>NC_134457.1:207717931-208060431 GCF_047948215.1 Lycorma delicatula | reverse complement strand
CTTCGGGTGGGTCACCCTGGCGGGCGGTGTCTCCGAATGGGATTATTAGGTATCCAAAATTGATTAACTCCTGCGTAAAAATCTTTTTTTTTTTGAATGATGAAAGTTGATATAATGAAAGTTAAATTAGAAATTTAACTCTAGGACATTGATACTAACAAATCGGGAGTTTCCGCTAGTGATCGGTACATTCCGGTGCCTACTTTTTGCTTATAGTTCATTATTTGATGAAGAAAAGCAATCAGATAAATAAAAAAATTTTTATTAACTAGCAGATCCGGCAATACTTCGCTATTGCTAGATTTGAGTATATATATATAATATATATAACACAATTGAAAGTTTGCTAAAACATTATCAAAATGAACATAACGGAACTTCACAAAATTTAACCTTTCTCTTTTACCCTTTTCCCTTTCACCCCTTTTCTTTTCCCTATTTTTCCTTTTTCCCATTTTCATTTTTACATAACTGCCTTTCCCCCCTTTTGGCCTTTATTTTTCCCTATTTCCCGCCTTCTTTACCCTTCCCCTTTTCCATTCCCGCTTTCCTTTTTCATTTTCTCCTTTCCATTTACTTTTTCCCGTTTTCCCTTTTTTTATTTTTTCATTTTTCCCTTCTTCCGTTTCACCTTTTTCGATTTTTTTCCCTTTTACGAATTTTCCCTTTCCCCGCGCGTAAATCGGTCCAGTAGTTTTTTAGTCTATAGCGGACACACATATCGGAAACATTGAAATTGAATCGTAAAATATTTAGTATAGCGTGTGTTGCTTTTATGTCCAACAGATACCGCTGTTTTTTAAAAAAAAAACATCTTTGGTGTGACATCTTGGGTATATAAATCGTAGGTATATAAAAACACGCGTGTATTCAAACGCAACGTTGTGTCAAAATTTTTAAAGCAGTCAGTGAAGAACTTTCAGAGATTTAATATTTTGAACAAATATTTAAAAATATAAATTTAATATTCCGCATATATATCTATATATCGACATATAATAACACAATAAGTATACACCTGATCACCACGAGATATGTACTAACGAGTCGAAATTTTCCGCTATTGATCGGTACATTCCGGTGCTAACTTACACACACACACACACACATACAGACCCACATACTAATGTTAAGTTTGGTTAAATTATATTTAGTAATAAATAAATGTAAATCGGTATAAAAATGTTAATATAATGGTTATATAGGGTATATACCCAGAATGGAGTCTCACTACTCTGGTAAGATTGTGCGAGCAGTTCGTGCGAGACGAGACCAATCATCAACATCAACTGGTATTAAAAACGGGCTGCCCCTGGGGCACTGTTTAAAGAAGTGCAATGGGGGGTGCTCTTATAATATCTTTACAAACAATCGGCCGATTTTCAAAATTCAAACGGGATATTTGTTAGTTGGTTGAAGACAAACATTTTCATCTATCAGGCACACTCACGACCTAACAGATCTCGGATATTCAAAAATGTTGTTATATCTACGCAACCGAATTTATGATTTTCAAAATTCAAAAGAAGTATTTACTAGTATAGTATAAAAAATTCCTTACGGAACGCCGGAAGGCGGAGGTAGATTTCACCGGTGCGAAGTAGAGGATAAAATATATTTAAGTTAAGAAAAACTTCAAATTTACTCAATACGACAATGTTTACATATGAAAAAAGTTTCATATGTTTAGCATACGACAAACCCCCATCTTCATACAATTCCGGCAATATTTTGGTTATTCCTTACCGTAAGGGTTGGTCATATCAAAATTTGTTTTTACAAAAGTTTTAGGTAATGTTTAGAGGAGTAACGACCACTTTAAACCGATTCGACACTGTGCCTATTAAAGGTAGATATGATATTTTTACTTCAAAACCTCATTTTTTTCACCCTCCCCCCCCTGGGCCAATGGTAGGTGATGTCAAAAACTTTATTCAGATAATAATTTTTAGGCCCTTATCCAAAGAATAGTAGGAACTTTAAAAGAATTTGATTTTTTTTTTTTTGAAAAAGCCCCCCCAAATTTCCACCTCCATGGTCCGATTTTGCCCATTAAGAAACTCGACCAAGATATTAGGTTGTTATATTTTATGTATCAATTCGAAAGTGGTTGGCGCAAAATTACGGCAGTTATGGTGGACACAAAAAGTGAAATATATATATATATATATAGTAACCAAAACAAAAATTAATTGATATACTTCGAAAAATCTCGACTGTGCTACACCGAGATCAGCTGTAGAGTTTTCAATGAGAATAGAGGTAGTAGTGTCGGCAACGGTTTGAGAATCGAACCCGCTGTTATCGAATTCGATGTTTTACGATGACAGGGCAAAGTGGAACGCCGTATGCTGCAAGTAATATTGTGCTGAGTTATGACGGTGCATAAATTACAAAGGACTACCCTAAATAGAGCTGTCGTACATCTCAGCACTCGTATCTTTGTCAAGAGCCAGGCCTACGTAGCACTGAGTCGCGTGAGACAATTAGAGAATTTATCAGGTACTTACGTATTAGCCCGTCGACCAATAAATTGCAAACTTTTGGGTTATTTTTAATATCGACCGATAAAACCATTTATTTTATTTATTTTATAAATATAATTTAACCAAACTTAACCTACGGTCGCTTCGCTGGCTAATTCTGACTAATTAACACAGTAATGTTTTTTAGTATTTAAATAATAAGTTTAACCCACCGGGTTGGTCTAGTGGTAAACGCGTCTTCCCAAATTAGGTGATTTGGAATCAAGAGTTCTAGCGTTCAAGTCCTAGTAAAGTCAGTTATTTTTACACGAATTTGAAAACTAGATCGTGGATACCGGTGGTTTTTGGTGGTTGGGTTTCAGTTAACGACACATCTCAATAATGGTCGAACTGAGATTGTATACACTTCATTTACACTCATACATATCATCCTCTGAAGTATTATCTGAAAGGTAATTACCGGAGGCTAAATAGGAAAAAAAGAAATAATAAATTCAGTAATTATTTATTATTTTAATAATCAAAACATTACTGTGTTAATTAGTCTAGGTTAGCGAGCGTAGGTTAAGTTTGGTTAATTTATATTTATAATTATAAGACGAAAGCTTGTATTTTTAATATATAAAATATTTTAATGTTCCCGTAACTTTGAAATATTTTCAAGGTTACGGGATCATGATTGTTATGGTCGACGGGCTAATGTGTAAGTACGGTTTATCTATTAGTTGTCTGGATCTCAGAAAATTTCTGTATAATCCCCACAGTAAAAGGTATTTCGGGGAATTCAATCGCTTTTGAAATCTGTAAGTTTACATTATTATACGACAATTAAAATAATAAATATATTGAAATTGTTACTTATTTAATTTAATTAATAAATTAAATAAGTAATTATTAAATTACTTATTTAGTAATAAGTAAATAAATAAATAATAAATGGCTCAGTACGTTAAATACCTTATATTCAGAAATCGTTAATTTTTCTCGATGATAAAAAAATATATTATATAATAATATTTTCACGTTCAACGAAATTAGTTAAATGTAGTCGGGGAGCTTTAAATAGTAATTGTCGTATTTAAAAGAGCTCTTTAAGTTTTAAATATCTTCTTATCGATGTAACACCTGGCGATTTAAAGTTTAAATACCTCCTATTTCTATAATATGAAAAATACATGTAAAAATTAAAGCTATCTGAATGATTTTTATTTTATTAAATACTACATAACGATGTTTAGTCCTTTATTATAACACGTTTTTTTTTTTTTGTAGTTATGATTTATTGTCGTTTTTTAGTTAAATTTATTTTTTATTTTTTGGGAGTTGTGTTTTTTTTTAATTTTTATATTGTTTTTATTATTGATGATTTTTCAAAAATGTTTGATCCGCGATGTTGTAAAATATTTTTTTTAAATTAAGTTATAATCATCCGATGATAAATATTAATTACAAACTTGTAGAAATGTTACAAACGATTAAAATAAATGCATAATTAATTAAAATAAAATAAATTAATTACAATGTAATGTTAATAAATTATAGTAATTGAATTGATAAGTAAATATAACGTTGCATTTTTAAATTTATTTAGACAACAGGCTGAAAGAATATTCAAATTGTTATATTATATATAATATAATCATAAAAATAATTATTTTTTTAAAAAAATCGAATACAATAAATTTTTTTTAAACGCTCATTAATAATATAAATTATTATATACTAGTCGTCTAGGGTTCGCATAGCTTGTCCTTCCCGTCTAGCAACAATCATGTTCATTAACCTTATGCTTATGAGAATAATACCAATAAATAACATTTAAAGCCTGTTCAATTTATTAAAGCTATCTGTGTACTGTTCTTCAGAGCAAAAAATTAGTCGGTACCGGATTCGAAACTTTGTTAAATATACGGATTTCAGAATAGTCGGCCTCCAACTTAAAAATAGTATTTTATGGTTGGTTACCTGTTTTTCATACAGGTAAAAATGTATTTTGTTAGGTCCCTAGCGTTACCCGATTAGATGATCGTACTTTGTTTCTCATTTTTACTTCCTAGTACAAAGTACAGAAAGTATTGCGATCGCGAAAAATTTCGGTTTTCGGAATTCAATGGAAATATCCATTTTGACCATCCCTGAATTCATTTTGACTAGTTTTGGGGTGACGTCTGTACGTACGTCTATGCGTACATATGGAACGGAACGCAAGAACGGCGGGAGTTTCAATATTTCTCCCTACAAATCGCAGAGCCTGGACAATGTCCCTTGCTGCTATACCTTTCTATTGTCCGGCAGATTTCATGGGTTATTTAGTGGCGGTTATAAATTTTAAATTTTATTTATGGACGGATTTGGTAATTTGCGTTCCTATCCGTATGGACCAGCGTGAAATTTATTTACTGGGTCTGACCGTAGGAGACTAAGCTTTTGAGCCTAGTTATCCCGGCGTGATTCCCCTTCAGTCCATCCGCTGAAGTCCTTTCGGTACCAATCCCTTATGGGCTAGCAGGAGTGCCCCTAACGGAGCCCTAGTTATTTGGAGGGAGTAATGCGCCCCTTTCTCAGGAGGAACTCGCATGTGCTAACTGAATTAAATTGTGGTCTCTTCGTGAGATGGTGTGGGGTGTTGTCTAGGTTTTTATAGTTTTAACAAAATTTAATTGTGAAAACGGTAACTTTCGCGGCCGGAATTTTCGCGCGGTTTACATTTATAGGTTACGCGATATAGTGGCTCCTAAGCCAGGTTTGTCATTTTTTGACTTCCGGACCGCCTCTTCACGGTGGTTCGTCTAATACGCCATTAGTTCACCTACGTATTTATCTGGCATAATTAAAAAACGATCAGTCGTTTTGGATTTAAGACTGTTGTAACATCTAGTTGTGTACCACCCTTTTGATTGCAATCGATTGACGCAAAAGTGATCCAAAAAAAGTAAAAAATCCAAATTTATTTGGATTTTGGACTTTTTATTAACTGTAGTAATAAACGCTCATTAAGAGCTTTTCAACGATGTATCATAAGTGGTACTTATTTTCATTGGTTCCAGAGTTATAGCCAAATACAATTTTATTAATGAAATATTTGGTTCTTACAAGCGGAAGGCACATCAGTTCATTTCAGACTACTTTTCCTATTTTTTAATTTAAATATATTGTTTTATTAATAATTATTAACCTGTGATTGTTAAAAAAATCGTTGCAATAAATAATAATTCAATAACCAAAAAAAATTCATTAATAAAAATTGGAAGATCATATCTCGCTTTCAAATGAAACAAGTTTAAATGAAGTGCAGAAAAAAACGTGTATTTGTAATTTAATAGGCGTACAAGGAAGTCACGTGGTGTCCACATCAGATTTTTTTTTGTGGAACAGTTTCTGAGCAACTTAATTTTAAGAATGGATTTGTTTACAATATTTACTGCTTTTCTCTCAAGAACGGTAAATTTGATTATTTCGGTGAGAGTCATAATTACCAGCTCTGCAATGTTGGAGAATTTAATAAATATGTGTAATTAATTTTAATAAATATGTAGATAGAAATTTATTAAATATACCGGTCATTTTACAAATTCTCCATATTAACATATTTTAAATATTAAAATAACAATTCGACTATGAGCAATAATTACTGAATTTATTATTTAAATAAATAAATTACTGTTAATTAGTAAGATTAGCGAGCTTACCGAGTACACAGTATATGTAACACAGTATAATACACAGTACTGTGTAACCCACCAGGTCGGTGTAGTGGTGAACGCATCTTCTCAGATCAGCTGATTTGGAAGTCGAGAGTTCCAGCGTTCAACTCCTAATAAGGTCAGTAATTTTTACATGGATTTGAATACTGGATCTTGGATATCGGTGTTCTTTGGTGGTTGGGTTTTAGTTAACCACACATCTCAGAAAAGATCGACCTGAGACTGTACAAGACTACACTTCATTTACACTCATACATATCATCCTCATTCATCCTATGAAGTAATACCTGTAATTCCTGGAGGCTAAAGAGGAAAAAAGAAAAAATACCGTGTGCCGGCCTCCATGGCACGAATGATAGCGTCTCGGCCTTTCATCCGGATGTCCCAGGTTCGAATCGCGGTAAGGCGTGGATGCATTTATCACACTCTACAAATCATTCATCTCATTCTCTGAAGCGATATTTAACAGCAGTCTCAGAGATTTAAAAAATCTCTGTACGTACTGATGAAATGTTCCTTTTTTCTCTTTGTCGTAGGAGAAGGAAAAAGCTCGACCAACCACACAGTCTGCCCACGCAAGACGGTAGTGTTGGGCTCTGACTACAAAATCTCCCCCTTATATAGCAACCCGGTTACCCGCCTTATGGCATTACTTACGGACTGCTGTACCCTTGCGGGCTTCCACGAATTATTTGGGGAGTCCTGGTCGTATCAAAAATAGTGAAAACCCGGAGGGGCCACAGACCGCCTCCTCACCCTAACTGTTCCATCATCTACCAACGTAACATTTAAAACTGCTACCCTTCTTTCGCAATCTTCTTCCTTAATATTTTTCTTACTCATGAGGGATATTGCCTCCCAATATACCTTGCTGAAGAGCAGTTTCTCCAATAAAGTTAGTGCACTAACTGCCCAACTATCGCCAGACACGTCCTTCGCTCAGTAGCCTACTTTTTGCATACGAGTTATAAAGTTTAATTAATATATAAAAATGGAAGCATTAATATCGCCCCAGCAGTTCGTTATTTAAAAAAAAATGTTTGTAAAAGCAAAATAAAACACAAGAGTATTCTAATTTGATTTAACCCCATGCCGGTCTTCGTGGCGCGATTGGTAGCGTCTCGGCCTTTCATCCGGTGAAAATGGTAAATACTTTACATATTTCTGATTAATTGTTACTTTAAAACAAATTCAAATATTTAAAAAAAAAACATTCAGAAAAAATGACCCAAAATTTTTTTTGAATAATCAGTCTTGGATTTGTTCCTTGAGAGATAAATATGTCTCTCACAGCACTCAACCTGTTTTTCACATTTTTTGAAGTTAATACATTTTTTTACCTGGGATACTTATTTTACATTTATTTTTAATATTATTCATTATTTCTTAAAATATACACTTTTTATTTGGTTGCTAAAAGTTATTGTTTTTATCACATTTTATGTATGTATATTCTTTTTAAGTATAATAATTTATTTTACTTATTTTTAATTTCTCAGTATAGTACAGCCCAGCTCCGCTATAACTTAACTTGATATACCGTGGATACAGATGTAACGCGGATTTTAACTTATCCCCCAAAAATTATCTGAAAAAATAAAATAGGATGAAGAACTAACTTGTTTCTATGTAAGTACACATTGTACTGTATTAGCCTTTTCTATTAAACCATTATTGCTTGATTTTTTGCCTATTTTTTTTAATTGTTTCTCTTTGTGATTTAAAATTTACTTCTCAAAATAACGTGGGTGTCACGTAAGTCCCCCGATAACCATGTTATAGCGGGGTTACACTGTATTCATGCCAATTTTTATTAGAATCTTAAATTCATTCATTTAAGACACTTTCTTTTGAATATGTTATGTATTTATGTTTGAACGAATAGTTATTTATTAATAGACACCCACATAGAATCTAATATTAATTTGTTAGATCAGCTGGAGTTATTTGATTCAACTCCTGCTTCGGTTGATATTTTCTATCCATCACACTTTCCATTGTTTTTATTTTCAAGAAAAAGTAAATAAAAAAAAGCTTTGTAAAATATAATTACATAAAACTGCCTTTTTTGTCAAATTTTTACTCATTTAACGATGATAGATGTTTATTGGTACCTGATTGGTATGTTTATTGTACCTGATTAAGATTATTGAGTTTAAGTCCTTGTTTGTAGTAGTTAATAACTCAACAAAATTAAAGAATTTTTAGAGAAGTAGTGTTAGACTTAGGAGTTCTGAAATTAGTCAGTCAAAAGAATTTGCCTTTGAAAATGTAGGACTGGGAATGATGATAAGATTTTACATTAATATTTTTCAAAAAAGTAGGACATGAGATAAGATGAAATTGGTATATTAGATGAGATTAGAAGGCCTGGATTTACCTATTAAGATTATTGTGCAACCATCAGATAGAATATGGATTCAGTCCACTACCAACCTCTCTACCAGATAGCACCAAGAAGCACCAGAAGGTTTTACAAGTTCCAACTTTCTCATTATGAACCTTACAGGGTCTGACCAAAAATACATCCACAAAACCAAAAATTGGGATTAGGAAAAGGCAATCTTTCCTCCTAGAAATTACAATGCAAGACTAACAGTTTTCCCCAGAAGTTAGTTGAAAGTGCACAGGTATCCATCTGATTATTATCCCTTAGATCAAGACATTATTATTCACATTGGGAGTAATTTGTTATTTATCATAATTTTGTATTTATCAGTTTCAAAGTTAATTGTGAGAAAAGTTGACTTTTTTCCAGAAATGAAAGGTTACCTGAGAATAAATGAAGGATTTTTAAAATAACCTCATCCATCCCCTTAATTGTCTAATGTGTAGATGCATTTAAATGAACTGTTCAACCAGATCCCTGCAAGAACATATTCATGATAGTAAAGACATGATAATCATGTTACAAGATCGTATTTTTAAATCTATTTAATTGTTTTTGTAAAAAATTTAATTTATATGCGATTATCTTGAACAACTTATGCAATCCTCACTTGAAAATTATAATTGGAATATTTTGGTTAGATTATTTGTAAATATTTGCTGAAGTAGTACCTTCAGTATAATTATTTCCATCAAACTAAATGAAAAAAGCACTGCTATAAACTGCTATGAGACATCTCTGAATTAGAATTTATTTTTACTTCTAACTTGCACGTTAAAAATTTGCATATGGACTTGGCTTGAGGTCAAAGATAGTGAATCTTTTTTTGTTTTTAGATTCTGTTTCTTTTTTTAGATTTTTTTATGTTTATGCTAGAGGTTAATGTTAATATTGATTAAATTTATCCAGCAATATTTATAGATTATTGCTCTCCTCTTATAACCTTTGCAAAAAATTAGTGGAAAAATCTTAAGTCCCTTTTTTGTCTCTATAATGTCATGTAATGTTTTATTTTATTTAATACTGTATGTTTTCATGATGAATAACTGAATGACCCTACTATATTTTGTTACTGGAAGGAGGTTCTGGCTTATAAACCTATAAAAGTCTGATAATAATAATTGTACACTTTCGTTAATATTTATTTTTATAATAACATAAAGATATTGTAGAGAAGAAGGCTGGAGATTTGATTGAAAACTCATAACATAATTCAGATGTTTTACACAAATGGAAAAGCTATTTGTTGATAAATTATTAATGAAAACTTAAAACTTTTGGTAAAAGATTTGTTTCTTCAATGAAGAGTTATTATCATGTCAGTTAAGTTTTTTTTTGCTTTTCATTATCCTAGAATTTCATTTAAATTGGTTTAATATTTTTTGATGTGATGTTATTAAAATTGAGATCTGGAATGACTGTGTATATGGATGGTTTTAAAAGTAGCTTTTTTTTTCAACTTTAGTTTGTGAACAATCTAGTGTGTTTTTGTTAAATTGATAAAATATGAATTATTACACTTTTTGGAAAAGCATTCATAATTAATTTTTTTGAGCATATTACTGAACATTTATGTAAGTACAACTCATTTAAGAAAGAAATAGTAGCATGAATTATTTATGCAGTTATTTTTATGGTTATTGATTATTGTGTAGTGAGTGTTTTTAATATAGATAGTTTTTACTTTTATTTCTAATAATAATAATCTAAAATCTTGGTAGAAAGAAAAAGGAATTTAGTTTACGTAAGTAATGCAGTTTACTTTTCTTTAATATTTAATAAAGATAAAATTATTTTAATAAAAAAAAAGTTATGTATTTATGCAATTCTTATTTATCTAAATTTGTTGAAATGTTTTATCATTGATGCTAAATTATATATAATCTGTTTGTTTTTTTTGTTTTATTTTGTAGGCTTGTCAATCAAACTCCACACAATATTATTACATCATCTACTACTCCAAGCAGTTGGGGATCTTTTGGACGTTCTAGAAATCTTATGTCGCCAGCTACACCATCTGCTTTGGATGCTAGATTGGGCACCAGTCAACAATCTGTTATTGATGGTGAAAATGAAGCTAAACCGATTGTTCCTGAATTATGCCTTGATTATTTGTGGTCTGAAAACCAAACTCTCTCTTGGTTAGTTTGAAAAATATTACCTTTCGCTCTCTCTCTCTCTCTCTCTTTATATATATATATATATATATATATATATATATATATATAAAAATCTTCTTTCATAGAAACAATATTATTCTGTAGATAAGTTTTTAAATAATTTTTTTTTTTTTTTTTTTGTCTTCAGTCATTTGACTGGTTTGATGCAGCTCTCCAAGATTCCCTATCTAGTGCTAGTCGTTTCATTTCAGTATACCCTCTACATCCTACATCCCTAACAATTTGTTTTCCATATTCCAAACGTGGCCTGCCTACACAATTTTTCCCTTCTACCTGTCCTTCCAAAATTAAAGCGACTATTCCAGGATGCCTTAGTATGTGGCCTATAAGTCTGTCTCTTCTTTTAACTATATTTTTCCAAATGCTTCTTTCTTCATCTATTTGCCGCAATACCTCCTCATTTGTCACTTTATCCACCCATCTGATTTTTAACATTCTCCTATAGCACCGCATTTCAAAATCTTCTAATCTTTTCTTCTCAGATACTCCGATCGTCCAAGTTTCACTTCCATATAAAGCTACACTCCAAACATACACTTTCAAAAATCTTTTCCTGACATTTAAATTAATTTTTGACGTAAACAAATAATATTTCTTACTGAAGGCTCGTTTAGCTTGTGCTATTCGGCATTTTATATCGCTCCTGCTTCGTCCATCATTAGTAATTCTACTTCCCAAATAACAAAATTCTTCTACCTCCATATTTTCTCCTCCTATTTTCACATTCAGTGGTCCATCTTTGTTATTTCTACTACATTTCCTTACTTTTGTTTTCTTCTTGTTTATTTTCACGCGATAGTTCTTGCGTAGGACTTCATCTATGCCGTTCATTGTTTCTTCTAAATCCTTTTTACTCTCGGCTAGAATTACTATATCATCAGCAAATCCTAGCATCTTTATCTTTTCACCTTGTACTGTTACTCCGAATCTAAATTGTTCTTTAACATCATTAACTGCTAGTTCCATGTAAAGATTAAAAAGTAATGGAGATAGGGAACTTCCTTGTCAGACTCCCTTTCTTATTACGGCTTCTTTCTTATGTTCTTCAATTGTTACTGTTGCTGTTTGGTTCCTGTACATGTTAGCAATTGTTCTTCTATCTCTGTATTTGAACCCTAATTTTTTTTAAATGCTGAACATTTTATTCCAGTCTACGTTATCGAATGCCTTTTCTAGTTCTATAAACGCCAAGTATGTTGGTTTGTTTTTCTTTAATCTTCCTTCTACTATTAATCTGAGGCCTAAAATTGCTTCCCTTGTCCCTATACTTTTCCTGAAACCAAATTGGTCTTCTCCTAACACTTCCTCCACTCTCCTCTCAATTCTTCTGTATAGAATTCTAGTTAAGATTTTTGATGCATGACTAGTTAAACTAATTGTTCTGTATTCTTCACATTTATCTGCCCCTGCTTTCTTTGGTATCATTACTATAACACTTTTTTTGAAGTCTGACGGAAATTCCCCTTTTTCATAAATATTACACACCAGTTTGTATAATCTATCAATCGCTTCCTCACCTGCACTGCGCAGTAATTCTACAGGTATTCCATCTATTCCAGGAGCCTTTCTGCCATTTAAATCTTTTAATGCTCTCTTAAATTCAGATCTCAGTATTGTTTCTCCCATTTCATCCTCCTCAACTTCCTCTTCTTCCTCTATAACACCATTTTCTAATTCATTTCCTCCGTATAACTCTTCAATATATTCCACCCATCTATCGACTTTACCTTTCGTATTATATATTGATGTACCATCTTTGTTTAACACATTATTAGATTTTAATTTATGTACCCCAAAATTTTCCTTAACTTTCCTGTATGCTCGGTCTATTTTATCAATGTTCATTTCTCTTTCTACTTCTGAACACTTTTCTTTAATCCACTCTTCTTTCGCCAGTTTGCACTTCCTGTTTATAGCATTTCTTAATATCAGATAGTTCCTTTTACTTTCTTCATCACTAGCATTCTTATATTTTCTACGTTCATCCATCAGCTGCAATATATCGCCTGAAACCCAAGGTTTTCTACCAGTTCTCTTTATTCCGCCTAAGTTTGCTTCTGCTGATTTAAGAATTTCCTTTTTAACATTCTCCCATTCTTCTTCTACATTTTCTACCTTATCTTTTTTACTCAGACCTCTTGCGATGTCCTCCTCAAAAATCTTCTTTACCTCCTCTTCCTCAAGCTTCTCTAAATTCCACCGATTCATCTGACACCTTTTCTTCAGGTTTTTAAACCCCAATCTACATTTCATTATCACCAAATTATGGTCGCTATCAATGTCTGCTCTAGGGTAAGTTTTGCAGTCGAGTTGATTTCTAAATCTTTGCTTAACCATGATGTAATCTATCTGATACCTTGCAGTATCGCCTGGCTTTTTCCAAGTATATATTCTTCTATTATGATTTTTAAATTGGGTGTTGGCAATTACTAAATTATACTTCGTGCAAAACTCTATAAGTCGGTCCCCTCTTTCATTCCTTTTGCCCAGCCCGTATTCACCCACTATATTTCCTTCCTTGCCTTTTCCAATGCTTGTATTCCAATCTCCAACTATTATTAAATTTTCATCTCCTTTTACTTGTTTAATTGCTTCATCAATCTCTTCGTATACACACTCTACCTCATCATCATCATGGGCGCTTGTAGGCATATAGACGTTAACAATCGTTGTCGGTTTAGGTTTTGATTTTATCCTTATTACAATGATTCTTTCGCTATGCGTCTTGAAATACTCAACTCTCCTTCCTATCTTCTTGTTCATCACGAAACCTACTTCTGCCTGCCCATTGTTTGACGCTGAGTTAATTAATCTAAAATCACCTGATCAAAAGTCGCCTTCCTCTTCCCACCGAACCTCACTAATTCCTACTATATCCACATTTATCCTATTTATTTCCCATTTTTAAATTTTCTAGCCTACCAACCTTTTTTAAGCTTCTAACATTCCACACTCCGACTCGTAGAATGTTATTTTTTAATTTTAGTAAACTGATACCTATAAACAACTTTACGTCATACTCTGTAATATGTTTGTAAGTTTTTCACTGTTTAATTTATTTTGTACGTATAAATTACTTTGAAATAAATTGATTCATCGGAAATAAAAAGATTAAACAAATCTTCAGAAGGTAATTCATCCCTTTCTTATTATTTTATTTTATCATGACCCACTTTCAGAAATATTTCTGGGACATGTGTAACATTTGGTTTTCCCTGAGAGAATTTCTGGAGGTCCACTGATTTTTCAACTGTAGGGCAATTTGAATCTATCATTATCTGTTTGAATTACGTTTTTATCAACAGTAACTATATCTGGATCAATTTTGTTATATCTGGAACATTTTTCAGAATTTCATAAAGCTCTTTATCAGTACAGAGATTTCTGTTACTCATGGTGAAATCTGCATTTGAAAAAAAAATTGATAAAGACATTCTGCTAATGATTTATTGAAAAACGTTTTATATATTTTCTATATCTGAAGGAATTTACCAAAACTAAAATCTTTTTCTCGTATTTTAATAATTTTTTTTCCCCTTCATCCCTGGGCCGGATATCCAATTAACTATACTCGGCCCATAGATGTGTCTTTTGACTCTAAGGCGGTCTTCCCGCCCACCGGTTTTACACCCGGCACGGTAGGTCAACCGCCCCGGTACTAGATCTTTTCTTGCCTGCCTCTAATTCCCGCCGACGAGGGCAAAGCCCGGCTATGCCGTTCCCCACCCCCGCCGACAGAAATCGGGTCTCGGTCTTTATGCCATTTGCCTCAAACCGGTGCGACCAGCACAAGGAGCGCGCGCACCCCCAAAACCAGCGACACCGGCCGGGTCTAGATCTTTTAATTTTATCCCCGCGAAATCTCCCCGGAGTCCCCGTCCCCTCACCGAAACCTGCACGCCAGGGCATACAGGCTCTCAGAGACGGGACTGTCCACCTATCCCTATTTACGATTGAACCTAACGATTCCTTCGTCGTGCCTCCTCTTCCTTATTGCGAAGAACCGTACCGGCGAAACTGTTAAAAACGTTCCAGTTCTGCTCCCTCCTTAGCGACCACTCTACTATGTTATTCGCGTTCAGGTTATTGACTGCTATGAATTGTCTGTATTGTGCCTATCTCCGGCATTCGAACATCGTATGCTCTGCGTCGTCCACCTCCTGGCAGTAGTCGCAGTTGGGTGTGTCTCTTCTCTCTTGCCGAATCTTTTTAAATAGTAACCAAAACATCCATGACCCGACATCATCTGTGTTATGTAAAAGTTCACCTCGCCATGTGTCCAAATGACTTATTAACCTTCTGGTCCAGGCCGCAGCGTTAGTCTCTGCCCATACTTCCTTCCACCACTGTCGGGTCATCGCCTCAGTCTCATCTCTACTACACCCTTCCGCTCTCACTTTCCTGCTCTTGATCTGAAGTTCTATCGGCGGGACCGATGCAAGCACACATATTGCTTCATATGACAGGGTACGATACCCTGTCACCACTCCCAACAATGCCGTTTTGTACATTCTTCGCAGTTTATCCTTGTTTCTTTGTATCCTGATTGCATCAGCCCAAACCGGCGTCGCGTATAACGCCGCAGACACCGCCGCCGACGCAGTCAGTTTCCGTTTGGAGGCCCCCGGTACTGTGTGTTCCACGAATAATCTCCTGATGGCTTTTATGGTGAGCCCTACTTTTTTGCACACATTTTCTATATGCCCACCAAACTTGAGACTTTCATCTATTGTCATTCCTAGGTATTTTGTATCCTTGACCTCAGTTATAACCTCTCCACGGATCATGATCCGAACGCCGCGCAGTCTTCTCATACCCGTGAAGAGGATACACTTGCTTTTTTCTCGGGACACCATATAAAAATATTATTTACAAGTTGAAAGATGAGTCATATGATTACACAAAAATAAGTATGATAGTGATGTATGGTTGTACATATTATGGACTTCCAAAATAATGATAAAATTTCAATTCTCACAATGCTTGTTAGAATAATAATAGCATGGAAATAATAAAGAAAAAATAAAGTCGGTTAAATTTATAAACACTATCAGTGTATTGTAATTTCTTGACAGCAACAGTTTGGCCAGTGAAGGCCTTAACTTTGAGTGATGTAAGAGTGTGGATTTCAAAACATTTGGCCTCCATTTTAAAAATGGTTGTAACTGGTTACCCATATAAAGTACCAAAAATAATTTCTGCCACTAAATTATCAATTTCATTAACTTTCTTTATAAACAAAAGTTTAGATTTATAGTGTAGAAACGACTGGGTTAAATGTATAGAACATATGGAATATGACACAGTCAACGGAGGAGATACAAAAGTTGATGTGGATGCCATGGACTGATTATTCTCGCTATTTGCAATCTTTGAGCATTTTTCTGAACAGCTTGGGTCTCTGGTGGAGTCGAAACATTCAGTGAATTCAAAATGAACTTGGGTATATGGTGGTACAATTCCAGTTCTGTAAACTTCTATGTGTTTTCGCTTTAGGTGTTCTCGTAAATTTGAGGTGTAACTGGATCTTTTGAGTTCATATTTTACATATTACTGTTTGAGAATTGTTCTCAAAAAAATTTCCCCGTAACGGATCGTTTATTCATAAACAAAATGTAATGGGACGGCTAGTGACTCATAAGCACTGAGGGTCTGCAGATCTACCGGCGCGCCCGTAATGAGTATGTTCATGCCACCGAGGAAGCCAGACTCAAGTTATGGAAGACTCCATGTGCAAGTTGGAGCGCAATCCCTGGCAGCTCGCAAAATCATGTTACCGGCCAAAGCCACTGCACGTGCTGTCCAGTGTTCGATGCGGGTTTGGTGGTCGTTACACTTTAACATCTGTGGCGACTTACCAGGCGTTCCTCAACACTTTCCAGATGCTATGGAGGGTGAAACAGAGGTCGGCGTTAGGGCGGGGACTATGCCCTTACTTGGCGTATGGGCTGTGGATCTCGTAGATATAGACCAAGTGGTTTCTCGAAGGATGGCACTGAAAAAGACACAGGGGATTAACCAACTTGACCCGGATATATTCTACTATCTGCTTCCTGTCATAAGAGAGTGGCTTGGAAGGCTGTTCTCTTGGTGCCTAAGCTGGGGCTGCTTCCCAACTTGTTGGAAAGTGGCTTTGGTGAGGGTGTTCTTAAAACCAGAAAAGGATCCTAGTGAGATCAACAGTTATCGATCCATCAGCCTCTTGCCGGTAATCGCCAAGTTGCTTGAAAGGCTGTTTGTGGAACTGTTCTGGGAAAGCATTGGGGTGAACTGTTTTCTAAATCGAGGCCAGTATGGCTTCACGAAAGGGGTTGGCACCGAGGATTGCATCTTAAATTGTATCAATGTTGTAACAGGTTGGATCAGTGGGTGGTCTGTAGAGTCATGTTAAGAGTTGAGGAGGAGTGATGCTTCAGATGTTGGGCATCTGGTCCTGTGTATGTCTTCATGGGTGGTCAGCAGGGGCACCCTTGGGTTGCTGTCTGCCAGTGACTCGTGGGAGACATTGGATCCTTCGGACGCTGGTAAATGCTAGATATCCATAATAACAGTGTGGGAACCGTGTGCAGGGAATGTCTGATTTTTAGTTGATATAAGATGAAGTTTTTTTCTTGATTAGATTCCAGCTGTATTGGTCTGATTAAAAAAAAAAAATTAACTCATACAGGCTATTATATATTTTTATGCTTACTTTTTACATGGTCTAACAAACTCTCACTCATATAATATACCTTGTTACAATAATTACATGAAAATGTTTTCTCCTTAGTATGCAAATTTATATGCCTATTTAAGTTACGTTTATCACGAAATGATTTTCCACAATAATTACACTAAATAAATGTTTTTTGACAAAAATTACAAACATAGTTTTTTTCTTTAGTGTGAATACTAAGATGTCTTACTAAACTGAAGTTACGGTTAAAAGATTTTTGACAAAATCTACACACAATCTTTGTTTCTAATGTATGACTGTTAAGATGTGCTATCAAGGAACTTCTTTGAATAAAAGATTTTTGACAAAAATGGCAAACATGTCTTTTATCACTGGAATGAGTTTTAATATGCAGAATTAAACTATCTCTGTGACCAAATGACTTACGACAAAAACCACATGTGTATTTTTTTTCATCGGCACTAATAATATCTTTAGGAATTAAAGATATTATTAATATCTTTAATAATTAATAATATAGTTAAGTGGTTAACTCACTTTCTCCAGGAAAAGAATTTTGATAAGAATTAAGCAAACTTGTTTCCTGATCATAATGACTGTTTAAATGTTTTATTAAACTATGTTTGTCATCAAAAGGTTCTAAACAAACATTACATACCAAATTCTTCTCATCAGTGTGAGTTTTAAGATGTGATATTAAAGCAACCTTTCGATTAAATGTGTAATGACAAAAATTACAAGAAAGGTCTCATTCTGGTCTGTATGAAGTCTGATATGTCGTAATAAAGAACCTTTATTATTGAATGATTTAAGACAAACACTGCACACAAATTTCTTCTCACTGGTGTGAATATTAAGATGTATCGTTAAGGCATCTTTCCGATTAAATGTCTTTGGACAATAACTGCAATCATATAATTTCTCATTGGTATGAATATTTAGATGTTTGATTAAATACTGTTTACTTTTAAAAGACTTTTTACAATAAGAACATGAAAAAAATGTATTAGAATGTGCATTTATATAATGAGTCTTCAAACTACGTTCATGTTTATAGATTTTTTTACAAAGTTCACATTTAAATTTTGTATAACTTTGGTTCTGTTGAGCAAACTCATTTTCACTTGCAATATTCTCACAATAACTTTCATTTAACATTATATCATTGCTAAATGTAAGACACTTCATTAGAAAATGGTCTACATTTTCATCGACTGTATCAACATCACACACTGTCTCTACACCAAGATCCTGCAACAGAAAATACAAAGTAATTGATTTTAATTTTACTACAATTTAAAGCCTCAACAACAAGGAAGTAGATCGAATTATAAAATTTGATATCAGATTATTACTAATGCAGAAGATAGTTCCATCAAAAAACTATGCTACTTCTCAATCAGTCTTAAAACTTATTCTATTTTTATCTACATCTTCTCAATCTAGTGGCTACATGCATTTGCTGGCTTACGCTATGTTTTTATAAATATAAAAGTACAGCATAACAACTTGTTCTAACATGCAAATGTTACCCGTGTAATTGTCTTTCAAATGCCCTATCATTTTGAAAGACTTCCTTTGAGTATTTAATAGGTGGCTAAGGAAAGAAGCAAACCAGCAGTTTGACGAGCTAAATTTATTTATATCTGATTACTCATGACCGATTATACATATTTCAGAACAAACAGACCACATTACATTTTTTCGTACATGAATATCTTTCAATACTACCTGCAATTTTTAATTTAATTATTTATTACACAAGGTTTACTCTTCAGGAACAATATGTATTAATTTATTATAGTAACACCTTTGTAAAATGGAGACCAAGGGAAAATGAAAAAAAATTCTGGTTTGGCATGTTTGAACTACGAAGGATTGTTTTGTACACATGTAATTGTAAAATTAGCAATAATCAGTCTCTAAGAAAAATTATCTTTTAAAAAAATTAAATTAATAGTAAAGTAAAATAGTATATTGAAAAAGGAAATAATTAGGGGCCACTGACAACTTTTTTGGTGAGATTTTTCATTTTACTCATTAAGATTCCAGAATTAATAAGATATCTGTAGTAAGGGGAAATCAGGTAAAATCTTCTTTTTTTTGCAAACTATCTCAAAAACTACTGATCTACCAAATAAAAAGTTAATATAACCTTTCTAAAGATTAAAAAATTCTGCACATTTTTTTTTTTTTTTTTGTTTTGCCAACAATTGCTTATACATTACTTGTGATAAAAAATAAGTTATCTTTTATCACACTCTTTTTGTATTTTTTGATCTTCCCTCACTGAAATATTTTGTATATTAATATTTGAAATTAACTTTATTACTACGAAAAAACACTTGAAGCAAAATTCTAGAAAAACTGTTTTCACAGTTTAACTTCTAAATTGATCAGGATATAGAAAAAGTAAACAAGAAATCACTTATTTAAAATGATTTATTTGGAAATAATTCAGTCATGGTGTGATTAAATTACAAAGAATTTGTATATTAATTTTTTTTGTTTCAAAGATAGTGAATGGTATTTTCTATTCCATATGCTGGGAGCTTATTTCTACTCAATACTAAAGCAATAAATAACTTAGTTGTTAGCAATATCATGGACTTTCCTTTTTGTCCAAATAGTTTTATATATAAATCTATCATTTTCAGGTAATGATTAAATAACTGTTCATTATATTAAATGAATTATGAAGATTGTTCATGAAGTCTTTCCCTCATTAAATAAAAAAATTACTAGAAAAAATAAGCAAAACAATTTTTGGAGGTACACACATACAGGATAAAATATAGATAGGTTTGCAATCGCCTGGTAGTAACAGGATAATTAACTTGGTATGCCAGGCTCATCATCCTTAAACACATTTCCTTAACCTAAACGAAATCAACATGGAGACTATCAGTCAGTTAAGAGAATGTTGAAGCTGTTTGGAACAATCATCCAAATCCTTATGGTACAAAATTTCAATTTCATTTTTAATTATGCGCCAACAGATATTTATTGAAGTGTGGTTGGCAGCATTGTGTCCTGCTTGTGTAACTGATTTTCAGAAGCAAGGATACAACATAAAATTTTACGTGAAACTGGGGAAAACTTTAACAGAAACATTTCAACTTTTGTAACAAGCTTATGGAGATGATGCTCTGGGTCATACACAATGATACAATGGTTTTCACAATTTAGAAGTGGTCGTCAGTCAATTGAAGAGATCCTCGATCAGGAAGGCCTTTGACTTCAACTGATTACTCCCACGATCAGAAAATCAACAACCTGGTGCATGCAAATCACTGACTGTCAGAGAACTTGCAGAAGAGGTTAGCAACTCAACTGGATCACGCCAAGATATTTTGACTGAAAAATTGAACGTTCATCAAGTTGCAGCAAAGTTTGTTTCTCATTTGATAACCAAACAGTGGAAAGAACATTGAGTGGATGTTTGTTGGTAATTCTTGAACAACACGATGATGATGAAACATTCATGCAAAGGGTCATAAGAAGAAACGAAAGCTGGGTTTACGGCTACATCGAGACAAAAGTTCGATCATCACAATGGAGTGGCAAAGGATCTCCACGCTCCAAGAAAGCACGTCAGTCTTGATCCGATGTCAATGTGCTTTCTGATTTTAATGGAATTGTGCATTTTGAATTCTTGCCTCAAGGTGAAACAATGAACCATGCATACTATCGAGGTGTTTTACAATGGTTACGTGAAAAAATCTGCAAAAAGAGACCGGATTTGTGGTGAGACAACTCATGATTCCTTCGCCACGAGAATGCACTTGCATACTCAACATTGTCAATTTGTCAGTTTTGTACCAAAGATCAGATGACTGTCCTCCCTCAGCCTCCCTACTCACCAGACCTGACTTCTTGCAATTTTTTCTTATTTCCAAAATTAAAGGCAAATTTGTTACACATCTTAAAGGCCATTTCAAATGAAGCTATCCAAGACTGATTCGCAAAGTGGAAACATCACTGGGAAAAGTGTGAGTAGGGGAAGAGAGTACTCTGAAGGGGACAAGGACCAATAATCTGTAAAAATTAATAATAAAGATTAAAAAATTAAAGTTTGGTTATTTTCTGAAGAGACCTCATTCTTAGCAATGTTGTGAGTTTTTCTGTAGCAATTCTGGTAACAAGATAGAAAATTACCAGTGATTAATGTAACAGTTTCCAATTATCTATTTGTTATTTAAAAATAATGACTCAAATATATGTAACACACAGTCACCATGGCCACTGGATATGACCCGTTTGATTTTTTCCTGAGGATTTGTTGAGGAAGTTTATTGAAGAAGTTAACTAAAGCTGACATGCTGAAGTAGAAGATACGAACGAGATTCTTCTTTTATATAATGTCTAACATCATTCAAAAGAAACTGACCCACACTTAGACTTTTACTCACTGATAAAGAGAAGCCACATAAAACTTTACAAATTTTCCTGCATCATGCCACAAGCCACTAATTTCAATGAAAACACTTGTCAGCAAAGAACAAATTATCATTTTTATTTTTCACTTTGTTTATATTATATAGACTTATCCATGTTTTAAATAAAAATAAAACTGCATAATGTAAAATGAAACCTAATCTGATAAAAAAGATCACCCTATAAGTAAAAAATAATGTTTCTTTAATTCCTTTGTAAATTAAAAATGTTTAAAGTTTGTACCGAATTGTTTATAGCAGGTAGTATTTTTAATTTTGCTACTACCGTCTTAAAGGTAACAAATTAAGTAAGGCTTAAAAAAAGTATTGTTTTTAATTACTGTTTTTGATTGTGTGATTTTTTTGTTACTTTCTTTAGTAGTATAAAGATATGGGTTTTGATTTTGTAATTGCAAATTTAGTAGTATTTTAGTAATTTAAATGTTAGCATGAGCATTTATTTTATTTTTAATTTAAGTTAATTTTTTACTGATGATTTTCTTTAACATGAGTTGAAACAATTTTTTTCTGTTACATGAATGCTACTAAAATTTATTCTGAATGTTATTACTAGTTATATATTTAGTAGTATTATTAATGCGTCATGTATTTTTTTTTTTTTTTTCAGTTAGCTAGCATAACTAATAAGATACACTGCACTCTACACCTACATTATAGTTATTCACTGATTACTAATTGTATTAAATATGTTAAGTATTATACATGTCAAGATTTTGTTAATTGTTTAATTTGTTTTTGCATTTTTAATTTGTATTTGTAATTCAAAAGCAGTTTCAGTGCATAACAAATTATTAAAAAAATGTGCTGACAGTAGTAACTATTAAGCTACTGTTTTTGCAAATTCTCTGTGTATTTATTATTATTCTATTTGTAGAAACTGGTCTATAAATATTTTTTTCAAGAGTTTTTTTGTTCTTTTCTCTTTTCAAGTATGTAAAATATAAAACTATTTTATTTTCAAAGTCTATTAATTCAGGGTTTAATATCTAAGATTGATTGAAAAATTTAATCCAAACACAGATTTTGTATATATTAGTTGGATTAGGAGGCTCAGCGCTATCTGAAAAATTCCTTAGCGCCCCAGTTGGGCTTTTGTACAGCCTTCCATAGGAAAGTTGTCTGGATTACTACTAGCATAGCTATTCTGTACAACCACACACAAATATATAGAAAGTAGTAAATCAGAGGGGTATTATTTTTACTTTTGGTAGTGTACTATACCTCTCTTCCTTCTTATACTTCAAGAAATTAACTTGCCTAATTGTAAGAAAATTGGAAATAATGAGTCATTTTTTCTGACTTTGTGAACATCATTAACACATATTCAGTTGGTGTCTTAAAAATCTCAAAGAATTCCTTAAGGAAGAAGGGATCAAGGGTAATGAAAAAACAGGGTTGAATATGAGAGTCGTCTTAAAAGTAAGTTAAACTATTTTTTTAAATCTGCACGGTAGGTGGGAAAAGTCCAGGATTCGAAGGGAACTTTTGTCGGTGTAGTGGCAGCACTGCAAAATTTCTATGCGTCTACCTTTACTGCTTGGACAGTTATACACCAGCAACCGTGGAGTCTCCACTTGCTCCTACCGCTGATTGCAAACTTTGTGCTGTTATTTGTTTTTTACAACAAAAAATAAAAGTGCAACTGAAATTCATCACAAGTTGTGCAGTTTATATGATGAAGATATGTTAAGGCCAATGGTTTCTCATTGGCATTAATCACTCATTGAAGAAGAACAACGTTACACAATGAACAGCAAAGAACTGTCCGGTCCTCCACTTCCTGCACTACGAATGTTGTTGACTAGGTCAAAAGGGTCATGGACACCAATTGGCTCCTTATGCTTGATGAAACTCTTTCTCAACTTCCTCTGAAGCCATGCAATATTTCATAGGATCATTTCTGAGGATCTGCGTCTATCAAAAGTGTGTACAAATTGGGTTCCATGCCTGCTTTCAAAACTACACAAAGAGCAGACAGGTGACACTGCATTACAATTTTCTGAGGATGAAGGAGACTATTTATACAACCGAATAGTGACCAGCGACGAGATATGGATCTATCACTGGATGCCCAATCCAAAAGACAGAGTATGGTGTGGAAAGAAAAGGACGACTCAACGCCAAAAAAAGTGAAAGTTGGAATTGATTCCAAAGGAGTGTTGCTGATCGATTACCTGCCCTGTAGGACCATGATCACAGCTGCTCGCTGTTGTGAGGTGAGAAACCCCAGAAGGGCGATTCAAAACAAAAAGAAGGGAAAGTTGAGATAAACAGTTTTTTTGTTCCACTAACACACACCCACACGCTGTTAGTGTGAACTCATGTACTGCTTGAGCAGTTTCGATGGGATATTTTTGGATCATCCACCTTACACCAAGCAACTTCCACCTTTTTCCGCAACTGAAGCAACATCTCAGGGGAAGACGTTTCACAAATTAGAATGAATTGAAACAAGAAATAAAAAAATAGCTAGCTTCTTTGGTTTGACATTGGATTAAAAAAAAAAAAACTTATCACAATATCAAAAATGTATTATGTATTGAGATTCAAGGAGATTATGTAGAAAAACAACTATTAAATGTATGTAATTTTCAAAATTACCCTTCTTTTAGATTTTGAACATTTTTTTAAAAAGCAGTTATAACTTACTTTTGAGACCAAATTCGTATTTAATTTTTTTTACAGTAGAGCATATCTATTCCATATTGGATTTCTTAAATTCTAATAGAAGATTATTACTATTTTTTCTATTCTGATTTTCATTTCATTATGTTTAAGAACATCAACTAAGAGAATTATCCATAGTTTACTAAACTTATTTAACTGCCATTATTAATGTTTTTAAAGTTGCTACCTATGTTGTTTTCATACCCATTGTTCCTTTACTTTGCATCAACTCTTTACATGTAAGTTTTATTATAAATTCCTTTATTATGTGATTTTTAGGAGTACAAATGGAAAGAGCGGTGGAAGAAGATGGATCACATTGCTGCCTAGTAGCTATAGGACGACTACAGGTCACATCAACACCTAATACTAGCGATCTCTCATCATCCAATAATAATGCAGGTAATTTAAGTTTGTGCTCTTATCAGTGAATTGCGATCATTCAGAATAATTTATCACTATGTTCTTAATTAATGTATGATCTAGAATGGTTTAATCTTTCAATTATTTCTGTCATAAGCTGTTGTGCAAAGCCTAAGTAACACTAAGATACAAAATAGAGATTTCATATGCATCAGGTAGACTATGTGTAGCGAGAAAATGTAATGACAAATCTAACTTTTTTGCTTCTGTGAACATGTATCTCAATGGTTTATGGATTCTTTAAAATATCTCTTAACACAAAACTGCACTTAACAAATTGCAGTTTGGTGTGTATGAAGTTTACATTACGTTTCAAGACTGAGTAAAGGTTAACCCTTTTTAGTCCTTTAATAATAAATGACCAACTAGCCTAGAGTCATTTTTTTTTCCACTGATATCCCAGCCAGGTCCAATTTTTATAGTAAGGGAAATCTGATATTCCTGTCTTGCCTAAAATTTAATTTCTTTGCAATTCCCAACAGTTATTTTATTACATTATAACACTTGGAAGTTTCTTTTTAAATTAATAAATTTATTTTCATACTTAAAATATTTTTATTGTTAGTAGTAGGTAAAATTTAAGAGATAGTATAATAGAACTGAAAAAAAATCATAAAATAATTGTAACTAGAGCTGCAATTAAATGTTAATAATTGTTATAAGCCAATCAAGTTGTTGAAAATACCTCATTTTTTTGCCAAAATTAACTTCCGTTAGGTAGGACATGTAAAAATGATTTTATTTTCTTCCGCATATCAATTAGTTTCTGCAAAAATTTCAGACAATAATGAATCGGTAAAAAATAACTGAAAGTATTTAAATTCAGTTTTCACATTATTATTATATATTGGACCATATCATGGAACTAAATGGAAATTTTGGCAAATCACCATCAATTACATTGTATTTTTCCCATAATGCATTATACCAAGTATTACCGAATGGCCCATTTGCGAAGGTAAGTGATGTGATTATCAGAATTATCGGTATTACTCATGGAATTATCTTCAATATTGTCACAAACCGGCACATCATTAACCTCAAATTCACTATCACTTCGTGATCCTGAAGGCGAATCAAGAGTATTTTCATTAACTGTTGGATCACAGTCACTATCACTAAACAGACTTTCCAAATTATCACTAGAAAACTCATTCATAATATTTTCCAATTTGAGTACAATGAGAACTTCCAGCAATATTTCTTACCTTAACTTATTTATTTACAATTCAGACAACACATGTTGTCATATGTGTGTTCGTTACTCATAACAGATTCAGATTAAACAACTGATGCTAAACTAAATAGAATACGATGTTGAGCAAGAACTGTCTAAATGTCGAGCGATGCTCTGTTCAAGATTTACTGATGTCTGAACATCGTGTCAAGTGTTGCACGACATTGTAGTGCTATGTGAATTACATAATGTCGAGTGGTTTACGCCACTGGACTTGATGTGAATTTCAGAATATCAAGTATATTACAACAAAGGACTGTGAAGAGTTAAAATGGAAGACAGAATGTGCTCCTTCTAATAATACAACAAAATGAATTGTTTGATTAACAAAATGTTTGTTTGTTTGATTAATATACAAAGATCACACAAAAGTTAATCTCATTTTATTATGAAAGTAACCAACTTTTACGATACTTCTACTTTTACTTTTTGTCAATTTATTTTTCAACATTGATAACCTAAAAAGACATTTAGATGCAACAAGTTTCTGCATATCTCATCAAACTTTGTCTGCCATTCCATTTATTTATCTGATGACTATTTTTATTTTTGTCACTTCTCTTAATTATTAGTTTTGTGAACATATGCAGATCACTAGCTACTAAGTCCATTCTGTAGGATGGGTTGACAAAAAATCTATATTTGAGATGTTTAAGGAGTTATCACAATACCACATGCTTTTTCTTTGTGTTGATCACTGTGTACATCAGAATTGTGTGAAGATGAGTAATTATAGTAATATAGATTATGATATAAGAAACATGGAGAAGTTTTTCGCAGTATGTTCAGTGAAATGGTGAAAATCATGAATTGTCCTCAGCTCAGGATGAATGAGATTGAATATAAAAAAAAAACTTTTTAGACTTTGTAGATGGAGAAAATGTTTTTTTTTTTTGTGATATTCAGTTGCCCATTGAAAATGAAATTGTTTCACATTTTAACCCATAATCAGTAATGATTGTCTTCAAAATTTAAGTTCATTTGTGTGTCAAAATGGGTAGTTCTGACAACAAAATCATCATTTTAGTCTGTTAATTGACCAATGGAAAAAATTGCATAAACATATACTGTGTATACTTCATTCAACTTTGGGATGATTCTTGACAGGAAATAATGCTCTACTTAACTTTCTGAGGAAGGCAATAATTGATAAGCGTATAATCTCATTAAGGTATAATGTTGTCAGTTGTCAAGTATTAGATATTTGAGTCCATGTCATTGAAATTGAGGTTGTAGCGCCTAATAAAAAATATCAGAATTAATTTATTGTAAATAGAGCATCTGAAATTAATATTTAATGTTTTCTGGATTGTTTTGAAGGGTTTCTATGTAAATGATTAAGGATTTAATTGTATATATTCATGTTATATTGCGTGGTGATTTTATTATAGATTGTTGATAAAATTAAGGTAAGGTGGGTTTTCTCAGTCATATTCATTTTTTTCATCATACACAAATTGTCATAATCAATAAGGACTTAAGATTGAGCTAAACTGTGAAAAGCCATTAAATTGTAATACAAAAATATGAGATAATTTTAGTTAAATAAGAAGATAAATATACGAGGTCTGTTCAAAATATAACTGAAATTTATTTTTTTAATCTTTATTATTAATTTTACAGATTATTGGACCATGTCCCTTTCAAAGTACTCCCTTCCCCTATTCACACACGTTTTCCAGCGGCATTTCTACTTCACGAAGCAGTCATAGATAGTTTAATTTGAAATGGCCTTTAAGGTCTGTGACAAATTATCTTTATGTCATCAATAGTCTCAAAACAGTATCCTTTCATCACTTATTTTAATTTCGATAATAAGAAAAAATCTCAACTCAAGGAGCCAGGTCTGGCGAGTAGGGAGGTTAAGGAGGACAGTCATCTGATTTTTGGCATAAAACTGACTAATTGACAAAGATGAGTGTGCAGGCGCATTGTTGTGGTGAAAGAACCACAATGTTGTCTCTCTACAACTCTGGTCTCTTTTTGTGGATTTTTTCTTGTAACTTGTAAAATGCCTTGATAGTATGCATAGTTCACTGTGTTTCACCTTGAGGTAAGAATTCAAAATGCATGATTTTATTATAATTGAAAAAAAAATAGAGACATCACTTTGACATCGGATTGAGACTTGACATGATTTCTTGGGGCATGGAGATCCTTTGCCAATCCATTGTAATAATTGAACTTTTGTCTTATTGTTATAGCCAAAAACCTAGCTTTCATCTCCCATTATGATCCTTTGCATGAATGTTTCATCCTCGTTGGCTTGTTCAAGATGCCGACAAACATCCACTCGATGTTCTTTCTGCTGTCGGTCATCAAACTAGGAACAAACTTTAATGCAACTTGATGCATGTTCAATTTTTCACTCAAATTTCATGGCATTTCTCAATTGAGATACTAACCTCTTCTGCAAGTTCTCTGACAGTAAATCGGTGATTTGCATGCACCAGATCGTTGATTTTCTGAACATGGGTGTCATCAGTTGAAGTGTAAGGCTTTCCTAGTTGAAGGTCATCTTCAATTGACTGACAACCACTTTTAAGTGATGAAAACCATTCGTAACATTGTATACAATCCAGAGCATCTTCTCCATAAGCTTGTTTCAAAAGTTGAATCATTTCTATGAAAATTTTCCCGTTTCATGCAAAATTTTACATTGTATTGCTGGTCCCAAAAATTGAATATTACAAAAATCACTACTAACATGTTACACTCAAATAACAATAACATGAAAACTAAACAAGATATCAACAATCTAAGAACATGTGGTTACAGAGGAGGTTGTGTGCAACACAGTGCTGCCAACTGCATGTCACTGAATATCTCCTTTTGCGTGTAATTAAAAATGTTTGGGTTTTTTTTTTAACAGACTGCAGTTGCCAGATATATAGATCTTATTCACAAAAAAATGTTTGTAATCTCAATCTTTGTTAGAGGTCTCTGATTGGTTTTTCTTTTTGTTGATTATGAAAGAGTTTATATAAATGTAATAAATACAGTAAAACTTAGGTATTTTTCTGATAATGAATTAAAATAGCATTATTAATGGGGAATGTTGTAAGAAAAAAAAAAAAAATCAAATGTTTCTTGGCTTTATAAAAAGGAGAATCAAATCTTATCTTATTTCCTTATGTCTAGGTAGCAGGATATGAAAACGAAGTGGGTTCAAATTTTTCACACTTACTGTATGTTATTTTCTTACCTGCAGTTTCTGTGACTTTTGTTAACTAACAAATTACAAAGTATTAAAACAAATTAAATATAAATATATGTGTTGTTATTTTAATAAATAGTTCAGAAAATTGCATTGTAGCAATAAAATGTTATTGTTGATTGGCTGTGACAGGATCTCTACAAAAGTCATTAAATTGCTCACTTGCTTTTTCCTTCTTTAATTTAATGATAGATTCCTGATTGAAATTTGACGTTTTTTAAGAAATTTGTGTCAGCCAGTAAAAAATCTTTGAGATAATCGCTTAAGAAAACTTGTTAGATGATTTAGGAGATAATAAAATATTCTTTTCTAATCAGTTTAGTTTTTATAATGGTTCTTTCTACTTCATTTAAGTTCATAGTTAAAGGGAAATATATAACTTCAGTACTTATGAAAATAACAAAAGCTTAACTGTATAAATCACTAATATTAAAGAAAATTGAAAGGTCTGGCAGTGAGGTATTTTGTAGAAAGAGTAATAAACATTCAAACATAGTATATGGTTTTTAATAATAAATATATGAAAAATCTTGTTTACAATTTGAATCCACCTGTTACATTTTGTGATGCTTTGCAGTTTTGGGCATCATTTTTTTTACATTTTTAACTAATTGATTTCTCCTTCACTGTTTGTAAATTTAAGGTAATTAAGTTTGCTGATGAGACTGCTTTCTACAAAGTGGTTATTTATGGCTGGATATTAAGTCTTTTAGCGGTTTAATAAACAAACTTAGAAGCTTTTAATTAACACCCTTATAATAAATAAATATTAAATTTGTTAACTTTTGTGTAAACTCCATTGCTTTTAATATAATAAGCTATTTTATTTTATAATTTAAATCATTTTATAATTTAACTTGTAATTGTGATTTTTTTTAGGATTTAAATACCCTTAAATATTTATATGTATTAAAAATATGAAGTAATCTCTTTAATAGAATTCATTTAATGTAAAGGATTAGTTTCTTTTGAATTAAATATTTATTTACTTCAATCAATAATTGACTGAAAGGTATGTAATATTCTGGATTAATTCCAAGACATTACGTATGATACCGCTGCTCGTAACATAAATACAATATTTTTCATAAAGATTTCTTACATTAGCTTTGCATTGCATCACTTTGAGAAAAGTACATATTATTCAAGTCTCAGATTATACAGGTGATTACAAATAATTCATCGAATTTTTAAAATCTGTATTTAAAAAAGTAATACACAAAATTATGAACAATACATGAAAATAAATAGAAACTGTTCAAGTTTCAGGTTAGGGTTAAAGAGGTTGCCGACAGGTTGCAGCACAAGCTCAGTTTCTAAAATGGCATCTATGCAACAGAAAGCATTCTGTGTCTTAGAATATAAGAAATGTTTATCCGCTATTACCGTGCAGCGTTTATTCCAGAGACGGTTTGAAACAGAACTACCAGGCCACCAAAGCGTTCCAAAATGGTATCATCAGTTTAAAGACTAGTTGTTTGTGCAAAGGTAAAAGCACTGGACACCCTAGTGTTTTGGATGAAACAGTGGAGAGAATCAGGGAGAGTTTCGTTTGTAGCCCAAACAAGTCAGCTCGAAGCACTAGTAGTGAACTTGATATTTCGCATTCAACTGTCTGGAAGATTTTGCAAATTCATTTACAACCACATAAAGTTAAACCACATGATTTGCAAAATCATATCACATAAAGTTATTACAAAAGTTACAACCAAATGACCTTAATAAACAATACAAATTTTGTAATGATGCAGGAAGCTATGGAGGATGATGATTTTGCTAACCGTCTGGTGTTTAGTGATGAGGCGTCATTTCACTTGAATGGAAAGTTGAATCGCCATATCAGGATGTGGGGTATTGAACAACCTAATTCTGTAGAATGTGAACATAATTCCACAAAACTTAATGTTTTTGGCGCACTGTCTAAAACAAAAAAAGGCTGTTTTTCTTCTCTGAGAATACTGTGACAGGTATCTAATACATCGTATTATTTAATAACTTTATATTCCAACAAGGTGGAGCTCCACCTCACTGGCATGCTGAAGTACGAAGCTTCCTGAATAAAGAACTCCCGCGCCACTGGATGGGGTGATGTGCAGATGATCACTTAGCATTCTTAAAATGGTCTCCTAGATCTCCTAATCTCATGGTTTTTTTTTTTGGGCATATGTTAAAGACTGTATTTACATACTAGCACACTCAGTAACTTTGGTTGAGCTACAGGAACGCATTACAGCTGAATTTATCATCATCAATAGGGATATGTTAATGTGCATGTGGGCTGAACTGGAGTACAACATAGATGTGTGTCTTGTGACAAATGGAGGCCATATTGAAAATTTATGAAGGTATGATTGAAACTTGGTCAGTGTCTGTTTATTTTCACGTATCATTCATGATTTTATGTGTACTACTTTTCTAAATATAGATTTTTAAAAGCCAATGAATCGTTTGTAATCATCCTGTATAATAAACTATTGTATAGAATTTAAGGGCGTAAAGAAATTAAACTTTTTAGAAGAGTATTGAAGGATTCTTTTTAATTGAAAAATATATATTTTAGATGATTTTTTCTCTGTTTGGATCATACCTAAGTTACTGTTTAGACAACAGATATTTTAAAGTTCTATTTAGCATTTCTTATTTATTAGGAAAACTGTAATAAACTTGATATCAATAGATCCTCAGTTTATTTTAAAAATTGAACTTCAGTAATTTTTTTAATTTTATGTTTAATTAATAGATAACATTGATTGTGTAACAGTTAAGTTTAAAACAATTTAAAATTGGTCCTACTAACTTGATACACATTATATATAACTAAATTTTTGAATTTTATATTTAAAGAATGTAATGTTACTTTATGTTTGAAGAATTGTATTTTTGTTTTTACATAACATTAATATTTTGCTATCATAGAATAATTTCATTGAAATTTGCAAATGGAAACTTACTTAGGGAGAGTAAATTCTTCAGTTTGTTTAATGGCTTGTTTATTTCTATCTGTTATAAAAACAATCTTTTTTTTAATGTTAGTATTGAACAAAAATGTGTTGGGCAATGTATTAATATTTCCATCACAAAATCAAATAAAGTTAAGATTACAAATACAGTAAATGGTTACCAGTGATGTTATGGCCTAATGAATAATGAGTCAGTCATTTATGTATATTTCAGATCCCTTATTATTTAATGAATAAGTTTATCTACTGAGTTCTGATTGAGACTGTAAGTTGCATCTCTTGATGTTTCTACAATACCTGGAATGTTTCAGGCACTAGTATCCTGTAAAATTGAAGTGTATGAAGCAAGAATGAAATACAAACTACTGAAGATGTATTTTAAGAATTCCTTCCCATGTGAAACAACACTGGGTATAGTTGCAACCCGCATTGTTGGGGGTTATTATTGGCCATAGCAGTCAATTTAAGGTGATAACACATTATTAATGTTATGTATATATCTTTTTTTTTCTGTCAATTATATTACCTTGTTCTTGTTCTAATATTTTTATTGAACATCTTTTTCAGTATTAAAACTAAAAGGCCAAGTCATGTCAGTGATGTATCGATTCCGTGCTAAAAGTCGAGAATGGGTTTGGTTACGAACATCAGCCTTTGCCTTCCTCAATCCTTATACTGATGAAGTAGAATATATTGTCTGCACTAATACAACTGCAAAGTCAGTATTTTTTTTTATTTCATTAAAAATTGAATTAATATTAATATTTTATTTTTAGCTTCAAAATTTAAATAAAAAGTTTTATAATTAAAATGAAAATGGTTTGAAAATATTTTGTTTATTATTAACAAAGTGTTAAAGTGAGCCTGTAGCATTTAGTGTTATTTTGAATATCTTTTACTTCCTTGTATGAAGTAAACAAAGTATTATGATGGTAAAAATTTCAGTTTCCAGATTTCAGCTGAAATATCCATTTTGATCATCCTTGAATCCATTTTGCCTAGTTTTGATGTGTCTGTATGTATGTATGCATATATCTTGCATAACTCAAAAACAATTAGCCGTAGGATGTTGAAATTTTGGCTTTAGGACTGTTGTAACATCTAGTTGTGCACCTCCCCTTTTGATTGCAATTGACTGAACCAAAAGTGTTCAAAAAAGCCCAAAATTCCAAAAGGTTTGGATTTTGGGCTTTTTCTTAACTTAACAGTAATAAGCCCTTATTGAAAGCTTTTCAACGATATATCATAAGTGGTAATTATTTCCATTTATTCCAGTTACAGCCAAATAAAATTTTAATTAATGAAATATTTGGATCTTAAGGGAAGTCACATCAGCTTGAATCGGACTTCATCTCCTTTTTTTATTAACTTTTTTTTTTAATTTTTATGTATTGATTTACTAATAATTATTAGCCTCTCGCTGTAAAAAAAAATTTTACGACTAATAATAATTCAGTAACAAAAAAGAAAAAATATGAAAAAAATTGAGGTTTTTAATGAGATAAAGTTTTATGTACTTTTCATTTAAAAAAAAAAAAAATGTGTAAATGTAATTTCATAGACGTACAAGGAAGTCATGTGTTGTCCATATAAATTGTTTTTTTTTTTTTTCAGGTAAAAAGTAATATTGTAATTTTCATATTGAAAAATCTGTTGATTTATATCATTTAACAGTTTATTACATACAGATTACCTTTACTTTCAAATTTTATTTGAATGATTTTTTCCCTAACATTAAAAAAGTATATTGCAAACATTTTTAAACTGCAAAAACAGGATTAAAGAAAACTTAGCGATCTGAACATGGTTTTTTTAAGACTTTATATAAAATATTTTTTATATAAAAAAACATTAGAAAATTAGGATTTATAACCACTTGTGTGTGATATTTTTCTAAAGATTTTGCATTTTGTTTATTATGTGTAAATTGTGAATTGTAGTTATCAGTGCTGTGAAGCTATCATAAGTTGTGCACCCTCATTCTGCAGCTGTTGAATAGGATAATTTAAAAAATGTGAAGTATTGTTGCACCATTAAATTTTAATCCAGTTAGATAATAAATTTGAAAATACAAATCCTCAAACATTGTTATCACTCAACAAACTCTCTGAGCAGAGCCAAGGAACCCTTCAATTTTTTGGATTCATTATAAAGTATTTTCTGGTTACCTTTTTCCTCTTACCTAATCCATTTCAGCTGCTAAAGGTGATTGTTTAACAGTTGGAAATGTACATTTATGTCTTGAGTTGAATGGTTTTTGAGTTAACTTTTAGTTATTTTACTGTATTGTAAATTTATTTTAAATTAAAGAAAAATCAAAATTGCTGCATACCACATTATTTTAATTTTAATAGTGGATGCACATTTTTCATTCAAAAATATTTTATTCTTTATGTTATGATTCATATGAGAGGAAATTATAATTAATTAAAATATGCAGCAATATTTGTAAGAAAATGTATTAACTTACATTAGCAGTATAGTCACTATATTTAAAATTTTACTTATGATTTTGATAAGTAGGCCAGGTAATTTTTATTTATTTGTATTTGAATAATGAATTATATATAAAGAAATAATGTATTGTTTCAGGTCATTGCACACTCACCAGGTCCTGGAGGCCCTACAGAAAGCGGGGGTGATACCGGTACACCAGCTGGTGATGGGGTATCATATCAACCTGGCATAGATTATAGTCTCCCTCAACGGCGAGATGTATATTCTCATATGCCTCAACATATACATAGCGGTAATGCACAACGTCCTGCCAGCACACAGAATGTGTACAGTGGGTACGAGCCGAACGCATCTCCAATCAGCTACAACTCACCAACACAGGCCGGTATTCCCCGCATCTCTAAAACTACCACTTCTCCCACACCTGCACAGACCGCATGGACTTTAAGACAGGTTACTGCTTTAGCACCACTTTTGATTTTTTTTTCATCTTAATGTTATCATTTATATTGTGGTGGTATATTATGTAAATAATTGTTTGTGTTGAGCTTCGTCATAAATCTACCAAGTTGCTAATAAAATATGCACTGAGCACTATTTCACAATCATTGTTTATTGTTACTATTGTAATTGTATTTTATGATATTTAGTTATATTAGGGAAATTTTCCTTGACAATTTGATAGCTAAAATTTAGTTAAATTCATCATTTAAAAAAGAATTGTGTAAATAATTAAAAATGCAGAACTTTTAAGTGGCACTATATGTTGCATTTAGTATTTTTTACTTTCTTAAGTATTTTTAAAGATATAATAATTTTTATTAACACATTCAATGTGGAATGATAAATTGTTTGTTTATTATATGTAAATTATGTTAATTTTTTTATAAATTAATGAAAGTTAGGAAGATTTTTGAAATTAACTTCAGTTTTTTTTTTTAAGGGTCGATTAGTTACTTAGGGTCTATATAATTAGTAAAAATGTTTCTTTGTACCTGTTTTATTATTATTATTATTATTATTATTATAATTATTATTATTAAGAACATGATAACTAGACTCTTCATTAACTAAAGTAAAAAATAACAAAAATGAATCTTCATTAACTGAAGATTTGCCAATTTGCGTTTGTAGTTAAAGAGTATGTTAAGTATGAGAGATTTATCTCTAAATTAAATTAGTTAAAGAGTATGTTAAGAGTGGCTCTTGGGAGAATAGATAGGAAATAGAAAATCAGCCAATGAACTTCTTACATCTAAAGTATAAATACATGTGTGAGGTGTGAGAAAAGTGTTTATGTAGCTTTAATCTTACCTTCTTGGATGTAAGTGAGAAACATTTGGTTATAGTATACAGCAGGGATTTAAAAATAGAATATTTTTATTACACCATTTTTTACTTGTATTCAAACGTTTTTTTTTTTAAATAACTTTTTTCACTGGGAATATTAAACATTAAACACGCTCAGTGCCCAATGACTGTTGTGACCAGTGGCCTTCAGTAACCGGCTCATTTTATGCCAATTACATTTTTTACATGTTCTTCCTACCTATCTTGTTTCACGTAATTATTTTAGCATAAAAAAATTGGAAAAACTTCATGTAAAATTAAACATACTATTATTAAAATAATCTTATTTTGTTGATTAAAACTAAGTAAAGTTAAATATTAGAAAATATTAAAAATATGAGAAAGAACATAGATTTTAGCTGAATATTATATCTACCATGTAACATAAGGTCTATTTATTTTATTCTCATATAATTAAAACATTTTAAAGTTCATATAAATGCTAAAACAGCAGTTTTGTGAATTGTTAGGGATTTCTTTGTTATTGAAGTGAATTTTGGCAGATTACACTAATGGATCGTATATTTTTGAAGAGAACACTTCTTATGTTTACTATTTAGAAGATAAATGAAAGATTGTGTATATATTATTATAAAATGTTTTATTATAAGTTGATTTTTGGGTGATTGAGACTAGTTTAGATTTAGATTAATGGCGATTTTTTGATATTCAGTCGTGTCAGTTGGGAGTAATGGAAAAATACAATAAATAAAAGAATTTTAAATGAATGTTATATTGAAAAAATAGATGGTAATTATGTAGATAAAAAGTATTGTATCATAAAAAAGAATTAGCTGACAGCTTTGGTGTTTTGGATGTATGTGGGCTACCAAACTGTTATTGGCAGACATTTATACCATTATTGAACCTGTCCTTAATCTTAGATTATACTTACCAGAATGTTCAACATCTCAAATTATGTACTCATACTAAACTATTGTTGGTCCTAGTACCGACATGGATTTTAGAGAATGAAGTGGAAAGGAAGTAAATTAATCAGAGTAAAGCTAATAAGCAAACTTATCTTATGAACTCTTAAAAACAGCTTTTGGGAGGGGGGATAAATGTCTGAGCCATTCAAATGTTTTCATTTTGTTCAGCAGATTCAAAGATGACCATGAATCAGTCAAAGATGATTCATGGCCCCATTGTGGCTGGTCTTCCATTTCAAAAATCAATGAAAAAATTCTGAAAGTTTGTGATTTAGTGCAGTCTGACCATTAGATTTACTATTAGAGGGATGGTTGATGAACTGAATTTAAGTTTCTTCTTAGTTCAGACAATTTTAACTGAAGATTTGAACATGTATCAAGTGACAGTGAATTCATTCTGAAATTGTTGTTAGCACAGCAGAAACAACACCAACTTGGAAGTGTCTCATGAACTGAATAATCAGGCCGAAACCTACCCAGATTTATTAGAGTAATTAAAGGTAACGTATCATGGGTTTATGGGTATGACCGAGAAACAAAGGCACAATCATCTCATGGAAAAGTACAACTGGAAAAGACTTTACTGCAACTGAAAAAAATCATGACAAAGTTAATTAAAGTGAAAACAATTGGTGGTTTTCTTTGAATCTTCAGGTATCATACATCATGAAATTGCCCCTAAGGGGCACACATTCAACTAGCAATACTGTAAATGTGACCTTAAGCATTTGTGAGAAAATATGCAGAAGAAAAGGCCAGCACTCTGATGAGACAAGAATTGGATCTCTACCAGGATAGCATAAGCTCATCATGGATTCTCTATCACAGAATTTTTAGCCAAATTCCATGTTCCTGTGCTTCCACAGTCCCTTATTCCTCTGATTTAGACTGCTCCCTGTTTCCTAAATTGAAATTTTCGCTGAAAGGGAATATATTTGACTTAATTGAAGACATCTAGGCAAATATGATGAGGTTATTAACACCCTTAAAGAAAGAAAATTTCCAGGAATGCTTTAAGATGTGGAAACAGAATTGTAGTTAATGTGTTCAGTTGAAAGCAAAAAAAAAAAAAAAAAAAACTACTTTGAAGGAGATCTATTGCAATAGCATAGCATGTAAGTACTGCCGTTTTGAAATTACAAGCCCAGTGTTATAAAGTTTCCAATCATCTCGTATGTACGTTCAATAACATTCGATACATAATTGAGAGGGAGGAGTTTATATTCAAATATAAACCGAAATTTCTTACATGAATGTGGTGAGGTTCTGTGGTAATTAGTTGGATATGTGTAGAAAGGAGTATCTGGCCCACGCCTATAGATCACATTCCAATGTCTGTGAAGGAGGTACCATGTACCTGTGTACACAGGTATTGTGTAATGATCTTGGTACACAACACTTTTCACTGTAGTTTCAAAGAAAATGGGGCCCACTATTTGACGACGTGATACAGCATACTACATTACCATTTTGTGAGAGTTTTCACGTAACACATGGATTATCAGCTGACCATATTTTAGTGTTTTGACTGTTCACTTAGTCATTAAGGTGAAAATCATGCCTCATCAGTGAAGAAAATACAGTCAAGCTCTGCAATTCCATGGTCGTCAACAAACGACCGAAACCATGTACGTTATATGTTCTTTTCTTTACCTGGTTCCAATTTCTGAACACTGCGAACATGATTTTCAGAAAAGTGTAATAGCTTCATCGCTCTGAACACTTCCTTATATGAAATCTGAGAGTGTGCTGATAATCTCCTCCAAGCTTTCTGAAGACAATTGCTGCATTACATTCTTAACCTTGGCCAGTTTAGCATCAGTCAAAATGGCTAGTCTCCCGGTTGTCTTCGTGTCTGCAACTGATCTTCGTTCTTTAAAACAGTTGATTAATCTGGTTATGGACAAATTGTTAGGCACTGCCACATTCGGATATTTCCCAAGAAATTCATCTATAACGTGCATAAAAATGATTGGAAAAGTAGTGTTTAACCATGAAAACTTGTTGCTCTTGGAAAAACGACATGTTTACCAAGCAATAAACAAAGCACTACTGCAGTGTTGTATGATCAATACACATCACAATGGCATCTAGATTTGTTGTTAATACCCATGGTGATATCTTGCAGTAGCCGATAGTAGAACTTTCTAAACTGTACTTCTATTAATAGACGCTTGGTCTATGGGTCATAGGATGCATGGCCATACCTGTGTTAGAATGATTTCACTGATGTTTTTCCTTTATAAATAGCCTCAGGCACATCCCGAATTAATGTCCAACAGTAATCGGCTAGCATGTTAGTATTGCATTTCCCTTTATAGCGGTTTTCCATTACTGAAATGTCTTAGTAGAAACGTTCACCATGTTCATCACTTACATCTCCATGTTTGTTCAGGAAAAATCCAGATGTGAGTAGAGGAAATGTATATTTTCAAAGATATATTACATCCCATAGTTCTGTATGAAGTAAGAAGTTGATTAACAATATCATGGTAAATGTCGGATTTTTGTTTGCCAAGAAAATGTTTGCAAACCTCATTAAATGAAGCCCAAGCTGCACTTTCTACATTATTTAACATCGAATTAAATACACAATCTTTGACCAACTCTCTTATTTGAAGAACAACAAATATTGCTTCTTTAATTTTTCCATTACTTACATTCGGAAATTTCTGCCAGATGTACAAATATCTGCGACTATCCTTCTTCATTGCTTTTACAAAATTTTTCATTAGTCCTAGTTTGATATGAAGAGGGAATAAAAATATTTTTTTGGGTTCAACTAAGGGCACATGAATAATATTTTTCCCATTTGGAGTTAAGTTGCCTCGTTTCTTCCACTCTTTGGTAACATAATGTTTATCCCTAGCTCGACTGTCCCATTCGCAAAGAAAACATATGTACTTAGTATAGCGTAACTCCCTGCCTAACAAAATAGCTAGAACTTTCAAATCACCATATATGTTCCAGCTATGTTTTTTATAATTTATTTTTTCAAGAATGTCTTTCATTACATTGTATATCTCTTTCAAATTAATACCATAAGCAATCGGTCGAAGGATATTTGTTACTATTGTGTAGTAGAACCACTTTTAAACTATACTTGGACGAATCTATAAAAAAATGCCATGGCAGTCCTGAGGTTTACGAACTTGTACTAAGTGCAACATAAGCTCATCAATATTTGTCAAATAAACCTAATTATTTTCATCAATAAAGCACTGAGAAAGTTCTTTTTATCAGCTTCGAGAGCCTGAAAATTTTTATTTTTTTGAAGTAAATTCCAACCTTGCAGTCTTGATCCTTATAGTTCAGCTTGATTTTTTGATAAATTTAAATCACTAAACAAGTCATTTAATTCACCTTGTGATATAAGATGTGGCTTATTGGAAGATAATTCAAAATCATTGTTGTCCTCTTCAGTACTGTCTGATTCTTCATCGCTACTTACAAAACATACATTCACATGTAGTTCAGGAACTGGAATAATTTCTCTGTGAGGTACAGGCCTGATTGCAGATTGCATTGAAGAATATTTTACAGTATGTTCAGATTTTTTTTAGAAAGTTCCAGACACACTTGTTAAACCAAGAGTAACAATTGGTTACATGATCCTTTGGTTCCCCACGATCCTTTGGAGGAGCCCACATCTTATCCTGATCACTAATTTTACACTGAAAGTACAAATGATATGCTTTTTTAATTAAAGGTGTAATGTTTTTTCTATTTGATTTTACTGTAAACTCATCACATACATAACAAAAGGCATTCACATCATTTACACAATTCCAGGACATTATAATACTGCACTGTTAACAAACTTAAGACAGCAGTAAGACTGGACAAAATTAATTCGTTCCTAAATCCAGTGCTTAATACAAACAACACAGCTGTGTTTTCAGCTACATGTTTTGAGCTGCACAGACTTGATTAATTTTGTCCATGAAAGCTCACTTCAGTGTTAGATATGATGTCATAATATGTGACTGATATGATTTAATTTTGTTCTTTAGTATTGTTTATTTATAGCTTACAAATTATGTTAATAATAAAAAATGAACCAAGAAAAAATAACGTAGAAGCTTAAAAGTTAACTATACATTGAAAAATGAAAAAAATCCTCTAATTAAAATTTAAAACTTTTTCAGAAATGTTTGGTGATAGAAAGCCTCTTAAATTCTTATTTATTTTCAACATAAAAAAAAAATAAAATCATGTATTGCATGTTAGGAAACAAAAATTATGTTTATCAGTGTTATCAATGTTTAGTACTGCTGATCAACATTACTAGTGTTATTATCTTTAAAAAAAGGTGTTTAATATTACATGTATATCGAGTAAAATATTAAACTCTAGAACCATGGTTTCAGATATTACTAAGTAGCAAACTGATTAACTGACATGTTATGGATCATGTGGATCCACAAGTAACTAGGGATCAGTAGGGTTCATAGTGGTATCAGATTGTTGGGTTCTTCTTTATCGCCCAAGTTTTTAATAAGAGAGAGAGAGAGAGAGAGAGAGAGAGAGATAGTACATTGTAGAGTAGTCAGTTTTTACTTACTGTTCGATTTTTGGAAATCTTAAATAATGATTTTTTCTACATTATTTAATTCTGAAATATATATATTATCGTTTTTTTACACTATTTTTATTTCTGATAATTGTTTCTTTCTTTCTCTATGTTTGACTTTCTTTTTAGAGAAAATAAAAAACTCAAAAAGCTTTTAGATAAACATTAAAGAAAAAGTAAATTTTCTAAAAGTGTTTCTCTTTGTAATTACATCGTATGTTTGTAAAGTAAGGTTACAACATTTTACAAAAATCGAAAAGTGGATATTTATTAATGAAATTTTTGACATATTACGCAAGTATACCATTATTTTTCTATGTGTTCACCATTCAGTTCTAAGCGTTTGGCCAACTGGGATATTAACTTCGTATTCCTATGTCACATGTCTCTGCCCTGATTTCCTTTGACCACTCACACACAGCATTAATGAATAAAACATTTGTTTTTGTTAAGAGTTTTGTTTTTTATAATTAAAAAGATAGTTTGTATCTTCAGTTAAAAAGTTTGTTTAAAATGTTGTGCAAGTATTTTATGAAGCATAAAAATAACCTTTTGTTTATTACTCATCTGTGTAATAAGTTATTATTATTATTATTCTGTTATCAGGAATTTTTGTGTCATCTGATTTTTGTAATTAACTAGTTTTGGTTCAGTATAAACAACTTTGACGTGTTTATATTTATGCATTATTTGTTGTGTGCATTATGCATTATTGTTTATGTTTATGTTTATGCATTATTTTCATGATAACAAATTATTTAAAAAAATTTCCTGTTACACAACCTATTAACTATCTCACTAAATTGGTATATTCTTTTGTAAATTCATAAGTTTAAATTATTTATCAATTTTTTATGATGACAGAATCATTACTTTTCTTCATTACATGAAGTAAACAGCATATAACATACTTTTATCTGTTGGAAATTTATAAATTTGATCCTGGAATTATAAAAAATGTCAGAATGTCCATTAATAAGAATACTTTTCTTTATGGATATTCTGACATTTTTCAGGAAGGATTTGAGAAATATTTTGTAATAAAGTTTGCATATGTGTAAGTATTAAAATTATCTAACGGAAAAAAAAATATTAATAATAATAATGAAGTAAAAATAAGTAAATATTTTATTAAAAAGTTTTTTTTTTCTAAAAGAATTTACATCTTTTTGTAAATTATATTAAATTGTTTTATTGTTTTTTTTTTTCAACAGCAACCTGTTACTGAAGGCTACCAATACAGTCAGCTTAGTCCATCAAGGTCTCCTACTGGGCCTACGTATACACAGCTTAGTACAGGTGCAAGAGGTGCAGCACCCGGTGCCTACCATGCAGCTCCAGGGCCTCCAAATCCTGGTAATTTAAAATGTTTTTTATATATCTTTATTTAAAATGAATTATAACATCATTCTTGCTTTAAACATTCATTTTGTGAGAGGTTTTTTTAATTTTTATTACTTAAATGAATTTTTTTGTTTTACTCTTTTTAGACTTGGTTCCGATATGTTTGATCATTAAGTTATAGAATGTTTTTGGAAGTGTTTAATTTTATTATTTTTGACGTTATACTATTTCACAATAAGTATAACACAATAAATCAGTTATAGTTTAACTAACGTTCTTGTTTCATATCAGGTTAATCATTCTTTGCATAGCAGTGTTAATTGAACCGTATGAGTAAAATTACACGGGTTACGCACATACATTCAAATCCAAATAACCCTACACTATTGTAATATTTTAGATGTAACAGTGTTGGATTGTTGCCGAAAGTTTTATTTATGGGGAAATATAAAATGTACTGATGACATACTTTCATCGTGATGTGAGCCCCATATTCATAGTATTTTGAAAAATATTTTCCATTGTGCATTATCATAAAATTATTTTTTAAGACCTGAAAATACGTTGTAAGAAGCTTAGTTTTTCTTCAGTCTGCCTTTGAAAATAAATCTGAAGACTAAAACCAAACTTGCCATCTAGTATACTTTCTAAAAACCATTATATGAGTATTTCTGTAAATTTTTTTTATTAGTGATTTGGAAGTATGAGATATTTAAAGTGCTTAATTTTCAAATTTATTTTTCCCTGCTTTCTTTAGTAAAATAAATTGAAGTTGAGGTTATCTTGCCTGGTGTTTAAATACTGCATTGTAATGTATGCAACGTGATCAGTTCTACTTTGTTTAGACTGCAAACATTCTAGATAATATTTTATGTTGCAAAAGTTCCATAAAAGATTATTACAGAAATCAAAAAAATTAAACAGGAGACTGATAAAAAATTTGTGAAACTTGAATGTGTTTTTGGAAAAATTAATAAAAATATTTGTATTAAAAAATAGATTGAAAATAGTTGAATATAGCCAAACAAGGTTATTTAATCCCAACATCCAAAGAATGGTACACTTTGTTCTAAAGTCATAACCAGTAAGAGAAGAGAAGTGTTTCCTCCAGTTAGTAACTACATACATTCGTTTTTCCTGAAGCAGCAGTGAACTAATTATCTGCTTTTAATTAAATTATTGTGATAGGTAATGAAAAAACATTCTTTCTTCTATCATTTGCTCATAACTAGTTTAATAATAAAATGACAAGCTCCATCACTGCTAGTGTCTATAGAGAGGAGCCTCAGTTGCTGACATTCAACAGCAGATTTTTATTGTTCATAAATTAATAATAGAATGCTATTCTTACTTGTGTAGACAACAAACAAAAGAATGTTGAATAAAGGTGTAAATATCTATTTCTAGAAAATATATTTGATGACTATTTCAGTTTCATAAAATAAAACAGGCATAATTCTTTGACATAATACTAAGAAGTAGGTGTAAAATTTTGATAAATATAACAAAGTGTGAATGTTATTGAATTTTTGGTATAATTAGGTTAATTAGAGTTAGTATATCGCATTTCAATTCTGATTTATTTGTGGTAACTGTATGAAATTTTTATGTTAAGTCAGTTTATTCTTTTTATTCAGGAATGTGGTCATGGCAAGGAGCTAGTCAGGCACCGGAATCAGGGACGGGACCTGGTTCCAGCGGCTCAGGAAACGGCAATGGTGGGCCTCCTACAGGAAATCCTCCTCAGCAGGAACTGTCAGATATGATGATGCAGATGCTGGATCAGGGAGCTGCCACGTCTTTCGAGGATCTCAATATGTTCAATACAACTTTTGAATGAGATACATATCCAGACTGTGGCTGATCTGGCCGCTTGAAAAACACAGATTTTTCATGACAAAGTGAGTTTATATTGTGTGTGATTGTGTGGTCGTATCGTTTTGATTAATTAGTCAAATCGCCTGAGGCCAATATTATTGGTGAAGATTGTGAAAAACATTGTCACAGGTTTTTAGTATGTATGACTGTGCCATGTTGAGTGAGAGTTAGTGAAAAAAAATGATGCATTTTCAGAAGATGTGTTGCCATTGTTAAGTATATACGATTAATAAACATATATTTAAAAAGACCCTCCATAAGAGATAATGTATATTTAATTTAATATTTTCTATTTAAAACAGTTTTTAATTAAATATATAGTTATATATTTGTTCAAAATAGTGTGTGCAAAAAAGTTTTCAAAAACTGATAAGAGTCAGTTAAAATTGGGATTTTGGCTACTTTCGTTTCTTTTATTGCATTTCTTATTATTCAACAAACAGTACATTCCAGAAAAAAAAACAATTGTACTTTTGTATTCCATTATGAAGTCTTCATTTGGAGTGTATTTTATTGTTATTATTTTCCATAATTTAAGAAGTTTGCATTTATGTAATAAGTAATAAAAAATATATTAATTATTAACATAAATGCAGAAATGTATCTTTCAATTCTTCATTCCAATTGTGAAGTAATTTTTAATGCACAATACTTATTTATTTATATTTGTATATTTTTATTTTAATTTAAATAAAACAAACATCCATTTTAAAAGTGATCTTTAAAAAAAGAAAACGGCATCAATTTTGCTGTTTTTATCAATAACCAACCTTTAGTTTTAATTGTAGAAATTTTTTAATACAAACTTTTGTTAATTTTTTTTGCCTTTATTTAAATGTTTTTGTTTAAATTAATATATTCATTGTTATTTATACTCCTTTAGTAACCACACTAACAGTTTAGACATATCATATACTTATTATTTCAGTTTTTTATCCTGTATTTATAATTTCATAATTAAATTATCTGGTAATTTAGTTCATAAAATTGTATCAGTAAATCTCTATATTTGGTGTTACATATTTTTCAGTTTGATGATGATTTTGTGATTATATTTGTTAAAAAAAAAAAAAAAATAGAAAATAGTTTTACTTAATACAAAAAAGTAAATAAATAGAAATTTAATTACCAAGTAGTATTTTTATGTTGTTATTGTACCTGGTTAATCTTGCATTACATTGAATTCTGTGAACAAGTTTATTATGTACAGACTGTGGAATAAAATTGTAGAAAAAGTTGCAGCTTGACTTTTGCCAATAATAACTTTTAAATCAATGTTGTGAATTGTAATGTGTATTTACTCAGTGTTCTTTTACTGTTTTAGTTTTTACCACAAGAATGAATAAAAAACAATATATTTTAGAAAAAAAGAAGTTTAATTGTTTCCATTTTAAGGAGTAAAAGAAACTCATGTATTAGTGTTTAATTTGGTAGATGTTTTCAACATCATTTTTGTATAAAATTTTTTTCTGATTCTACTTAGTGTATTTTTTTTTTTTAAAAGAGAGAATGGTAACAATGGGTGTGGAGAGCAGAAGGGTTATTTAAGCCTTTTTTGCATAAGATGCAAAAAAGAGAGCTGGAAACGAATGAAATTATAGATGTCACTTGTATAGTGACATGTGTAATAGAATTGTAGATTTAGTTAAGAGAGAAAATGAGAAATATCAGAAGGTCATAAGTTTAGATGGGAATGGAGGAGAATAGAGATGGACAAGGTGCAAGTTACCTGCCACAGAGCAGATTATGAAATATGATAATGATGAAATAATATATGAGAATATAAATAAATGATTTTTTCAATATCTCTTTTATTTGATTTTAGTATTTTAAAACAATTATATTTAAACAAAAATTAATATTTAATACAAAACAGTTGTAAAGCTTGTAATATTTTCTTTGAAATAAAATCCTGTTTTCAAATATAATCAATAAAATCTAGTCATTGAATGAAAGTGTTTGATAATTTATGAATTTATTTGTATTAGTTTAAAATATTATATTATTTGAAAAGTAGTGTAGAAAACACGCATTTGGTAAGTTGTACATTAAACATAAGTTTTTTAAGTTATAAAAGAAATAAAAATGATTCCAAATTTAAAAAAAAATGATCTTTTTTTAATTAAAGATTTATTCTTGTGATGAGGTGTCGCTACGCATTCCCTCAGAAACAAAATAATCTTTATCTGTAATTTTTTAAGTGCATTAATTTTTTTTAACTGTAAACATAATCACCAGGAAGAGTAAAATTTTATATAGAAAAAACTTTTTTAAAGAATATATAAATTTATATTTCATATCTGCTAGCTTTGTTTCTCTGATCTTTTAAGATCTTAAATCATGTATTAAGAACAGTAGTTTTATGAAATATTATTATAATGGAACGTTTTTATGGAGTTTGTAAATTGCTTTTTTAAAATGTTGTAAAAAGCACAATTATGAGTTGTATTTTACCAAAAATACTATTCCAAAAAAAAACTATTTGGGATATTTTTTAAAATAATTTCTTGTACATTTAGACTGAACAAAATGACCACATTTAAATGCTGAAAAAATATCCTTCCAAGTTATGGAAACCGTAAACATTAGTACACTCAAGAAATCATTTGTGATACCTTGCCGTGAACTGGCTCAGTATTGAATGCATTCTTACAAAAATAAATTGAAAACATTAGAAAATTCATAAACCAATCGTATTTCATATCAGATTTTTATGTAGAATCTAGTGAGAGCTAAAAAAATCTTATCTATAATATTAATGAATAGTGTGTGTCTAATGAAACCATGTATGTGATGGTACAGTGACAGCAATTTATTACATTAATCATAATACTAATACTGATCATGAATCTTTTCTTTCCACTGGATTTCCAGTGTTCTTAGACTATAAAATAAGCATTCAGAAGAACCACATCCAGAAGGTTATAGAAAATTTTTTTTCTCAATAACGCTTGGTAGCCCTTGTGCATGTCATGTCGTAGATAGACTTATCCTTCACATCTGCTCCTCCCGTAAATTCATTGTGTCTATCAGTTAGAATTAGTTTCACCACTTTTCTCCCACTCCTGCTTTTTTTTAATACTTTGTCTTAAGCATGATATGCAGATGTTATCAGATAAACTGGCTTTCATGCTTTCTTTTCTTTGTACCCAACGAGAAGGATTTGCTCTTGTCTGAAATAAATTCTTTCACGCTTTTCAAGTTTAGTATTTACTACATTTTTCAATAAATCCTTTGTTTTCTTATTGACAGTACCAGTAAGGTATGTATTTATTTCTGTTAGTTTCCTGCACAATAGAAGTTTTGTATAATAATTATCGCAAAACGCGTGATAACCTTTATCTTGCAAGCTTAGTTATCTCCAAAAGAAAATTTTTTCCTTTACACCCTCTGTGTAAAGGGATCATCCACATCTGCTAAAAGTCCTTTCTGCTGTTCATTATGTAACATATAGCTAGTGTTACTGTTGCATACTTCAAGATTTTCTGACACCAAATCCCTGGCATGTTGTTTGTTGGGCAAGTACTGTATGAGGGCACACCGATTCTTCATTCCTACTATATTTTCATGGATAAAGATATTCTGTGGAGGAATGTAATATCTTGATTACAGTGTTCATTTCACTCAAAAATATTCTTTCATTCAGCCGTGGATCATGACCAAGTTGCCCCTTAGGTTCACCTTGCCTTGTACTGAGACTGAACACTATATATATTCTCGATTGTTTATGAGCCATAGTATTAGCAAAAAAAAGGCATTGCTAGAGATGGTCTTCTCATGTCCCAATAATCTTCTATATTTTTTTTATAATTTAGCTCCATATTTATTATGAAACCATATATATTTTTTCATCTTAGGCAGGGTGTTAGCTATCCATTTATAAAACTGTGAAAAATGTCTCATCTTGCCTAAATCTGTTTTTTCTGCAATAAAGATTGGTCTCTCTAACTAATAGATTCTAAATTGCAGGAAAGTTGAAGTAAGCAATAGGCTTACTATCAAAAAGTGGTACAGGTTTGGATACCTGGATTTCTAACTCTAAAGTCACTATTTACGCCTTTTTCTGGCTCTGGAGGATACACCTTAACCCACCTAGATTTCCCTTTCACTGGTATCTATTTCATTACAATTGGGAATATAGTCCGAGACACTATGTGAAGAAACATTAAATGGTTCTTCCAGTCAGATTCAGGATGTTCAACTGGAAAATTGTTATAATTATTGTTGCTAAAATATTTTTCTAAAGGTTCCCTAATGCCACTTGAATCAAGAATATCATCATCGTCAATATAACAAGACATTGCGCACAACACAATTACAACACTAATAAGAATCACAAACTTCATGCACTAAATCAACAAGTGAAGCGCAACTTCAGAGCCTTCCCAATTACAGTGTACAACATTTATCGATATTCTGATGTTATCAAAATAACAATCAGTTCTTTCTCTTTTGATTTATGTGTCGTTCATGCGTATTAAATGTGATCTAGTTATAGATTTAAGTGTGGTTCTACATTAACAATACAATAGTGACATTTGCAGAATGGTGGGGGTGAAAATCATTGCAATTGTAATGTATAGAAGCTCAAGGGTTAAAAGAGTTAAAATTCATTGAACAAAGCACATTTAAACTTTCTTTGGTATTTTCTGTAAATGTGAGTACTTACTATTTTCAATTGTTGCTGTTGATTAGTGATAGACTTCCAAATACTATGCTATGTTTGTTTCAATTTCCTATAATTCATTTGATGGATCATCTTATTTTTTGGGTCAGTACAAGTTTTTTTAATTGTATATATTGTCGGTATATTGCTAACGTATGTACATTCAAATAATATAATCAGGAATGAGACAAAAATAATATATTATGCGACGAGCCTAAATAATAGCTATTAATGCTTTACTGCGAAATAAGTTAAGACATGAGCTTTGGTGAGTGTCGTAAACTTCGCAACAGTGCGTTAATGGTCATTGTAGAGAGTTGCATACCGTATCTTTTCTACAGCTGAGAAAATATTGGGATTATTGATTTAAATCAGTGATAGAATATTTTGTTTATGGAATATTTTTTTATATTTTTCAAAAAACTCATTAAACAATACAATTCTGTGACGGTAAGTTATTTATCATAAGTTATGACTTTTCTTTAATTTCGATTGGTGATGATGACACTTTTTCCTCAGAATCTGATATAATTAACAAAAGGATAACAGTGTAATTTACTTACTTAACTTTGTTATCTATTTCTGTATTTCCAAATAAACCTGTGTTTGCCAACTACTGAATCGTATTAAGATCGATGTTATAAAACAGCTGATACATTAAAGAATACTTACTTTCGAATGGTCAATGGTTGAAAAGATGGTTAGCGTTTGGTTGGTTGAACACCTGTATCATAATAAAAATCTGTTTCATAGTGAATCTTACTATGATATAGGTTCCAGCTGCGTAATTCAAACACTAATACAGCCATAGTAAAAATAATTTTTTGTAATTCCTTTAAATTCTTTTAAGATTGGGAACATAGCTATAATTTCCATTATTAAGGCAGTAGGAGCAACAGAATGTTTCTGTTTGTTTTTTTATTTTTATTCTGTTACCAATTAGATTCTATATTTAAATATTTATTTTGATAAAACTAGGTGCTCTATGTAGCCAAGCTTATCTGCTGATTCACTTTTTGATAGTGTGTGATATATGATCGTGATATGTTATCAGTTGGAATATAGTACCATAGTTGATTTTCATGCGACATCTATGAGTTGCTTTCTCTTTACTCTGTTTTTTATACTTGTCTCTATCTTGAATTGGTGCTTTTCTATAGAAGTATCTTCTTTCGCTTTCTTTTAATTATCTGTTTGTATATAGTCTTTAACATTGATCTGCTGGATATTTTTCATCTAATGTAGACAAAGGTACTTGAGAGTTAGTGAAGACTTTTTTTGTCTTCTAACAGTAATTTTTTGATGGCATAAAAAATTTTTCAAAATGTATATCTTAAAAATTAATGGATAGTTAATAGTTTGCAAAATATTTTACAACAAATAAGGATTTTTTGAAATTATAATTTTCTGTTTTGTGTCCTCATGGGAAAAAAACATAATTATCTGCAGTGTTTTTAATTCTGACAATTCAGATAAGTGTAGTGAAAATAATATAATAATTTCATTATAATGATGATATAATGAAAATAGTTATTTAAAAAAATATAAACAATTATATTTATTTATTGATATAAATTGGATATAAATATTCATCCAATTTATAAGATGTAAAAGCACTAAGGAGTTTTCATTCATCAACAATGATGTCATTTTCTGTGGTTTATCTGGAGCTTGAATTTCAAACAGAAAAAAGGAACCACATTTTAATTACCAAAGAAAACTGGAGCATTTAAAAAAAAATTGCTATCTAGATGCTGACGTATAACGACAGATAATGATGATAGCAGTAAATTCCCTGTTAAAGGGCAGTTATTAGTGGTAAAGGTAATGCTAAATACCTTCTTGCTGGCTTAGGTTTTACTTTTTAAGAGCCAACACTTGTATCAAATATACTAAATAAATATATAAATGCATAAGTATATGCATTGCAAAGTATTGCACTATTTATGTTTATTAAACTCACTGTCACTACTTTACAACAGTATGTAGAGTTCATTTTCTGTAAGAAATTAGGCTGTATTTTTGTAATAAAATGATCATATTTCTTAATTTAAAAAAAAGAATTGTTTTACATTTTATTACAGAGTAACTTTTTTTTTCTTTCTGATTTATCAGTCTTAAATAGGTTTGTATTTTACAATCAAGTATATATATTTTATTTTAACAAGGAATAAAGTAATTATAATAGTAAAAAAAAACAAAAGTAAAACTAGAGAATTGACTTAAAAACCAACAAAGGTCATATAAAAATTTTGTTCTGTAGAATTTAAGAACTAATTGTATGTTTGTTTTAAAAACTGTATTGGAAGCCCAAAGTTTTAAGCTGTTTAATTAAAATGTTGATATTCATTTTATGTAAAAAAAAGTCACTTTGTATGGAAAAGTTAATCTTGGGATATCAGTATTATTTTAGTTTAACTTCTTTTTTTTAGATAAAAATATTTGCCCAAAAATAAAAATTTTTTTCTTCCAATTGATAAAAATATATTCATATTTTTGTACATAAAAAGCTAATTTATGTAAAAAACTTAATAAAGAGATACATGAAAAATTTTAAAAATAAATTTAAATAATGTATAGCCTATATTATTTTCTAAATTGGTGTATTAAAGAGTTTATGAACAAGATTTGAAAATTTTTAATTAATCATTTTTTTATACTGAATTATTTTAATTATTAATAGGCTAAGTTACATTTTAATATATTTTTATGATTATTATTTTGTTTAAAATAAAATAATGAATAAATAGATATACATATAATTATGATAAGTTTCATATTGTATTTGTAATTAATTTGTATATTAATGTATTATTGTATATTGTATATTATGTATATTATTGTATATAATTAATGTATTATATTTTATAATTATAATTACTGTATGTATTATGGTTAGTGTGGTTATTATACTTTGTCTCGATATGTTCTCTTTTTTTTTAATCTTTCTTATATTTTAAACGCACATTTTAAATATCCTTAAATGATAAAAATGTATATTTGATTGTCATGATAGAATTATAATGATACAAGATTGATTTTTCTATTTATTTTTGTGTTATTCCTTATACAGTTAATCTATTAGTGGAGATGATAAAGTTAGTATATAATTAATAATTTTTTTAGTTCATTACACCACTGCCAAGGGAAACATTTCCACTTTTGAAACAAGCTTATGGAAATGATTCTCTGGATTGTATACAATGTTACGAATGGTTTCATGATTTAAAAGTGGTCGTCAGTCAATTAAAGATTACCCTTGACCAGGATGGTCTTCGACTTCAACTGATGACACCCACGTTCAGAAAATGAACTAGCTGGTGAATGCAAATTGCCGATTGACTATCAGAGAATTTGCAGAAGAGGTTAGCATCTCAATTGGATCATGTCATGACATTTTGACTGAAATATTGAACATGCATTGATTTGCATTAAAATTTGTTCCTCGTTCGATGACTGAACAGTAGAAAGAACATCGAGTGGACTTTTGTTGGCAACTTCTTGAACAAGCCAATGACGATGAAACATTTATGTAAAGGATCATAACGGGAGACGAAAGCTGGGTTTACGGCTATATGACATTTAGACAAACATTCAATCGCACAGTAGATTGGCAAAGGAATCTCAATGCCCCAAGAAAGCACATCAGTCTTGATCTAAGTCAAAGTGATGCTCTCTGTTTTTTTCAATTTTAATATAATTGTGCATTTTGAATTCTTGCATCAAAGCAAAACAATGAACCATGCGTACCATCAAGGCATTTTAAACAGTTACTTGAAAAAATCCACAAAAAGAGATCAGAGTTGTGGCGAGGTAATTCATTGTTCCTTTACCATAACAATGCGCCCGCCCACTCATCTTTGTCAGTTCGTCAGTTTTGTACCAAAAATCAGATTACGTCCCCCCTACTTGTCAGACCTGGCTCCTTGCAATTTTTTCTTATTTCTGAAATTGAAATTGGTGATAAAAAGACACTGCTTTGAGACTATTTATGACATTAACGCCAATTCGTTACAGACCATTTCAAATAAGCTATCCAGGACTGCTTCATAAAGTAGAAACATTGCTGTGAATAGGGGAGGGGAGTACTTTGAAGAGGACAGGGTCCAATAATCTGTGAAATTAATAATAAAGATTTGAAAAAAAAAAGTTCTGTTATTTTCTGAACAGACCTCGTATTTACTATGGTTTTTAGTATTTCTGTATTACATTATATTATTTTCAGTGTATGTATATGTGTATACATAAATAAAACAATATTCATTTTTTTAGATACTTAAAACAAAAATTAATTCCAACATATTTTTGAATTCTCTACAAATAGTATTGAAGTACATAAAAATTCAAACTAACTGTAACATAAATATATTTTCAATTACCAAATTACCTAAAATTTGTTTAAAAATTATCTATAAAATAAAATATTAATAGGTAAATTAAATTAGTAATATTTCTGTAAAACATTATCCAAAAAAATATCATTAAAGTTTAATGTAACAAATTAAAATGTACATAAACATAATATTTACTTTTATTCATCCAAGCCTCAATCATTTATTTACATGTCTCAAAAAGGACAACATTTATTTGTTGGACGTAAAACTGCTATCAGAAAAAAGTTCATTCGTCTTATTTCAATTATGAGCTTACTAACTTGAACAAGTTGTCACATGTTGTCATTATTAAATGCCGATTCTGAATTGCTGAATTTTTCCAGAAGTATTAATCGTGTTTTAAAATCAATGAATTTTCGTTTCATATCCAGAAAAAATTACTACTGATTTAACGCAAAGGTATTATTTATTGGCGTAGGGAATTTTTAAGAGAAATTAAGTGGTTTTGTGAAGACGATAAGACAATTTATTATTTAGATGAAACTTGGGTTAATGCGGAACACGTCTGGGAAAAGGTATGGGTGGATAAAGAAGTTAAGAGATCAAAGGCGCTTTTATGAAAGGTTTGTCAACTGGTATGTATACCCCGGAAAGGTGAACAATTAATAGTAACGCATGTAGCTAATGAACATGGGTTTTTGAACGGTAGTTTATTAGTATTTGAATTCAGACTTTCCTTAGATTATCATGATGAAATGAATAGTCACAATTTTATATAGTGGTTTAAAATAATGTTGAAATTGTGTTTCTGAAGGAACCGTTATAGTAATGGATAATGTACTGTACCATTGCCTGAAAACTGAAGAAACGCCAGATGCTTCGACCTAGAACCGAAAAAGATCTAGAACCGACTGGCTGACCTGCCATGCCGGAGTTAAAGCCAGTATGCAGGGAGGCCTGTTAGAGTCGGAGAGACACCCCCTGGGGCGAGTATAAGTTGCTTACGGATCCTCTCCGGCAGGGGGGTAAATACCTAGATGTCCGGAAAAAATAAAGGCAGGATTTCATAGGCTTGATGTGCATCCGTTCATCCCAACACCACTGCAGTGTTTCAGATGTCAAAAATTCAGACACACTGCCATGAGATGCTCGAGGAAACAGATTTGCACATGTGGAAATCCTTTGCACCCGGATAATTTGTGCAGGGACTCGCTGATTTATGTAAACTGTAATTTAAGAGCCACCAATTATCTTATTATAAGTTTTTTATTGTCTTAAGCTTTACTTTTTACAAACGGCGTCTTTAGGGACGCAAGGTCAATAACCACTACCGGATCTACATCCTCGATTTCCAAACATGAATCTTTACAATCTACCGCATACAGGCCTCAGCCGGCCACCTCCTGAGCAACAATTCAGTCAACTCTTCCTAACTAAGATCTCTTTTTAACATTTTTTGCACAACCCCTCATGCTCTTCCTGAGAATCAGTCTGCGCAGCTATCTCAGTTGTGTTTTTCTCAACGGATCTTTTCTTCAACAATGCCACACAACGACGTAAAAATGTTTCTCAACCTGTTTCATCTCCTTAGATTTTTATCTATATTACCGTTTGGCATAGTAGCAAGCTCTTCTAATTCGGTAATTAACTTAAGTGGTGGTTTAGTCGGTAGTGCGCAGGTTTACATACGCATATTAATAACATCTTGCGGCACCTGATAACGAGCCTGACACTGCTTAGGCATCCGTAAATGGGATTCCCCACCTCTTTAACAAAAAGAAAGAAAAGGTTTGGGTTAGGTTAAGTCAATTATAATTAAGTTTCATCCCAATCTTGTCCAACTCAGTTCAGTTTAGCGAATCAAGTCAAGTCCAATCCAGTCCACTCTTGTCTTGTTCAATCCAGTCTCTCAAAACGAGACCAGTCTAGTCTGAATTGGGTGGTTTTCGGGTAGATTCAGTTAAAGTAAGGAGGATTCAGTTCACGTGAGTCAATAACAGTTCAGGCGAGTCCAGTCCATTCCAGTTCAGACGGGCCCAGTTTGTATAAATAGGAAAAACAAACAAAAATTTCAATCCTTCCACTAATTTGTAAACTGATATAGAAACAATTACCCATTATCCACAACAAATGTATTAAATTAGTTTTTTGAAACTATTATTTACAATTCCATTCCCCAATTGTACAATCGAATTGAAATTGAATGATAAAAATTCTTATTTAAGATATTTATTATATTAAAAGAATTTCCTCTCCCACACTATATCCAACCATTTTGAATAGTTGTCAACCAACCATTTTATAGTTGTCAAGCGCACTAAAGTGGGGGGATGGAGACCAATGGAGCGAAGAAGATTTATGAATGGTCACTTACTCAACATGTGCAAATCGTGAACTATCTAGGAGATGGAGATTCTAAAGCTTTGTCATTTGTGGAGGAAATGAAACTGTATGAAGATGATTTCCAAATAAAGAAGTTGGAATGCATAGGCCACGAGCAAAAAAGAATGGGAAAGCGTCTTCAAAATCTGAAATTAAGGTACAGAGGGATGAAATTAAGTGATTGTAGTTCTTTATGTGGACATAATAGGCTGACAGACACAGCTATAATTAGTATTCAGAATTATTATGGCTTAGCCATTAGGAGAAATACTGAAAGTTGGTATTTAATGTATAAAGCAGTGAAGGCTGAATTTTTCTATTTCAGTTCAACTGATCAAAACCCTCAACATGGACTATGTCCTCATGATGCTCATAGCTGGTGTAAGTTTCAAAAAGCCAAGGCATAAGGTAAACCATGTAATAAAAAAAATACCGGTATGCTAGTAATGGATAGTTATCGGGGGCATACAACTGATAAAGTGAAAAACGTTTAAAAAAGTGTATGATAGACCAAGTAATAATTCCAGGCGGATTGACATCTCTATTGCAACCACTAGATGTCTGCATTAATAAACCGTTCAAATCTGCATTAAAACAACTGTACAGTATAAATGGATGGCTGATGAAAATATCTTTCTCTTGCCTACAGGAAGAATCAAATGCCCAGATTTGTGTTTGGATAAAAGATGATTGGGAAGGTATTTCCACAGAATTAATAAGGAAAAGTTTAAAAAAATGTAGAATATCTAATGAACTTAATGGTAGTGAAGATGATCACTTTTGGCAGAGCGACGTGGAGAATACCAGTAACTCTTCTGCAGACATTGACAGTGACAGTGATTAATTAAAAATAAAATCCCTATTAAAAAGTTATTTGAAATGATACTCTATTTTCGTTTTACTGGCCTACTGATTCTGAACTAAACTAGTACTTAGCGACAATTTATTATTAATGTAATATTATTATTGTAATTTAAATGAACGAATCAAATGCTTTACTTTCTGAATATTTTCGTATTTATGTATCTTTTTATCATATCTGTTGCACTTTAAAATTCCGGTACATGAATAAATACGACATTTTATTGACCAATATTCTACGTATCCTTGATATTACCTTTTTTGCAGATGAAGTATGTTTTCATCTGGGAGAGTATATTTATTCATCAAAATAGACGATTATGATTAACAAGTGATCATTATTGTGCTCTTTTCATTAATCAGTTAATAGAATTCGAAATCAGTTACGATTGTTTCCAACATGGAGGCACCACAGTGCACACAGCAAACAGGTAAATAACTTTTCTACCCAATGCCTGGTGAACAAATCATTTTGAGTGGTTTGTGACCTGCACAATCACCTGCTCTGACTCCCCCAGATTACTCGCTGTGGTTTAAGTGTTTGAAAAACAAACTGAAACGTGTGCAGTGTTGTAGTGATGTTGGAGAAGGTAATTTTCATCACCTTTTATAAACTATTCCAATTATTGTAATAACCGTCTATAAAATAATGTAATAAAATACAAAGTAATAATTAAGAAGGTTTCATCATTACACTTCCATAATTCAGTGCAACAGCATCTTTCCGAATATAATGTATTTACCAATCAAGAAAGATTTCAGTTTATTTATTATTAAATCATATTAACCTGCAGATGTGATTAAATTTTGTTTTTATTGATTTGATCATTTAATCATTCAGTTATAATAACTTAAATAGAAAAAAGGTAAAGACATAATTTGAATAACTTGACTCTGATCTCATCAAAAAAAGATTAGGTCTTAAATTAGTTTTTCATATTTTTATTAAGTCACTGGGCTGGTCTAACGGTTAAATTGTCGCAATTCTATTATTTGACAGCTGATTTTCAAAGACAAAGGTTCTGAGGTTCAAATCCTAGTAAAATAGTTGCTTCTGTATGAATTTGAATACTGGAGTATTTTGGTTGTTGGGGTTCAATTAACCATATATTACAGGAGTGGTTGACCTGAGTCTGTTCAAAACTACATATTTACCTGTACATTTATGCTTACAGTGCACTGTCTGGAGTCCTGGTGATTGCAATTTCTAATCTGTACACACACACCCAGGCCCAGTAGTAGCTGTAAAAGTGGTAATAAACAAAGGTAACTCATTATTTTCTTTTACAAATTCTGTCATATAATAAATAAACCAGTTGGCTCAGTCTCAAAACATAATGGTTGTAAGCAACAACCATCCGTTGCCAAGCCTACTAACGAAAGTGGTCTCCACTCAATGGAATACAATGTTGAACGACTTCCATGCCAAACTCACTGAAACATAAGTGATATTTAGTGGTACAAGTTACACATTCAGACTGTTCATCTCAGGGATTTGCTGTATAAAGAATCTGAAAAATTAGCAACTCTGATTAGAGCTGCTTGTACCTCAAATGCTTTATTTGTGTAAAAGATAATAACAAATGCAAAGCAATAAATGAATGTATCTTTTTTTCTTGAAAACAATAAATACTATCCCCACTTAGGAAAATAACACTAATATAATATTTACATTTGTGTTTATTTTATGTTAAAATACATTTGAATTACATTAACAGTAACAAACTCTTGATTAGTTAACTGAATATTGCTAAATCTAATTAAATAAATTTCACAAACACTACATAAGTAAATTTGTGAATAGAGTACATGCTAGCATACTACGATCAGAATACTAATTAATAGAATTAAATACTGCTTTAATGTACAGTAAATAGAAATAAGTTAATTTATCAGTTTGTTACACAGCAAAAACTTAAAATTAAGCAAGAGCAAAATAACTAAGGTTATTGTTTATTCTATTTTACATTTTTATTTCATCTCGCAACTAATGTTGTTTAAGTATTCAAGATAAAATGGTTTACCAATCATGTAACCATTTAGATGTTTTTTAAAATGATTAAAGGGAAAATTTATTTTTAACCAGTCAGGTAATTTATTAAATCTACTCTCATATATTAATAGTTATTCTCAAAAACCTTTTTGTATGAACAGGATAGAAAAGTAATAATTGCTTAAATTATATTGTGATGGTAATAATTGTTATCATGAAAGCAGATCTTTTAACTGTCCTCTTAAACAAATTATAATTTTGTATTTGTATAAACTCTGTAAAATAAAGCTCCTTTAGTTTCATAAAAAGGTAATGTCAGTGTGATTCTCTGGGATGCATGTGATGTATGGTATGAATGGTTTTCTCATATAAAATTATAAACACCTGTGCTTTCAATATAAAGTACATATTTCTAATTTACCTCCCCCTCCATTAGGCAGTAGAACCATAATACATATCAAACACGTATTTCAAGACTAGTATTATTTTTCAGACAAATCAAATTGAAATAGACAAATTCAAGTATAAAATTGAATAACTTACAAATTTAGAAGAACTCTAAATACAGACAGCCAGTTAGGTTATTAGTATTAATTATTCAGTTTTTTATTAGGTCAATGAATATATACAACAAAATTCTTTTAGTCACAGCAAAATCCAGAATATAAATACTGGTTTGAATGGTAAACTGTTGTGGAGTTAGTTTAACCTCAAAAGAAGTTAACTGACATTTAGCAGGCAGCTTATACACGGGTATTATTATTTTATTTAAAACAAATAGTTAATACTTCTATGTAAAAAAAAATAGTGTAACTTGAAAAATTTCTTTGTTTTAATTATTTAAAGTTCTGATAAATTTTGAACTTTGGAAAAATTTGAGTTATTAAGCATTCTAGAAACAAACACTACTGAAAAACAGATTTTTAATGAAACTCTACCACCAACCAGCCATGCTGGCTTTTGTTAAATTTTGCAGGATGTTGGCATATGCATTAAAATTTCAGTATAAATAATCATCATATATACACATGCCTCAAGGTTGGCTTTCTGATTCTGCCCTTGTATCTTTCCTGTTACTGCTTTTAAACTTAAGGTATTCTGTGGATATTTTATTATTCTACTAACAAATCTGTAAAAAGTGTAAAGCACTGTTTAATGAAAATTAAGATTAAAATCGCAATGTTATTAAATAGGTAAACTTTCTCGATACATTAAAAACTTTATTGTGTTCATTGCTGATTCTCCATAGTTCTGATTGAACATATATATCATATCTGTGTATTGCTTTCTTCATGTACAAAAGTATTTGTATCTTTTGTGAAAATTCAAATAATTCATCAAGATACTGACCACTGTGCCAAATAACCTCAAAAGATCGTTTTTGAAGATGATGATTTACTGAAGGATATAGTTGATGTAGCAATCGTGTTTACAAACATAGTTACGTGACGTTTTAAATTTTTTATTATTATTCCAGTTGATATTGAGTTGTTCAAGTTTTGTGGTTATTAGCGTTTATGTTTTCTAAATTATTAGTTTTTATGTATTTTTATTTTGTTTTTGTTTGATGTAATTTTGTACCGACATGATGTGGGCTCCTGCAAAAGTCAACTTTAGTTTTATAGGTTCTGTTACTGTGCTTAGTGATGATTATCTTAGTTATTTTGTTGTTATTTATAATATATATATATATTTTTTTTCTTACAATTTACAATTGGTTCTGAGTAAGGAACTACATGTAAATCGTGAACTGCAAGTACTACAAAAAGCAAATGATGAGGGATTTTCAATGAACACCCTCAATAAAACATACATGTATAAACACACACTTGCACTGAAGAAGACCACTTAGGTACAAGATTTTGCAAAGGTCTAATGAAAAACAAAGAAAAAATGTATAACATCATTAAACAATAGAAAAGATAAACTAGTAATATAACACACTCATAGAGATAAGTGGAAAGAGGTTCCCTTTCATCCGGAGGTCCGGGTTTGAATCCCAGTAAGGCGTGGCATTTTCACACATTCTATAAGTCATTCATCTCATACTCTGAAACAATACATGGTCCCAGAAGTTTAAAAAAAAAAAGTAGTAGAAAGAAAATTTTCTTACAAGAAAGATGTATAACAAAACAAATGTATTCCATATGAAAGTGGTATATTTCAATTTGTTTTTTGGATTCTCAAGTATTCAAAAAGATGAGTTTATGAGAAAAATATTTACCCTAATTTTTTTTTTTTACTGAATAAGAAATATTTATAAAATGTGAAATATTGTACAGTGAAGTGTAAGTCAGAAAATGAAAAATTTCATAAAAAAAAAAAATGTTTCATTTTTTGTTTCCAAAGTGGAGAGGGATTTATCTATAAATTATTGTAGGACTGTAGCTTATCTTTTAAAAATATTTCACACTCCTCATTCCACATATAAATAAAAAATCTTTTTTTAATAAATAAAGTCTTGAATTTTTCTTGTAATTTTATTAAATAAATGTCAAATTAAAAATTTCTAAGTTGAATGGATTAGCTATTATCGCTCTCAGATATACAGATAGATTTATAAATATTGTTTTGATGACACTGTTAGTATAACTTCAGTAATTCTGTTTACACCTTGTTCTTCATTCTATTACACTTTGGTCTGTTTGTGTTCTACTGACCAAATGGTAATGAACTTCATATGTCTATCTGGCTTGATCAAGAGAACTACCTAGAAATAGGCTATGGGGTTTTATATCACAAGAAGATCTATTCACAGGAAGAAAGATAGGGAGTTGGTTGATTTTCAGTGCTTGGAATAAGCTGTTTGTCTGCTGCAGCCATTTCCCTCTGAGTATTGATATGTACTAAATATTGAGATAAACATTTTTTATAACATAAACATAAAAATAGCATGTTGGTGGAACTTTTGGGTGTATTATTGAGTCTATTATTTTTCCTTGTACAAGAAAAAATGTTAGTTACAGAGTTTCAGGCATTCTCATTTTGAGTGAGTCAGGGTTCAGTGTTTCTGAATTCATTAAAAAACTTTTTGTTTGTGAACGTTTGTGTGTGGTTTACTGGGTTTTTTCTACTTTGCTAGAGAATGAAAGAATCAGTTTGAATATAAGTTAAGAATGGCTGTCTTGATCTGATGATAAAAGTCCGATTGCTTTTTGAGGTCAATTGATTGTAATTACAGATCTGTTTTCTAGCATTTGTTGAGTTGAAAATTTCCATTATGTTCACTTTTAATCATTACTGCCATAGATATTCAGTATTGTTACACAATAGTGAATATGGTTATTTAACCATAATTTAATGGAAGAAAATTAGAAGGGAAGTAATAGCGAGTTGTTATAATATTTTTTTTTTTTTTTTTACTTTATAGTTTGTAGGAGAAAGTCATGTGCAGACCTCACAGAGTTTCTGTTAATCTGGCTTTTTTCCTTTTCCTCCACTTAGTTAATGGTAGTGTTCTTGTTTAATATTACTTTGTACTATTCACTATTCATCTTTGTTCTTATGTTATGATCACTATTCATTCATCTTTGTTCTTATGCTATGACTTTATTCTCTTTTAAAAATTTCATTATGATAAAATATTTTATCATAAAGTTAAGTAATATTTACTTAACTTTATGTCATAATAACAGAAATATTCTTTTTTGGGCTTTGGCTTTTTTTGTACATTCATACAAAGAAATTTGTGTCATTCTAATGTTGAGGATTTTCAGTGTTGAACTGGTCAATAGAACTGCAAATCTGACAAAAAACTTTTATTTTAATTTAAAAAAAAAATGCTGTAATTTCTTAAATTAAGAAGTTTCTCTTACTGTGTAATTGCATATCATTATCTTTTTACATACTTTTAATTATTAGGGTAAAGTTTATTCACATGTTGTTAACAAAGTGTAGGTACCCTTAAATTACTTTTCAACCATTAAATTTGGAAAAATTAAATTTAACTAATACTCCTAACTTAAAATGATCTATTTTTCAGTATGAGGAGGTATTTGATATGAGGTTTATAACCTATTTTTCCTTTTTTGAGGTGTGTTGTAAAGCACATTTTTAAGTAGCTGTGAAAAATATTAATTGGCCGTCATTTTGGTTTATGTTGTCACAGCCTGAAGTATTTTGTGTCAAAACTTTTATTTTTCAGTACGCTTAAATGATTGTCACAATGTTACCCTTTTCATTTAAAATTTTTGATTGCCCTCTCACAGGCCATGAGGGTGTGGTGTCTAACTGAAAAAAAATTCATTTTGAGGTAGAAGCATTTGCTAAATTAAATCTTTTAGTATATGGAACGTTATTTAAGAGGTACTATACATCGCTTTTGAAACTAGCTCTGAAAAATATTAAATAGCTGGCATTTTGGTTAGAATTATTGGAACCCGAAGGATTTACATCAAAATGTTTGTTTTTTAGTGTCTTTTAGAATGATGTGTCACAATCTTACAATTTCCATTTAAAAGTTTTTAATTGTCTCTGTAGGGTCTTCCAGGGCTGCAGTTCTGGTGGTCTCATGCAAAAAATAAATTGTTCTGAACGTTTGGTAAATTTGATTTTTATATGTTTTGGTTGTAAAGTTATATAATGCTTCCATACTAGGTATGTTCTATATTATCCTGCTCTTGAAGTTGAGGTGTTAACCATCTTCCAATATTTATAAATAAGAATCATCATTCACAAACTCATAAAAAAAAAATTGGTCTGAACAATTATTGCAATATCATGACATGTGGTGGATTCCTCACCGACTCGTGCACGAAATGAGGATTCTCCTTAGCCCATAAAACCATGTTCCGGGGGTAATCTGGAATAAACTGCACATTATCAGAATGTAAATTCTTGTGCGGTATACTGGATTTGGAAATTGCATTAGTAAAGCATAACAAGCTGCATCACACTGTTACATGTCTCCATCTTATAATTCATTCACAAAAGTTTATTGAAGTGGTTTCATATTTAAGTATTTTTTAACATATCATGCATTGTTCAGAACAGAATATTTAGTTCACCCCCTTGTTTGCGAATAGCTTTAATTTTAAAATGCTTGATAAAATCAGTGACATATGCTTGCATACACATATCCTTTGGTGCATTACCCGACCTATCTTTAGCACTCCTGGAAGCAAATAGCACATTCCTTCAATTTAGCATTTTGCTTTACAGAGCCAATCATTGTAAAAGCACTCACAAAATGCATACATTATTTGTGCGGCATTGTTTAACTCGTGTGTTGTTTGTCCTAAATATTAGTCGCACTGCTCCTTGACACTGTTCTCGTCTGCTTGCATCAGATATGACTTTGCAGTTGAGTGTCCTGTGTGACTTTAAGAGCACTGATACAAACTGCAGTAAAGAAATAATTAGGAACTGAAAACTGCTTGACTTTCAAAACAGTAGCAACATGGTATTTCTAGAGATGGTTGTGGGGACTTCTCACATTATCAGAATGTAAATTCTTGTGCGGTATACTGGATTTGGAAATTGCATTAGTAAAGCATAACAAGCTGCATCACACTGTTACATGTCTCCATCTTATAATTCATTCACAAAAGTTTATTGAAGTGGTTTCATATTTAAGTATTTTTTAACATATCATGCATTGTTCAGAACAGAATATTTAGTTCACCCCCTTGTTTGCGAATAGCTTTAATTTTAAAATGCTTGATAAAATCAGTGACATATGCTTGCATACACATATCCTTTGGTGCATTACCCGACCTATCTTTAGCACTCCTGGAAGCAAATAGCACATTCCTTCAATTTAGCATTTTGCTTTACAGAGCCAATCATTGTAAAAGCACTCACAAAATGCATACATTATTTGTGCGGCATTGTTTAACTCGTGTGTTGTTTGTCCTAAATATTAGTCGCACTGCTCCTTGACACTGTTCTCGTCTGCTTGCATCAGATATGACTTTGCAGTTGAGTGTCCTGTGTGACTTTAAGAGCACTGATACAAACTGCAGTAAAGAAATAATTAGGAACTGAAAACTGCTTGACTTTCAAAACAGTAGCAACATGGTATTTCTAGAGATGGTTGTGGGGACTTCTCAAACGTACCGTATATTTATTTATAAAACCAATTTATACTTACAACTCTTGTTTTTTGTTCTATGCTTAGTACTTTTGCACAGATTTCTGATTAATCAAATTGAAGACAAATTTCTATCATTTAATTAAAAAAAACATAGTTTAATAGATTAAAATCATAGAGAGACATTTTATTAACTCTAATTTGTGGCTATTATTTATTTTGTAAAACAATAGCTTCATTATCTCCCAAAAATTTATAATAGTAGCAGAACAGTTCCTTTTATAACAGTGACTGTGATGGTAAATGTACCTCTATAATTTTAATAGTTTTAATTGTATTTTTTGTTGTCATAATGAAAGAAATTGTTTTGATGAAGCTGAGATCTCTAAGAAAGTACAAACCTTCAAAGAAAAATCAAAAGTGATGTGCAAAAAAAATTTTTATTGATATTTTGCTGCTTGGATTCAGTTTGGTATATATATATATATAGAATGTATAATTATTATAACAGAAAGTTTCTAGTGTTGTTGATCGTCCAAAAATTTTGTTTAAATATTTAAAATTATATTAATCTATTTTTAATTGGTTGCAACTTTTATTCTTTTAAAATAGAGCATGTATAGAATTTCTGGTACTTTCCTATCTCTAATAGCTTAATAAACCCATGTTTAAATTCTTGAAATTAAAGTTTTCCTGGGGTAATAATTAATATGACCATAAACCCTAAAACTGATATTAAAGAATATTGGTGAGAACAATGGCAGGATAAAATGTCATTCTTTAAAGATGTATTTTTTGTGTGTCACTGATTCATTCAAATTTTTGGGCATTTCATTTATGTTTTCCAAATTAGCCAAATGCAGAAGTTTGTTTGAGAGGCAGAAAGGTAAGAAATTTTTCGGAGTATATTGATAAACAATGTAGGGAAAACCTTATTCCAGCACGAGAATAAGCACTTATTCCAGATATGGTTATCAATGAAAGTACTGTTGTGTGTTTTAAAGGAAGAATTGAATTTAAATGCTACAACCTATGAAGCCCACAAAATGGAGTCTACGCATTTTTTTATTAGCAGATTGCATGGGTGGGTTGTATGTACAATTATTCCTATTTTGGGAAGGCAACAAGACGCTCTAGATCGACCAGAACTTCCTTTTACAAGTTGAATAGTTCTCCATCTTCTCAACAAAGTTGAGTCTTACAGTCGGGGTTTAGGTTATCATTTATATACTGACCGGTTTTACACCAGTCCTAATTTAGCACTTAAACTTTATAAGCACAGAACCACTGGCACTATTATCTTAAACCATAAGGGAGTCCCTGAAGTTCTTAAAAATTAAAAAATTAGAGTGCATGACCAGGTTGCATATTTTATGGCACCAAAATGATGTTACTTGCATGGAAACACAAAAGGATAGTTTCTTTATTATCAACATATAAAACAACCACACAGACTGTTCAAAGAGTAAATATAATTATGCCTATTATATAACTAGTTATGCATTTGTAAGAAAATCTATAAAGTGGTGGCAAAAGATGTTCTTTTGGCTGCTTGAGGTTGAGATTGTAAATGCCTATTTGTTACATTGCTTATAGCTGGGATAAACGGGTATAAAATGAAAATGCTCTGACTCATAAGAGGTTTTGCAAATGTTTGCTTTACCTACTTGTTGATGATGTCTACTCATTTTATTTATAAAGGAGCATCAAATAAGCATACTAACTGTGCAGTGTGTAGTGAAAGGAAGGTGAACAGTAGTAGAAAAGAAACTGTTTTACTGCAATACTTGCAGTCGAAAACCTGGTGTTTGTTTTAAGAACACTGTGTTTCACTGTGTTAAAAAATATCGCTAAACAGTTTTGTTTTGTATTTTGCAATCTCTTTTTTCTAAATAATAATAAATCATTCATACAAGAATAACAGGCCAATCAAATTACATTTTTACATACCAAAATTAACGTCCGTTAGGTAAGACATAAAAAATAGGAAAGATTCGGTAGAAATGAATGAACTACTTTTTTACCCTCTCATTAATAATAATATAATAATTAATAATTTGATTGGCTTGGCTTATAACAATTATTAACATTTAATTGCAGCTATAGTTTGCATTATTTTATGGTTTTTTTTCAATTCTATTATACTATCTCTTAAACTTTATCTACTAACAATAAAAATATTTTAAGTATAAAAATAAATTTATTAACTTAAAAAGAAACTTCCAAGTGTCATAATATAATAAAATAACTGTTGGGAATTGCAGAGAAATTAAATTTTAGGCAAGACAGAAATATCAGATTTCCTTTACTATAAAAATTGTACCTGACCTGGATATCAGTGGGAAAAAAACTGACTCTAGGCTAGTTGGTAATTTACTATAAAAGGACTGCAAAGGGTTAACCTTTACTCAGTCTTGAAATGTAATATAAACTTCAAACACACCAGTAATTTGTTAAGTGCAGTTTTGTGTTAAGAGATATTTGAAAGAATCCATATACCATTGAGATACATGTTCACAGAAGCAAAAAAGGTAGATTTGTCATTACACTTCCTCGCTACTTGTAGTCTCTACTTCATGCATATGAAACCTCTATTTTGTATCTTAGTGTTACTTAGGCTTTGCACAACATAAATAATGACAGAAATAATTGAAAGATTAAACCAATTTGAATCATACATTAATTAAGAACATAGTGATAAATCATTCTGAATAGCACAAACTTAAATTACCTGCATTATTATTGGATGATGAGAGATCGCTAGTATTAGGTGTTGATGTGACCTGTAGTCGTCCTATAGCTACTAGGCAGCAATGTGATCCATCTTCTTCCACCGCTCTTTCCATTTGTACTCCTAAAAATCGTATAATAAAGGAATTTATAATAAAACTTACATGTCATATTAAAATATCCAGAAATAAAAGTAATAATAAATTTAATGAATGCAAGTTTTGAAATAAAATAGAATAATTTTAAATTTGTAAGAAACACATGATTCAATAAAACATTTTATCTACAACAACTTAATATGTTATTTTAAACTACATTTTTCTGCTAAAATGTAAATTTAGTTAAAATTTAATATTAATCATTCTCATAAACAAATTCAGGCTAAATTTTACTTTTTAATTCAATTGGAATATAGGTAGCTCAGTAACATGGTTGATATAAATAAATAAAAAAGTGTTATATAAAAACACTGTTTACAAAAGATCTGTAACTGTATCAAGAATTAAACTTCCACAATAAGAGAAAAACTTTTTCTAGAACATAAATTAACAAACATAAGCTTGTTGGCAATTATTTATTACATAACTTCTGGGAGGGAACAGAAGAAATACAAATTGTAATGGAGTTTGAAAGTTAAAGAGTTGATGCAAAGTAAAGGAACAATGGGTATGAAAGCAACATAGGTAGATGTATAGGTGTATATTGAGTGAATAACTTTAAAAACATTAATAATGGCAGTTAAATAAGTTTAGTAAACTATGGATAATTCTCTTAGTTGATGTTCTTAAACATAATGAAATGAAAATCAGAATAGAAAAAGTAGTAATAATTTTCTATTAGAATTTAAGAAATCCAATATGGAACAGATATGCTCTACTGTGAAAAAAAATTAAATACAAATTTGGTCTCAAAAGTAAGTTATAACTGTTTTTTAAAAAAAATTTCAAAATCTAAATGAAGGGTAATTTTGAAAATTACATACATTTAATAGTTGTTTTTCTACATAATCTCAATACATTTTTGGTATCGTGATAAGTTTTTTTTTAATCCAATGTCAAACCATTCTCCCACTAAACAAGCTAGCCATTTTTCTATTTCTTGTTTTAATTCATTCTCATTTGTGAAACGTCTTCCCCTGAGATGTTTCAAGTATAAGGTGGATGATCCAAAAATAACCCATCGAAACTACTCAAGCAGCACTTGAGTCTCACTAATAGCGTGTGGGCAAGTGTTAGTAGAACAAAAAAACTGTTTATCTCAACTTTCCTTTCTTTCTGTTTTGAATCGCCCTTCTGGGGTTTCTCACCACCTCACAACAGCGAGCAGCTGTGATCGTGGTCCCACAGGGCAGGTAATCGATCAACAACACTTCTTTGGAATCAATTCAAACTTTCTCTTTTTTGGCATTGGATCGTCCTTTTCTTTCCACACCATACTCTGTCTTTTGGATTTGGGCATCCATTGATAGATCCATATCTCGTCACTGGTCACTATTCGGTTGAATAAATAGTCTCCTTCATCCTCAAAAAACTGCAAAAATTACAATGCAATGTCACCTGTCTGCTCTTTGTATTGTTCTGAAAGCGAGTATTGAAACCAAATTATACACACTTTTGATAGACGTAGATCCTCAGAAATGATTCTATGAAGTATTGCATGGTTTATTTCAATATTCAGAGGAAGTTGAGAAAGAGTTTCATCTAGCATAAGGCACCGATCAGTGTCCATGACCCTTTGGACCTAATCAACAACATTCAGAGCGCAGAAAGTGGAGGGTCGGCCGCTTTGCTGTTGATTGTGTAACGTTGTCCTCCCTTCAATGAATGATTGATGCCAACGAGAAACCATCGGCCTTAACGTAATGTCTTCATAGTACACACTGCACAACTCTTGATGAATTTTAGTTGTACTTTTATTTTTTGCCATAAAAAAACAAATAACAACACAAAGTTTGCAATCGGTGGTAGGAGCAAGTGGAGACTCCACGGTTGCTGGTGTATGAGTGTCCAAGCAGTAAAGGTAGACAAAAAAAAAACACTGTAAATTACCTCTCTGATTTACTACTTTCTATATTTTTTATGTATGGTTGTACAGAATAGCTATGCTAGTAATCCAGACAACTTTCCTACGGGCTGTACAAAAGCCCAACTGGGGTGCTAAGGAATTTTTCAGATAGTGCTGAGCCTCCTAATCCAACTAATATATACAAAATTTGTGTTTGGATTAAATTTTTCAATCAATCTTACAGTGGCAAGCACTGTAAATTTGACAGTGCTGCCACTACACCCAGACAAAAGTTCCCTTCGAATCCTGGACTTTTCCCGCCTACCGTGCAGATTTAAAAAAAATAGTTTAACTTACTTTTGAAACAATCCTCATATTTATTGATCTCTACCACTTTCTTGGTGTCAACCCTGTTTTTTCATTACCTTTGATCCCTTCTTCCTTAAGGAAATCTTTGAGATTTTTGAGACACCAACTGAAAATGAGTTAATGATGTTCACAAAGTAAGAAAAAATTACTCATTATTTCCAATTTTCTTACAATTAGGCAAGTTAATTTCTTGAGTGTAAGAAGGAAGAAAGGTATAGTACACTACCAAAAGTAAAAATAATACCTCTTTGATTTACTACTTTATATATTTTTTTGTGTGTGGTTGTACAGAATAGCTATGCTAGTAATCCAGACAACTTTCCTACAGGCTGTACAAAAGCCCAACTGGGGTGTTAAGGAATTTTTCAGATAGCGCTGAGCCTCCTAATCCAACTAATATATACAAAATCTGTGTTTGGATTAAATTTTTCAATCAATCTTAGATATTAACCCTGAATTAATAGACTTTTAAAAATAAAATAAAATTTTATATTTTACACACTTGAAAAGAGAAAAAGAACAAGAAACTCTGAAAAAAGTATTTATGGACCAGTTTATACAAATAGAATAATAATAAATACATAGAGAATTTGCAAAAACAGTAGCTTAATAGTTACTGTCAGCACATTTTATTTTATAAGTTGTTAAGCACTGAAACTGATTTTGAATTACAAATACAAATAAAAAATTCAAAAACAATTGACATAATTAACAAAATCTTGACATGTATAATACTTAACATTTTTAATACAATTAGTAATCAATGAATAATAACTACAATGTAAGTGTAGAGTGCAGTGTATCTTATTAGTTATGCTAGCTAACTGAAAAAAAAAATAAATAAAATAAATGACATGGATTAATAATAATACTAAATATATAACTAGTAACATTCAGAATAAATTTTAGTAGCATTCATGTAACAGAAAAAAATTGTTTCAACTCATATTAAAGAAAATCATCAGTAAAAAATTAATTTTAATTATAAATGAAATAAATGCTCATGCTAAGATTTAATTTACTAAATTACTACTAAATTTGCAATCACAGAATCAAGACCCATATATTTATACTACTAAAGGAAGTAACAAACTAAATCACACAATCAAAAGCAGTAATTAAAAACAATACTTTTTTTTAGGTCTTACTTAATTTGTTACCTTTAAGAGGGTAGTAGCAAAATAAAAATACTACCTGCTATAAATAAACAATTTGGTACAAATTTCAACAATTTTAAATTTACAAAGGAATTAAAGAAACATTATTTTTTCTTTATAGGGTGATCTTTTTATCAGATTTAGATTTTATTTTACATTATGCAGTTTTATTTTTATTTAAAATAGGGGTAAGTTTATATAATGCACTGCTCACACAAAAAGATTATCTCTTTGTAAGAAATAAAAAGATGAAAATACTGTCTAAAGATAAAAGAAGAAAGGAAACACAGATAAGCAACATAAAAGAGGTAGCTATCAAGCAAGAGGAAGGTTGTCTAAGATTCAGTTATATGTACTTTTTTGTCTTAACTTTTCTCACTGATTTTTGTAATTTTCTACAAGGTAAGAATTACTCCACGATATGTCACTTCACATAAAATACAAATTACTTCTGAAAATGATAATCATTTTCAAGAATAACAAGATCCCATTTCAGAAAGCTTAGTAAAGGAAGTGAAGAGTAAAGAGTTATCTTCTATATTGAGTTCAATCGTACAATACCCTCACTCTATTCACTATAAGAATTGACTGTGTAATAAGTATCAGTACTTGGAGGAAAAGCAACTCTGTTTATTGTCACCTGTAGCTCAGATGATTTACAAGCATCTAATCATAAAAAAGACTAAAACAAATACTGTAATTGCAAAATAAATGTACCTCTTTCTATAAAAAAATAACTAATTATTCACACTGCTTTAACTCGGTATAGAAAATTTTTACTTCATTATAAAGTAAATATACAAATAAATTGTGTTTAGTATATGCAAACAAAGTCTTACCTTCATATTACCAAGCCTCTTTGTTTGATCCTGAACTAGAAGTTTTTTAATGAGATCTTTAGCTACTGGGTCAAGATGTCTTGGTCATTCTATTTGACCAGCTAATATTTTTTCATAAATTCCAAATGGATTATCATAAAAAAATGGTGGATATCCAATGAGCATTTCGTATATTAACACCTCTGCAAAGTAAATAAGAAATTAATAAAGCAGAAAAAAATATTTATTGTAAAAATAATTTTTAATTTTATGCAACAAAGGTAAAAACAAGTATTTAATATATTACATACTTATTTAAATATTACTCTGAATTATTACTGAATAATTATTATTTGAAATTAAACATAATTTCAAGTAACAATTATTCTGACCACACAAAAAATATTATTTAAAAAAAATATAATTTCATTAATTTATTACAGTGAAACTTTGAATACTTTTAGTACAGGAGTCAGAAAAAACATCCAGTACTTTAAGCAGTGTAAGAACAATTTATTACAGTTTTAATAAGTGACAAACCTTTGATTTATATCATATCTACCATTAAAAAATCTACATTCAGCAATCATAAAATGTTGAATTATCTAACAGAGTATAAAAAATGTCACCAAGTGTACAAATTATGCGATGCATAAAGTAAATTATAATACAGTACATGTACATACATGTAAGCGCTCACTTATTATTATTCCATATGAATATCACACCGTTTTACACGAGTGTGGTACAAGAATTTGAAGTGTGGCTATTAAATAATGAGACTAATGCTGCTACAAAAGAACTAGACACGCACCAAATTCGTACAACTGACAGCTGTGTAGCATTTAGCCTTCTCTTTTAATAATTGTCACTCCGGTTTCTGCAGACATGTTAGTCTGACCGTGGCCTTCATTTGGATAACAACTTTTTTTTTGTTTTATAAAAAATGATAAGTGTTTTATAAGAGCGAAGAGTCATGAAATTTCATATGAAACTTGGAAAAACCACTAATGGAACTTACCTTTTATTAAAATAAAGTATATGGCAATAAATTTTTATCATGTGAGCAGGTTTTTGAGCAGTTCAAGTGTTTCCAATGTGTCTAAGAAGATGTTACAGATGATGTTCACCCAGGTCACTCTTCCACATCAAAAATGGTTAAAAATTAGAAATCAGTTAACTATTCTTATCTTTATTCAAGGTCCTTGCTGAACTCTGAGAAAAATATAAGAAAAAACAACCCAATTGTGGAAGAAAAAGTAATGGAACAGGACAACACATCGGTTCACACTGCAAGCCAAGTATAACAACCAAACCAACTGCGTTTGTGTACTTGTGAATGCGTCCTCCAAAATCAGCTGATTTGGAAGTTGAGAGTTCCAGCCACTCAAGTCCTAGTAAAGTCAGTTATTTATACATGGATTTGACACTAGATTGTGGATTGCGGTGTTCTTCGGTAGTTGGGTTTCAATTAACAACAACACTTATAATTTTTTTATGATTAGATGTTTGTAAATTATGTGAGCTACAGGAGACAATAAAGAGAGTTGCTCTACATCCAAGTATTGATACATATTACACAGTCAGTTCTTATAATGAATACAGTGAATTGTAGAGCTGAATATCAACCGCACTCTAACAGACTTGTATGATGATATGCCACAGTGTAATAAACTCAATGTAGAAGATACCCTCTTTACTCTTCACTTCCTTTACTAAGCATTCTGAAATGGGATCTAGTTATTCTTGATAATGGGTATCGTTTTCAGAAGTAAGTATTTTATGTCAAGAGGCCTATAACAAAGTATGATGTAAAATACAATTTGTGATTGTCCCTTCAACATTTGTCACAGAAATTATTACTGATTTTTAAGCTAATATTCAATGTTAAGACAACAGCACCAACTGGTAGTATAATTTTGGCAATTAAATGCGTAAGGTGCTTACAATATACAGATTAAACTTGTTGGTTAGTTATTGTGAGTGGTGGAGTTTGATTCACTTCTGCAGTTGAGGTTGCTCAGCGAGTGTCTCATTGTGGATTATGCTGACGATGGTCTCCTGCTGGTCGAGGGAGTCTCGTGGATGGAGGTTGAATTCCAAGCCACTCAAGCATGCAGGATACTCAAGCTAAAGGGTGATCAACAAAAGACGACGTAGGAGGTTAGCTCGGAGAAGACCAGGATGATGCTCCTCAAAGGCCGATTGGCTGTGAGTCAGCCTAACGATAAATCGAACACGAAAAATATTAAAAGTCCTCACGTAGACAATTATGAGGAGGATAATAAGTTTTTCTCCTCTTTCTGACTACCTGTTCGTCACAGACTAAAACCCCCAACCGTTCTCCACCGATCCGGGCCACCGCTGTTCTGACCCAAAATAAAAATAAAAAAAATACAAAAAACAAAAAACCCCCCAAAAAATCTTCGCCAGAGCAAATCCTTCCGTTTCCAGGCGAATCAATTTTTTTTGGGTGGAATATGATGGGTCGTGGGCCAGGTGGGTAAGATATGGCGTGAAACGCCTAGAAACAGAAGGATTTGGCCCGGCGAAGATTTTTTTTGGGGGGTAATTTTTGGGGCTTTTTGAATTTGAGATCAGAAGATAGCGGATCAACGAATAACAATTGACAATCAACCTTGAAGGCTGCCTCTGCCATTTGCGTTATCTGATACCGCGTGAGAAACTTTAACTCCTACACAAATAAACCTCTCCCCCAAAAATAACTTTGCCAAGCCAAATCCTTTCGTTTCTAGCGTTTTGGCGTTTTTTATTGGATGGGGTATTTTGGACAAGTGTCGGATAGGTGAGTAATGGTTTGAAACGACGAGAAACTATAGGATTTGTTCTGGCAAAGAATTTTTTTTTCTTTTACTTTACCAGCATCTCGTGAGGGTTTGTACTGCTAGGGTGTTTAATTTGGTAATCAGTCGAAAAATGGAAGGATTTATGTTCATCATATGTATGTTGGTGTTTTCAAAGGTGTATTGAAATTTTTGGCAAAATATATGAAAATGATTAACTATTTTACAAAATGATGATTAACTTTTTTTTAACAAATTAATTTACTTATCACCTTAATAGATGTGTTAACAGATAGATACAATTCATGAATATGGAGATTTTAAAATTGACATGTAACTTTTGGGAAAGCATGTAGCACATCTAAAATTGTAACCAATCTAATGACATTAAATTCTTTAATGTCTGGCGTGGTTTAATGAAAAATTGTGTAACTGGGCCTTTTTTCTGAAAAGACAGATAAAATCTCTCTTAATACTGTGCGTTTCAAAATGAATATCGGGAATTTAAAGTTATGTAATATTTATTAACTTTTACTTACACTGATAAATTGTACATGAAATGTAAGAACAACTTGTCCAATAAGCGTTCAACATGAGCAACAATTCCTCACACATCCAGCCGATAGGAAAGTTCAACCCGTTGTGCAATCTCTTGGTGCGACAGCTGCTTCAATCCTGTGATTCAAGTTGGGTAGGTCAGCTGGTAACGGTGGCACATACACTTTATCATTTATAAACACCCAAAGAAAAAAAAGTCGTACGAGGTCAGATCTGGTGAATGTGGAAGCCATAGCAAACAATTCCCGTCATCTAGTATCCAGTGACCAACCCAGCAGTCGAAAAGAATTTATTTCAACCAATCATATACAGCATTGTGCTAGCGAGGAGGTGCACCATCTTGTTGCCAAACAAAGTTCTGTGGTTTGTATTACACTTGAGGAAAGAACCACAGTTGTAGCATATCAAGATAGTTCATTCCTGCCACGCTAGCTTCCGCAAATAATATAGGCCCACTCGGTCGTCCTGTACTCTTCTTTACAAATACAACCCAGTGGTTTCAAATTGTTAATACCATCTACAAATGTTATTGTCACTTGGGGGAATCACAATGGAAGTCATGTTGAATATGTTAATTATGTATTAAATCCCACCATTCTTCTATGGTGATACTTATAATACATATTTACAATTAGTATTTCCTAATATAATAAAACATTTTTTTAAAAGAGGTACCAAGATTTTGTACATTAAATATATTTTTTTATTAGATTTTAATTGTAAATTTGAATACTGTTATCCCAAAAATAATCAGTAAGTATATTAAAAAAAAAACCACAGAAATATTTGTATGTTTTAACACAGTAGTATGTTAATGCAGTACCAGAAAAAAAGGCGCATGAAAATGTTACATGGTGTATGTTTCATTACACATGATTTTGTTAAATGTTTTTGCCAATTGTAACTAAACAATGTTCATGAATTTGGCATACTAACAACAATGAAAGTTTCAAAATCTTGATCATTTTTAGCTGTTTCTTGAGTTGTGATTTTTCACAGAGCTCTAACTCCAACGTTTTCCTTTTTTATCCCCAAAACACAAATATAATTTTAGATAAATGATTCAAACGAATGAATTATTTATGCACTGCGTGCAAACGCCAAGTGCACCACCATTGGTCTGCTCTGCGCCAATAGCGGCTAAAATAAAAACGTTGGCACATACAACAAATATACAAACCCATGCACTATCCTTTTTTTATGGAGATTGATGAAGTGAAAAGAAAAAACTTCTTTTTTTTAACATGGTATAGTGATATACAGTATCATTATATGGAAAATTAAATAACTCCTCTGACATTCAGCACTTAACACTTTCATAGTTGCCAATCATCTTCGGAGCAGTAAATTTAATAAGTGAAACAGTTTAAAAATTTGTTATTGGGTAAGCAGGGCAAGTCAATAACACATTTTGTTATCTACAGAACCATCAACACAATTCTAGTTTTAATACTATGATAAAAAATCCTGAAGCATGTAAATCAATAAAGTGAAAAATAACATTTAAGTGAGTATTCTTAAAAGGTTTTTTGATTTTCAAACTAAAGTTGTATAAAAAAGACAAGTATTAATCTAAACCATTTATTAACATTTACAAAACTAGTAAAAATATACTATACAGAAATATTTTCAGTGTTTGACACAAAGCAAGTTTTATATGACAAAATTTAAAAATAACAATAAAAATAGTTTTAAATTAAAACAAACAATTTTAAAATAAAAAGTAATAATAATATGTAAAAACTTATTTATTTTAAAAATATGTATTTGAAAATTATTGCATCTAACAAATTTATTTCATATATAACAATTTCACTTCTTTTTTTTATTATTGCATTCAAATTTTTTTATATTAAAAAAACATACAAATGAATTAAAAATTATCTTTGTGAATTAAAGAAAAAAAACAAAACTTATCTGTAACTATATAAATAAAATTAAGTACTATTCACTTAACGTAAATTACATAGTATAATTTCACCAAAAACAGATAAATAAACCAAACAATAATACACAAAAATGTATTTAATATTCAGATCATTTTATTAAATAAATAAAAAAAGGATACAAAACAAACAAATAAAATAATTTAATTTTTCAAAAAACTTAGGCGAAGTTTTTCTTATAATTAATTAGGAACACAAAATCACAAAAATTACTATTCACCGCCAGCAATATCAATTGGAATATAATTAATTAACAACATATTTCATTCAGTTAAGTATAAAACCATTATTACCAAGAATAATTATTAAATACTAAATTAATTAATCTCACACAAATATTCATCCTGCATATTTAACACAGCCACAGAAATAAAAAGGAATTAAACATTTAAAAAAAAATTTAAACCTAAACTTACAATAATAAGAGATCAATACTGACCAGTATTAATAAGTATGAATTAACCGTAATTGTCATTACATACAGAATCTTCTCAATTTAGTGTTATTAATTTCATTACATTGTTCACTTATTTATTAATAATATTACATACACAGAGGTCACTTTGATTATTATTTACAGTAAAGCAGTATTTTATAAACATTAAAATTAAAAAAAAAGAGTTCATGGGTTTAATCACAAATTAAAGGCTTAGATATTTATCAGTAAAATGAATGGAAAAAATAAATGGCTTCATTTAGTTTATTTAAGTGCAGTAAGTGATGTCATCCTTTCTAAATAGTTTTACTATTCATTTCTCGTGCGCTAATAATTTTTCTACTGAAAAATTACCAACACGCCGAATTAAATTTGTCAAAGTTTTTTTCTTTGGGAAATAAGTTTTTCTAGGCTATTTGCAAGCTTCCTAGGTATTTTTTACTTTTTTTTTGATCAACCCACTTAAATTTTTAGAATAAGGTTATATGCTTACATATATCTAGCAGAAATTATAATACAGCTTTGGGAATATATGGTGTGATTTCTAGTTTTATTTAATTACAGTAAGACTGTGATCAAGAAAAGTTATGAATTTTAAACAATAAAAAAATTTGCAGATCTTGTATTTTAATACAGTAAAACATCACTATTGGAAACTATTTTTTATATAAATTCTTGCTGGTTCCTGAACATTCCTGTATTAGAACAATTTAAGGAATCTTTCTCTAGTGACAGCTCCAGGTCCTCAAGTCAGATGATCATATATTATCATCAAATGTTCTGTAATAGGTAATTTAAATGCTTTCACTTATATTTTTTCAGCACGGTATAGCAGAATAAACCTGTTCTAATTTATATGTTGTAACCTAAACTAGGAGAAAAAAATTGTGCATATAAATAAAAACAAAGTAGGAGAATAAAATTATATGGTGCTGCTTTAATATGCAGTTTAAATCATCATGAGGTCTCACTACAGTACATGTGGTCTACCGTACCATTGTACAAGATGCAACAGTAACAAGGTTTGAGTGTTATTTGTTTTAGTTAGTGTTAAGTTGTTGGAATGTAAACTTGTGTACGCAAAATGATTTTGAGAGAAAATCATTTGCTGGATAATGCTCATGGATTATCACCATGGGTGAATGAAGGGTGTGAAATGGCCAGCAGTCGGAAACAAGTTCATAGGAAGGAATGCAGACCTATTTTTTGTTACTGGCAAAAAGAATGTCAAACTACTCTGTCAGTTCACAGTAAGTAACACTTTTTTCCACTACACTGTCATGAATAAGCATCTATACTGCACCCTGAAGCTGTAAAAAATTTTGGAAATAGTTCTACTCTTCGTGATGGACATTCCCTGCGTCTACTGCTATGAGATTGAATAGTAGGAGTGAATCAAAAATCATTGACTGGTATAATATGTATCATGAAGTGTTTATGAGTTTACTGCATGCTCACCTTCCTATAATCAATACTGCACATCACCTGATCCAAATAGACAAGGTGAGGTTTGTGGGAAGATATAAGGACAACAGGGGTGCATGCTGAATGGCAATGAACTGCCTGAATTGGAAGACAGTGAAGCTGAAGTTGAGAAAAATAGAAATCATGGATGCAGGACAGACGGACCTTGGGTTTTTGGCTTAAAGCAAGGAATTGACTGTCATTATTTTTGAGTGCAGTGATGGAATAAAATACGCTGCTGTCTATCATACAGCGTGAATATTTCCCTATCTCTTTAATCCATTTCAATGAGTGGGCAATCCTACACACGTCTCACAGCTCTCAGCTTTGAACACACTAGACGGTGAATAGTCAAGAAAACCTGGTTGTGTGGAACCAGACATAGGTGGTTATCAAGCAGCAATTGTGGCTTAATGCAAATATTAAAATTTTGAGGAAAATGTAAAGAGTTCCAGAGGAGCACTTCCAATCACATCTTGATCATGTTTGCTGGAAAGTTCTGCAGAAAAATGAAAATATGTTTCTAGCCTTTCTCCGCAATATTCATTGTGTTTATATCATAAATGATTTTCACTTTCTTGATGACCATCAAGTGATATTATTTGCAACAAAACTTACCTACAACAGCTTTGTTATGTGATATTATGATTGTGTGATATACTTTGTACATTAGTTATGATCATATTCTAGATCCTACCCACGTATTACATGTAGTACCAAGTGATTTTTTATGGTAGACTGCATACATAGCAAAGAGTAAACTTGATCGTAGACCACATACTAAAGTAGTACCAATTGTACTAATAAATTATACATAATTGTATATGTGCAGAAAAAATTGTACATATACTATTTGTGCTTTGTGTAAGTTGGAATTTTTTTTCAATGTACTGTTTTACAAGATTTTGTTTTTATCATGTGTGCTATTTCAAATTCTTTTATTCTAAAAATGTCTCTGAATGTATTATTTTACTTTTAAATAAAAAGATTAAAATTAGTCATCAGTTAACAAAAAGTGTGAAGTTGATATATGCTGAAATCTCAGTTTTGCTAGTTTTTCAGTGCATTTCATGGGAAAAAAACTTGAAGTTTACAACAAAAGTTGCAGTCTTCAAAATTATTATTTTAACAAATAAATTGATAATAACAATCAATTTCCTATTATATTCAATCATGAATTACAATTCAAAATCAAGCAGAACTATAAAAAAAACTACCTATCAACTCAAAATAATTTTATAAACTGTAAAATTTATACAATTTATTCAAAAAGCCAAACCTCTTGTAATAAACAAAACCAAACAGCTAAAAGGGTATAATATTTTTCAATAAATTTTGGAATGTATAATAAAACACTAATACTAAAAATAAAATACAGATCATTCATATTAACTTCAGATCAAATCATTCTTAACTTAAAATAGTACTGAACTAATTGCATATGAAATAAGTTACTCAATATTCATCATATGTCTTTCTAGCCATCAATATTAACCGAATTGTTTGAAGGAAATTAAAGTAGACTTGAATTGAAGTAATTACTTGCTAGACAGTCGACAGATTGCCTATAAATCCTGGTTTGGACTATTACTGAAATGTGTTAGTAAAAAATATTAACAAAATACATTATAACAAAAAAAAAAATAAATAATCAGGGATCAGCCCTGATCATTTTAAACAAACTGATTATTATTAATGAAAATCAGATCTCATTTTGACATGATGGAAAATATACATAGTTTATAGTTTGTTTTAATTTGTAGATTTTTTCGTTTATTTGGAATGATTATCAACTGATAAAAATATTTTTCAACAAACACTAATAAAATAAATTATGTATGATAATTTTACACAAATTAATTCTATTTCATTCATTTTAAGTTAATAAAAGAAAATAAAAATAAAATATTAAGTAAACAATATTAATTATTAAATTTACAACTGTTCCAGTTTTACAGCTGGCCAGTCAATTTTTACAGTAGGCAGTACAATTCTTCTACATCAGCTGGTCTTTGGCAAAATTCATGGCAAGGGCATTTTTTTCATCATTTCATATAAAGTAATAAATCACACACACCCACACATGCATGCATGCATATACACACACCCACACAGAGTGGATTTTTATTAAATGTTTTGATATATAATAAAATACACATCTAAATACAAGCAATACTGAAAGAGTTATAAAATAATAAAGTTACTCAAAAAATAAAATGACGGATGAATATACCAAGTCTTCCTTAGTTCATTGAAGATGAATAATAATAAGCTACATATCATTCTATTCATGTATGAGAAAAATAGAGTCCATGAATAATAACAAATAGAACCGCTGGTGCTTACAATAAATTATGACACTATAATTTATTAATATCTAAAATAATCATATAATTTTACAACATAAATTTTAAAAAAGAATTTGAAAATAATTTTTCATTATTTCTGTACAAATAGAAATAACAGGAAAAAACAAATTATTTAAAACCAAAAACGGGTCAAAGAAAAAAAAAATTTAACAAAAAGACAAATTATCTTGCAAAGTACTTCAGTGTAAAATTTGCACAATACATTTATTTTAACAAAGTGATTATGAATAATTTAAAGTATTAAGAATAAAAGAACTGAACTTGTAAGGAATTTTATAAAAATTATAAAAATAAATTTTATAAAATTATAATAATAAATTATAATCATATTTAATAAAAATGATTCTAGCAGATTACTAAAGTTACTCACATTTGTGCTGAATTACAAAGATCAGTGTAAAACGAAGATATCTGGTAACTCATCAGCTTCATTTCATCACATCTTTTTTATGACAGTTTAATAAGTTGGATAAATAATGTCTTCAGTAAACAGGATTATTCAATGAATAAAAAAGAATTTAAACATATTTAATAAAATGTATTAATAAATGGTGCTGTCCATTTATAAAAAAAAAATCAACTAAGGTATGGCTTTGGTACTGGTCAAAAACTAATAAAAGGAACTGGAAGGGAATTGATGCTGAATAAATTTCACCATTAAATGGCAGTTAATGTCTACTGTTTCAGACATGAGGTAGAAATCTGTATAGTTGCAGTTGGTAAGTTCTGTCACAAAATTTTACTCCTACGTTGTCTGTGACTTGGCCTTTAGGCTATATGGGATGGCATGTAGGTTATTATGTAGCCAGGTAGAAGAGAGAGGCTTAACCCACCGGGTTGGTCTATTGGTGAACGCGTCTTCCCAAATCAGCTGATTTGGAAGCCAAGAGTTCCAGCGTTCAAGTCCTAGTAAAGCCAGTTATTTTTACACGGATTTGAATACTAGATCGTGGATACCAGTGTTCTTTGGTGGTTGGGTTTCAATTAACCACACATCTCAGGAATGGTCGAACTGAGAATGTACAAGACTACACTTCATTTACTATACACATCATCCTCATTCATCCTCTGAAGAATTATCTAAACGGTAGTTACCGGAGGCTAAACAGGAAAAAGAAAGAAAAGGTAGAAGAGGGTAAAAAGGCGAGTACTTAGCACCTAAACATGGAAGCAATTTGGCTTGAGTACGGTAACTGGCAAAAAGGTCCCTTTTAGGCTGGAGTTGGGCATGAAGTTGACAAACCAATTCTGTAAAAAAAAAATAGACATAGGAAAATTTTTGAAGTTCAAGAAGGGGCAAAATTAATAATTTTCTTTACTCATCTGGTATGTGCATTTTGTACTATAGTTGGTAGTTTCCATCAAAATAGGCCTGAATAATTGCTAAATAATTGAAACATCCTATAACATGTGAATTCAATTCAACTAAAGTTGATTAGATTAGGATTTGAATACAGAGCATGCAGAATTAGAAACAGTTGTCATTATACAAATAAATAAATAATCTAATCATTATTAATCCAACTGATAGTTTTGAATCTATCTTATTATTTCCTTTTATTCAAGTTTCAACCTAATCAATTAACAAATGTTTTCATTGGAAATAAAATTGAATAAATATCATAGTATATTTATAACGAGAAATAATGTGTATTAAAAAACAAAATTGTAAATTAAACTAAAAACAGAAGTAATTGTATGTCATCTTTAGAATTTAGATTATTAAATATATATATATATATATATAATAAAATGAAAAGGTAAGGCCTATAGAAATATTATTGAAAATTGACAATAACGGGTAACATTTTGTATAATTAGATTAACAGTAAATTCAGTGATATGAAAGAGATATAATAATCATTTAAATTAGGGTGGAAAAACCCATATTTCTGTTAACCAAACTAATAAACCTTAAAACTGGCAATACTAAATTAAAAATAAATTGGTAAAACCGTATGAAATCCTTCATTTTTTTTAAATTTAGTCAGTGTGATTGTTATCTACTTAACTGGTTACACAGAATGAGTACCATATTTGGTACTTATTTTAACAATTACCAGGACTTGTGCATTATTTTTGGGGCTATTTGAGTATTTTTACAATAAAAGGATATTTCTTCTTGCAAGAAAAGATCCGTTTTAATATATTTTTTTAATTTAAATCCGGTAAAATAAGTTATTTAACGATAGTCTCACTACATCGGATTTGAGAACTCATTTACAATATTATATTATTAGATATTTGTTGTTGCAAGTACTTTATCCTTTTATACATTATCTGTATTTTAGGATATTTTTTCTTGCAAGAAAAGATCCGTTTTAATATATTTTTTTAATTTAAATCCGGTAAAATAAGTTATTTAACGATAGTCTCACTACATCGGATTTGAGAACTCATTTACAATATTATATTATTAGATATTTGTTGTTGCAAGTACTTTATCCTTTTATACATTATCTGTATTTTATCCTAAAAATAAGTAAATCTGATATTTTTGTGTACATTTAAACCTGATGTCCTTGATAGTTCCCTGAGACATAACTACCAAATACGTAAAATCCTTTGGTATGCTTCTGGGTATAATCGTTGTATTAAAAACTAGAATCAGCATTTGCTTGTTATCGCATGGCCACTTTTTTCACTCTTTTTGATGCAACTTCTTTGTCAAAAAAACAACATATTATTACAATGTATTACATGTAAAACATATTTGTTGGCAAGCGAAGCGAGCGTAGGTTATGTTTGTTTAGTTTATGTTGAGACTGCATGTACTGACGAATCATACGTGCATCAACAAAACCTACGGTCACTAACCTCATCTAATTAATGTTAAATATGCATATTATATACTTCTTATTAATAAATAACATGCCTTATTGTTATCACACCGCCACTTTTTTTTGGTTACAAATTTAAACTGAATAAAAATATGATTTTCAAATAATATTACCCAAGAATTACATGTATTTGTAAGTTCACCATGTTAGAAATATTATTATAATAATTATACGACAGAAATGTAGAAACCTTTGATTTGGAAAACTTGTTAGTATGTAGTTTAAATCGTTATCAGTGGGAGTAGACATCATGAAAATATGGGCCTTACCAAACACTGAAGAAAATGCAATTTCATTTTTACAAGAAAATTATCGTTTGCTGATATTCCGTAAATCTAAAAAAAGCAATTTCAATTTTAAAAATTTTCATGCAGTTTTCGCTGCAAGAAAAGAGATTGTAGAGAGGATACTTACTTGCGCATAGATAATTGGAGCGAAGGAAGTCGATTATCATTTGTAAAAATAATTAAATTTATATACTGTTGGTGCTATGAATTGACAAGTATATATGGTATGAACGTGAGTTAGAAATGTAATAATTATATAAGAGAAGTTTGTGTTCATGCTATTCAAAACAGAGATGTATCAAAAATCGGAGGACGAGGAATGATACTAGAAACTGATGAAAATTTATTTACAAAAAGGGAAAACAATGCTGGCAGAGTATTACCGCAGCAGTGCCTTTTTGGTGGCAATTGTAAAACAAAGGAGTGTTTTATAGAAATAGTACTTAATCGATCTGCTATAACAGAGTTGATTGACATAAAAAGAGGAATTAAAGATGATATTAGTACACATTCTGAAGCTGGAGAGTGTACTAAACTTTCAAATTCTATAGCATTCGCGAGCTTTATCCTCAAAAAGCGTGATGGGTTTATATTATAGAATTTATACTGTATTTATAAGGTGTTTTAAGTTTTGTAATTTCATATTCTCATGAATAAAAAAAGTGGTGGTGTGACAATTTAATAAAGTTTGCAATTAATAAAGTCTGCAAAGTTTCAAAATTGTAATGGTTAATGAAGACTGCATAGTGAAAACATTTAAGGGAGTCAATCTATTAAACACCCTCCAAAATGAAAAATAAAAATGATGTAATGAAATATCTATCAAAATAATTCTTAGGTTGGGTTGTTACCCATCCCTGTAGAGTTCTGTGACAAAGGGCTGCTCACAAAGCTTAAGCAACACCGGACATATTTTACCTTCAGATGTGACCACATCCTTTTAGCTTGTCAACAAAAACGGGTATATATTGATCAAAAATTGACTTTTTCCACCAAGTATTATTTTTAAAAAAATTTCAAAAAATGAAAAATGTACTTTAAAAAACATATACCTGATTATTAACAATATAAATATAAAAATTTATATTAGTTACTGATAAAATTACATCACCCACACACACACACATATATATATATATATTTTTTTTTTTTTATATGTAAATTAATACACTTATCTGCAGAGATGTATATTAACAAAACCTCCCAGTAAGCAGTTAAAAAAAAAAACATACAACAGTATAATCAACTCATTTTAAAAATTCATTGATAACAATTATTATAACAAAATTGATTCATAGTCTGTTTTATAATACAATACAGCATAATCGAGTGATATGTATAAAATGCTTAATATGAGTAAATATTTTGGCTATCTACAGTACATAATTGTTTTAATGATCTTAAAACATACATCACCCACAATACATTAAGAAAAAGAAATATAATATAAAATAAAATTTACCATCATCAGTTAAAATATGACAGTGGAGTTTATAAATTTCTAGATAAAGTAATGTAAAACATACAACAGCTAACCAAAGATTGGCAAAATTAAACTTACAAATCAAAAAAATAGTTTTATTCTACAAAAACAGAAAATTATAAATATGTAACTTTTATTTTATAAATTAGCAACAATCATTGAATTATATCATCACACAAAATATGCTATTAACAAATCAGAAGAAAAAAAAAGATGAAAAATACATGGAAGAGTTATTTTTTTTTTTAACTGAAGCAATAATCTTTGGACTAAGAAAGCTGCAATAAATGGACTATAAAAATAATTAAACATTTTGAAAAATACAATAAAAAAACACATTTTCAACAGTTAAATCTAACTTTAAAAAAAAAAAATAGAAATAAATAAAACTCTTTTAAATTCAAAATATTCTTTTTGTATATGTAAGTTTGGTTCCATTTTATTGTACAGCAATAAGATCAGACATATGAAGTTGGTGGAACCACTTTGAACATTTGTAAATTTAACTACTGCAATCACAAATTATATAAGGATAAAACCCATGACGGTTCAATTTTTCAAATATATAACGGTGCACTAGCTTGACATTAGTAATTGGTGGGACATAAATTGATATTAAAATAACCAATGTTGTAGATTAATCAAAATATAACTTTACAAATGTCTTCAAATTTGCCAGAAATGAATTACTCAATTTATTTTATCATCACAATCTAATTTTTTTTTTTTAACAAACTGAAGGATTAATAACAAGTGTCAAGAGTACTGTTTCTTAGTATCTTAAATTGAAATGAATGTACAGAGATTTAACTCTAATTAAAAGAAGCTGCCTTTGCTTGTTAATTGTGTAATTTATTATTTCTTTATAACCAGATTTTTTAAACAAAATGAGTGAAAACATGAACTTTAGCAACACCTCAGAAAAACTTGACAGAATACAATTACCAAAATCTAAGTTTTACAAGATTTTGATTTAGAAAAAAATGAAACTTATAATTTATTTTTGTTAATAGACCTGTCTTAAATTTATAATTAAAATTGTGATGATAAAAGATTTATCAGATTCACTCTAATAAAAAAATGACAAGTTCTTGCAACATGTTTGATTTTAATAACTGTATTATAATTGTAATTATTTTAAGTGTTTCCACTAACTTGATATCAAGTTAGCTGAGCTTTAACTTACTTTTAATATTCCACAACAATAAAGTTTAATTTCACTTCTTATTTATTGGTAATTTTCCAACAGCTTTTTTTTTACAAATTTTTCAAAGCCGTTCCACAAAGTTGATTAATATATTATCAGCTGTCAATAAAGGACATGCTTTACTATTTAATGTATCATAACTGTAAAACAACATAACTCATAAAAACAATGTTAATAAAAATTTGAACTGATGAAAGTAAAAATATATTTGAAATCAAAAACAAATTAGTTAAAAAAACTGGGTTAATTTAGAAACAAAAATTGATAATACAATTTACAAAGGTAAAATAAAGATTTAAGATTTTGTCATTCTTTTTTTACTATTCTTGATGGTGTTGATCAAACTTCTTTCCTCTCAGAGTTTTTTCAGTATCTTCCCCATATCACACCTTTAGTGCTTTTATATCCATCTTTATCATGTTTTTTAAAGCCATGTATATCAATATGTTCCAGATGTAACATTGTGGTAATAAAAGTCACAACCAATCATTCACTGTTACCGTACAGACCTGTGACTCTTAAAAGTTCTAAGTCAAATTCAATAATTGTGTATTATACATATTCTGTATAAGTCTTATCGCCTTTGAAGTTTTTCTATTATTTTTGTGACTTTAAAAGTGAACAATAAAATGGAAAATTTGTGAAAAACTTTAAAAAGTTAATATCTGCCTGTCATTCAGTCAATCTGCCAAGTCATGTTGACGAATTGGTCAGTGAGGACAGGTGACACGCATTTGAATGTTTAAGAAAAATATTTGCATGTATCCCACACATCATTATCCATGAAACTATCATGTTCACCTTGGGTAAACAAAGAACATAGTAAACACCTTGGCTAATCAGAACATAGTAAAAACTCAGTAACACAAATTCTTACATGTTCCAAACGGGAAGTTTTTGACAATCCAGTTAATAGCTCAGACTTAATCCCAAGTGATTACTATAATTTCAAGAAACTAAAGAACTTGTACGAAGAAATATGTTTCATGAGTGACAAAGTTGAAGAAAGAAATTACCACATTCTGAAATGTTATCGATGGTGTAGAATGAAAAGTATCACAACAGCATACAAAAATTTGTTAGAAATAACGATAAATGCCTAAAATAAGAGTAACTACACAGAACAAAGCTCTCAGATGAGTAAAAGTAAAATACAAAGTTCTATTTAGCAATTTTTATTGGCTAATTTGCTAATGTAAAACAAATGCTAAATGACCATCATATTTTCTCAAGCCATAAATTCCTTCTTTTACAGGTTCCTCTAATTAGTATAATGGATTTTCAAGAATTTCTATTTTTCATAACTTATGTTTTATTTACTCTTTTACTTTTCCATTTCCGTATTCCACAACCTTCAAGCTAATGTGGTGATAGCTCATAAGCAAAAACTAAAATACAAAATAAACCATTATTTGACATCCTGTTAGATCTCTACATTAAAAAAATATTAATTTAACTTAAATTACTCAATATGATAAATAACAATTAAAAAAGGCTACAAAGTTTATTTCATTTTTGACATTGAAAAAAAAAAGACATTTCATATGTCCTTTTTTTTAAACAGTTTAATAAATTAATTAGCATCAAACTTATAATTAAAGATCATAACAGATTAAAATTTTTAATTCGTTTTTCTAAACAAATCCAGCTTAACATGTTAACCACTATGACATAATAAATAGGTTCTCAGGTCTCCTTTGACCTAAGAAAGGTCTCAGTCTATCATGCGGTAGTGGTACGGTCATTTAAAAACGACATCACTTGATCTCTTGACCTATTGATGAAACCAATCTGATTGGTTTCAAGAACATGGATAGGATGGTAACATATTCAAGGTCCAACACGACACACATCTATGCTGGGAACCAGAGTAATTAAAAAGATTCCTTCTAAGTTTTTATTAAATCTTACTTTTTAATTGAATCTTTTCTCATATTTTCTCCTTTTTTTATAACAAATTGGTATTGTTTTGTTAATAAATAAGACATTTTTGAAAATTAACATTGTAGTAGAACAATAAAAATTAACACCAAAAGAATTTAATTTTTATTTTTATTTTCACTGATTTTCTGTTGAAACATTCATTTCATATTTTCATTAATTAATAAGCTTTCTTTTAAATATTAATATCCAAATCCACAAATAAACTTTGAAACCTGAGAGAAAGGTAAGATGAAAGAAAGCAGTCTAACAGTCAACATGATAAAATTAACAAAAACCTGACTAAAAATTTCGGTTTACTTAACTTAAAAAAACAAACTAAAAAAAAAAATCAATTTTAAAAAGTGATACAATTTTAACACAGTAAATAATTTTGTACATTTATCTTTATTAAAACTATGTAAACACATTATTAAGTAAGTACATGACAATATTTTTGGAATATATATAAGCTAACTGGACTTAAATGGCAATTTTGAAACTAGTAAATTTAAAGTTTTTAAACAGTAATAAAAAAAATGATGTAACAGAATTCTACTTTTGTTAAATTCTATTCTATTTGATTAAATTATACTGTATTTGTTCACACAAAGTTTAAATAATAAACCTAGAAATATTTTAATCTTAAGTTTTAGGTAAGTAAAAATGATTTAAAAACATTTTTGGTAAAAATTTATTACACAGAAGTGTAAAACGTCAACTCAATTCCTCTTCATCTGATAACAAAGACTAATCTGCACAGCATTTATAAAAATTTTTTACTTTAATTAAAGTAATTATGAAATTAATAAAAAATAACAAATTTGTATGACAATGCAATGTAAACTAATACTGATGTTTATAAACAAAACTTAGGTGTTACCGACAAGGGTCATAACTTTTTAATAGTTGAGCATAATTGATTAAATAGAAAACAGTTATTGATCCAACAAATGCACCGGCTTGTGTAACCGCTCCATACCAAAAAAGTCCTTGTCCACCTTCCCTTCGGAAAAGAGCAGCTATTGATAATTTTACATACGAGACAAGTCCACAACATAGAACCCAACTGGAAACCTATGTGAACACAAATAAAAAAGATTTTTATTATTATTATTATTTATTAGCATTTTAATGACAATAGAAAAATTAGCACTCAAAAATCATTTACAAATAAATAGAAATATTACACCACAAAAATAAAAAAAATCTCATCCCACTTATGAAGTTTACTACACTTATATGAAGATCGAAGAGAATGAGGTGTTGAAAACACTACCACTGAAACAGAAGAAATCTGAGGAGGCAAATTGTTGTATGCAGAAGGTAAAAAACTTTGTTTCAAGATATGAAATATAATATACTTAGAAAATAATGTTCACCATACAGAAAAATAAGGCAGGTAAGAATACCATCATTAAATAAGTAATAACTTTTTTTTCTAGCTTTTCAATTTTAATGACAAATAGTGATGGTCTTTACCTAAGTTTTACAGCTACTGAAAAAATCCACAGACAAACACATGTAGTGTGCCGTAAAAAAATAAAAAAGAAAATGTCAAAGGAACAAAATCAATATGAATAACGTTTTCCTGAATGAAAAGCTCATGGTTTCTATCACCCTAGAACAAAACACAGAGACTGTTCCAGAAAAATAAAAGAATAAAGCTTTCATTAGAGACTACAACCAAAATAAACACACAAATACTAACAAAGTGGAGGGAGGAATTGTCATTCTTCAGTTACATGAAATATTAAAAAACTTTTATCTATGCTATAACTTACTAAGTTGTACATAACTTGTGTTTTTACTTCGAAACTTATATGAATTTATGGTTTATAATTATTTAAGAATCTCTTCACTCAAATTATTGATAATAATTTCTGTTTTTTAAATTTCTTTCTAAAAAATTGTGTTACCATGAGTACTTGTCATCTGGTAATTTCACCACGAATTTTGGCTCTATATATAAAGATGGGTAATATTGAAAAAAATTAAAATTCTACAAGCTTATTTTTTCATTGTAGTTATGAAAGTCTACATGCCACTTTAAAATATATCTACCTACAATTGATTACTGGTTTATTTATAAATAATGAAGGAATATTTGTTAACCCTACATGTAACCAATGGTTTTTTTTGTAGCATAATACTCTGTCTAAATTTTGTTGGACAATGATAAAAAAATAGTAATCAGTATTGAACACTGAGATTATTAATCCAGTGATAAATTACAATAATAATCACCATCGCCACACAGTAATCTTGAATTATATCTAAGCTTGTTTTCCAAATGTAACTTACATCTTATAATGTTGAATTTATTTTCATAAATTGATAAATTACAGTGAATGAGATGGATGGATATACAAGTACCTTAAGTTAAGTTTAACTGGAAAATGTACATATTGAAATAATTTGGTTATACATTTACCCTTAAAGTATTTGATAAATCACTAAACCAATTTAAATAAAACTCTTATGGCAAATTATCTTTACACAAAACTAATATGATCTATTTTTAATATTGTTAACAGCGAGACATCTGGACTTCTATAAAAATTTCTAGTTACAATAACAATATATTACTAGAAAAAATCTAAAAAGAATGACAAAAACATCATGAAAGAAATTACAACCTCCTAATTTCAAAGAAAAAGGTAATTTAAGAACTGAAGTTACTAAAAAAAAAATCCACCACAACTAGGTGGAGAATAAATAGATAGCATTTCTCATAGCAGCTGTTTTGTGATTTATACTTTGCGATTCAAATCCATTTTAAAGGTACTGTTTGAATTGGATATTAAACATTATTAATTGGATATTATATTATATTAATTGGATATTAAACATAATCCAATTATTCTTCTTGTATATATGAATATACAAGAAGAATAAGATAAAACAGGAAAGTGACTGCTTTTTTAATATTATTTAATAAATGTAACAACTTCCACTACAACAATGAAATTTTTCTCTTGAAATCTTGTGCACATATTTGTTTTTATAAACATACAAAACTGTGAAACTTAACTCTACTTAATGACTACTTGGGGCACCCACAGAAATTGAAACCAGATGGGATGGGGTCTGAATTATAAGGTGAATATAGGCAGACATTATTTTTTTAATCGTTTGAAGCATTGATTGTGGAAATCAAAGTGTGTGGATGAGATTTTCTTGAAGAACAAACATTTTTTTCAATACTGTTGATTCATTTAATCTTCAAATATTTTTTGGGTCGTTTTATGTAGTTTTTCCCAGTTTTCTAGGATTATATGAGTGGGATTTGGCATAATTTTTATTGAAATTTGTACATAAACAAGAGTGGATATTACAAGTATATTTCTATAGTTCCAGCAACTGATTGTAGATCAAACGTTAAAAGAAAACCAACAGAAATACAGGCTTTTTGTGCCCTAAAAGGTACCTTAGTAGTTGGATTTTCAGTTTTTTCCTGACTGGTGTGGGAAATTTTGATTCCATAAATTATTGGATTTCGACTTGAACAATTGATGCTGTTCTCGTTAAAAGTCACTGTTATCTCTGTTTCCAACAAACATGAATTCTGGTATCTTTATGATAATCGGTAAGCTTACAGACATCTCTTTACAACCAATAAGTGGATTTTGCAATTCATCTTAAACTTATTTTAAAGTAGTTAGTTTATAGCAAGTAAATGAGTAAACTGACATATTTTTACACTATAATTTTCAATAATCAACAATACTTATTTGGCCACTTTGAACTACTTAACCAACTTGTAAAAATTTGCAAGATTTATTCTAGTTTAACTGTATAGCAAGAGTATATGCAATTTTTTAGAGGATTAAATAATTAATGGCAGGATGCCAAGTTATGACTGATTTTTTAATTTTTTTTTAAACTGAATTTGTGTATTTATTTAATGATTACAAAAAAATGACCACATAACTTGATACAATAAATATTTAATAACTGTAAAACTTAATTTTTAATGACATGTTTCAAAGCAATAATAACAGATTGATTCATTTTGAAAAAAAATCTGGGTGCAGTCATGTTTACTGGCAAATGCAACCAGCATTATCTGATAAGGCTAGACAATATAATTACTTTTTCTAATTTTAATGATACTTAGTAACTAAATTATAATAATCAGAACTAATTGTAATGATAATTAGTAACTAACTTATGAATAGAATTGTGTTAACATCAAAAGGACAATTTTGTTTAATTTTGGTGATCAATGAGAAGTGGTTTATATCTCTAATTTCTAGTTTATCCTTACAGTGACTATAATAAATGACTGTTGGGATTTTATCCTGATTCCACATGCTTTTATTTTCCAATATGTAACTGTAATATGGAAATGTAGATAAAGTTTCATGTATAATCAAAATATTTGTATTCTTATGTAAGAACAGCTATGGTTACTATACGCTATTATTTCTCAAATGTAATTTTTATTGATTATATCATTTTATTAATTTAAAAAAATGAAAATCAATATTTAATACCAAAAAAGAGGCAAATAGAAAATTATTTAAGAGTCTATTTTTTTTAATAGTTAACTACATTAATATATTATTGATAACAAATCAAAATCTCTTCTTATTCTAGAATAAGAACTGTTGAACACAATAACAGGAAATTTTGTGATATGAAGTTGTGAAATGAAGAAATAATGTATAGTAGTAGAACATCAAATGGAAAATCCTTATGAAATATTTAAGTTGAAAAAACACACATATTAATTGAAGTGCTTCTTTAGCAATAAAAACTTCTATAATGTTCTTGGCTGAAGAAACAAGATATACTTTTTATAATTCAATTTTATAAATCAATTAGAATAAACAGATAAATTACATGGATAATTAAAAACATAAAAAACAGCCGATATAAAACTAAATAAATGAGTATAAATCAAACAATACAAAACACACACACACACATACAGATATATATATGAGAGAGAGAGAGAGTGAGAGAGAAATTTTCATCTAGTATTAAATTTACAACAAAGTATTCATGGAATAATAAAAGGCAGATATACAGCTTGTTGTAAACCTCAATAAGTTTGAAAGAGAAGTGATTGATGTATAACAGGGTTTCTTAACCTTAAGATTGCGAAATTAACTTACAACTTTACATGTAAACGATAATGAAATCAATTTATGAAAAAATAATAATTTGTTATAAACATTTTACTTACATTAATAGGTACACATGTAAAGAAAAAAATTGAATGAGTAAGTTGTATTAGTTTTTCATTTAAAACTTATATATATGTTAGAAACACACAAAGGCAAATTGTTTCAAGTGATAAAAGATGATTCCTGTATTTAGTTTTTAGTGCAACCATAATCTCTTTGTGGAGAAAGGAATTAGTATTTTCAATGTTTCTGTGACTAAATTTCCACATTCACTTCGACGAGGAAGCCAAAATATATCTAAATTTTCAGATGTGAATTGTAGTTGTAATATTTTTTCCGCAGATATTTCAAGGAGCAGGTCACAAATCTCAACTGGTAACACAGCAGCCGCAAAAATGTAGATTCAGAACCCATCTCTTTGAGAAATCATTTTTATCTCCTGGGAAATACTCTGTCAACTGAATTTTTAGCTTATACACATGCATCTTCATGCTATCCAAACTGTGGTAAACAATGGTGTCTTTCTTCATCCAAATTTTTCTCAATATAATCAAAAGTAAGTGGAAACATAAAAATTTTTGCTTTTAAGGTGAATAATCCAGATATCAAGCTTCCAGATATCATGAACTTTGTCATTAATAAAATGTTTTATCACGTCCTTGTAAATTCTCATTCATTCAAATCAATTGAATGTGAAAATACATCAACTAAGTACGTCAACAGCAACATATGCTCATTATTCTATAAAAACATTGAGAATGGTGTTTGTTTATCATGGAAAAATATTATTAATTCATCTCACAATTCTAATAACCAGGTTAACAGAGTTCCCACGCAATAACCATCTGACTTCTGTATGGAAAAGAAGAGATTTTTTTCTTTTCACCCATTTCATCACATATTTTAGCAAACAGCCTATTCTGTAATGGTTGATATTTAATACAATTAACCATTTTTACATCTTCAGGAAGAATTTGTTTGAGATTTTTCAGCATATTTTTTGTGGCAAGAGCATGTCTGTGAAGGAAGAAGTGTGTCCATTCTGCAAGGACCATAAACAATCTGTGAACTACAAGGAGTGTCCGTGTTAACAAAGAGCTGTCACTGTGTACTGTAATTTGATAGGTTTACATGGTTAGTTTTGGTCAGTTGAATGCACAGGTGCATACATTGTTCAGGTAGAGCTTTGTGAGGTTGCTCTTTGTAGGAATTTGGCTGCTGTTTTATTGCAACATCCTACATTGTTTCTAGTGATCTGCTAGGTTTCTCTCGTTGGAAACAGTTTTATCATGGTTCTTATAGTATGTCTGCTGTTCTGCAGAAGAGAATTAGATTGTGTTTTTCTTCGACAGTTCTCTAATGAGCATCTTGCTGTCGTTCGTTTGGATATTCCAAACTTGTATCTTTATGTAGCAAGTTCATATTTTCAGTACCGTGACCTGCTGATTGTCATCTCAAGATCTGGGATAGTATCCTCAGATTCTCTAGTACGAGTCCAATCCTCACTGGTGTGGATGTCAACGCTAAGTCACAATTTGTGGCATAGTGGTGTCACCAACATCAGTAGTGAGCTGATTGAAGGCTTTATAGTCCAACATGATCTGCAAGTTTTTAATGAAATTGGCGAGTTGCCCAACTCACATGGGTATGATGGTTGGGTGTCGGTTGTTTGGTGGAACGAACATTGATGTTACCGTTGGTAGGTATATTCCTGCCAATGTTTGTAACTGGAGAGTGGATGACAATTGCCCAAGCGATCATTAGTTAATTGCTTATGAGATTGTTGGTGGTTTGTGTGACTGTTGCCGATGTAACGTTCCGGTTCAGCAGGTCAGCTTCTGCACAGGCGCATATATATATAAGGCGCATATATATGGATTGGAAGAAGTTTATCAATTTTATGTCAGCCAGACTTTGCGTTTTAGATCAGGGTCTGGACACGTTTGGTCTAGAGGACCTCCGATTAAGCCACTAATGACTAGGAACGGAAGGGGTGGTGTGGTAACACCCCGCACGACATCCCACGAGGCGGGTGTTCTTCTCCCTCGGAACGAATTGAGATGGCCTAGGGAACCTGGCGGAGAGGTTAACAGCGGCCTTTATTAATGCCACTGAGTACTCGATCTCCCGCAGCGGTAGAGAGAGGTTGGCCAGTTGGTGGAATACAGAGTTATCTAATATGATGAAAGCTGTCTGTCGTTTACGGAGGGGCTCTCAACGTGAGGGTGATCCTGAGCTACATCCAGTTCTTACTGGCGAATAAAGGGATCGGAGATCCAACTATTTTTCATAAAGTCCGACGGCCAAGAGGGACTCGTGTACAGGGTTCTGGGGCATAAACGTAGAAAAGAAATTCTTCTATCCGCTCTCTCGACCCGCCCGTGGTTTCGGATATTTCCGGAAATTTACGCTGATTACTAGCAGATCTTCTGCCTGATGATAGCGAAGCTGGAGAAACCGTATGCTATCTGCGGGTACGGCGTGAGGTCGCTATGTTTCGCGGAGATGCATTAACTGTGGAGATTGCTGAGGTCGAGCTGCGTCGAGCTATCTGTAATCTTGGCAGAGGTAAGGCGCCTGGCTTTGATGGACTGACGGCTGAGCTCCTTGTTTACTCGGTTGGAGTTAATTTGTGAATTATCACACACGTATTTAATAAATTATTGTTTGGCGGGTTCTGCCCAGTATACTGGAAGAGAGGGATTGTAAAATTGTTGTTTAAGGGAGGCGACAAGGATCTAATTGTTAGTTCATCATATCAGACTCTGACATTTTCCAATTACAGAGGCGCGGATGCACTGAAAATGAACTGCAGGTGTTGGAAAGTTATTTCAATCATCGGGATGTGTTTATCCGCGAGGACAGCCATGAAGTAGGGCAGACACTGTCTAAGAGTTGTCTCCAAGGCAATGTGTTGGGTCCTCTCTTGTGGGTGGTGGCGTTTGACTCTCTTCAGAAAGGGTCAAACGGCTAAGGTTGACCAATGGGTATCATGTTGTGACTTATGGGGACGACGGGCGAAAAATGCTTGCGGAGGGACGTCGAGCTCAGGGACACTTGTGCAGGCAGGGTGCTTGAATTGTGGGCTTATCAACACAAGATGACTTTCAGCCCGGTGAAGATCACGATGATGCTCCTCGAAGGCCATTTGGCGGAGAGTCAAGTTCGAGTATCGATGCCAGGCCATCGAATAAAGCACACTCAGATTCAGAAGTACCTTGGGGTATATCTAGATTGCAAATTTCAATTCAAGAGGCACTTTTAATTCGTCGCAGAAAAGGTCTGTAGTTCCTTTTTTGGATCCGAAGTCTGGTCAATCCGGATTGGGATCTCAATTTTGGGATCCTAAGCATCCTGTACAAGGGCGTGTGCGAAGCAATTACGTTGTATCCTACGCCAGAATGGGCGGATAGGATGAAATTCCTTGGTTATAGAGATATATTACTGAGGGCCCAACGACTATTACTGTTGAGGGTAACGCGTAGTTACCGGACGGTTTCACTGGAGGCGGTCTTGGAGATTGCGAGAAAGAAACCTGTTGATATTCTAAGTCTTGAGAGACAGGGGCGGTATATTGCTAGGAAGTTGGATGAGTCGACTTCCAAAAAGATTCGGGAAATCGAGCAACATGGTTATGATATATGGCAGGCTAGAGACTTTAGATGGGCGATATACGCACGACCTCTTCCCAGACATTAGAAGCTTGCGGGGTGCCTCATGGGTTTCCCCTAACAAGTACGTAACTCAGTTTCTTACCGGTCACCGGGCCTTTAGGAGTAGACTGGCTGGGTTCGGCCTGGTGCATTCGGGTCTGTGCTCGCAGGGTAGAGTGCAGGACGATGCCTTTCATGTGTTGCAATAGTGCGCCAAATACGATCTGGAGCGCACCGCAGTAATTTTTCGATTGGATACCATCGGAGGAACGTTTGACATCAGTCAAAACTAGAAGGACCGATCTGAATGGTCAGTGGTTGCAGAATTTCTCCACTATTTGGCTGGGGAACGGATTTCACAGGAAATCTAGGTTGCTGCTTGGTCTTGTACATGCGTACTTTGTTTTGTTACGATTTCTTGTTAGTGTTGTTTTTGTTTTATTAGGTTATATCGTTCTGGTTGTTTTGTTATTCGTTTTATTTTCGTGTTTTTTTTTTTTAGTGTTCTTCCGCGTTTGTGTTGCAAGTGAACTCACTTTACCCTTCGGGTAGGTAGGTGATTCAGTTCCTTTGACGACTATAGTCTTCAGTCTTGCTTGAGACGAGAGATGTGTTTTGTTATTTTTAGAAATAGTAACACCGTTGGTAATGCCGCTGTCGCTTATGGCATTCTCTTCGGTGGTATTTTGGGCCGAGGTGACTGTGAGAGATGCCATATGCCAAGGTTTAAAAGATGACCTCCGGTGAAACCAATCAGGGCATGGTACGGAGGTTGTCTTTCCCTAGGGAATCAGGCTATCATTGTACAATCTTGTCTTTTACCAACTGATTCACTGGATGTACGTGGCTCATTTCGTTTTTTCACAAATTTATCCCTTCTGCACAAAAATCTAAATGGAAAAAAACAGTTACACTGTTTGATCGAGTACTAAAAAACCGAAACCTCAATTAGTATTATTTTCAATGAAACTACGTTTTTAAAAACTTAAAGGCATCAGACGCCGCTTCGAATTCGAAACTAAATTGATGTTCTGCAATCCCTTACGCCTATTTTATACTGTTGAGAGCAGGACGTGTTCAAACGTATCATATGCATATTCGAACACGACGCTTTCACAGCGTCACGAAGAAGGAAGAAAGAAAAAAGGCGGAGAAGTACTATACTACGTATGAACACTGATTTTAACCGCTACTTACTAAATCATATCACTTTTCAATTTTTTATAACTTATCATCGCTTATATCTACACCGCTAATATTTAAATCATAATCATATCACTTTTCAATTTTTTATAACTTATCATCGCTTATATCTACACCGCTAATATTTAAATCATAATCATCCCTCAAAACACTATAATCGCTATCGCCTTTAACGTTAATAACGATATTTTTAACAGCATTATCAATTAAAGGTTCCAGAGACAAATAAGATGTTTCTATTTTCCTGACATGGTGCACCTTGATTTACATTCGGAATTGAATTTGCTCGTTATTTACTTTTCTAGCAAATACAATTTTCTAATTTTAGTATTATCTAATTTAAAATTTAAAAAATTTTCGAGACATACTCTTTTAAAACCGCCCAAATATTTTCAATCGAATATAATTCCGAAGAAAAAGGAGTCAATCTAAACACACTGTGACCTTTCTCGGATAAAACTGAATCGATTTTAAATAATTTAACACGTGGTTTATGAAGTCTTATTAAACCGTACAGTTCTGGTTTCAACATTATATTCGTAAATGACACGTTATTTTGTGTGAGCTAATCAGTCATGTCTGCTTTTTGCGAGTTCGAATTCGGAGTGCGGTTCAGATGCACGTTATGGTACGAAGCATTAACATTGACGATGACTGATTAGAGGGAAAATTAAGAATTAATTGTTGTTTTACCTATCGCTCGCTACTATGGATGTCCCCCACCGCTATTATGGATATCATATATATTTTTAGTAGTTGACGGGGTGCGCCTACCCATTTTAGCAAATATATGACAAGTGAACGGTTGGAACACGTAGCCCGATGGTGTATGGCATCACGCTTAGTCCGCTCATGCTGTTAGGTAAGCTGTAGGGGCTACGTTAGAATACTGATCGCTAAACTGTTCGAGGCTCAGTTCCCGTTTATGGCACAGACAATCGGGTGTTATGCTTCAGGGCGACCGAATGGAATGGTGGCGGGAGAAATGCCACGCAAACCAATAAATCACCGCTCGTAATTAACAGAATTCATATCGTCATAGAAATCTCCTGTTTTGATACCACCAGATTTAAATATAAGAAGCGTGTTCTTGACAAAACCATTTTCGTAACCGGCACAAACAATGCAAACACTCTTGTCGTTAGAGATTGGAGCAGCAAGGCTGTGGTCAGAGCCTGTCATTCAAAGATAGTGGTTTGGTATGAGTGGCATGTACATAGGATTCGTCCGTGAAAATCGTTTTGGTTACGGTACTCTTTAATAGCTTTTAAATAACGTAGCCTTAGTTCCCGATTTTCTGATTTTTCTACTAAAGTTTTTCTATTATTAGTTTTTTCCATTTGAAACCCTCATGTAAGGCTTCCGGGAAAATTGATTTCCTCTTTTACGACCGGTAATAGCGATCAAGGAGTAACGCGATCACCTTCATCGATGTGAAAATTATAAATCGTTTCACGAATGATACTTTTTATCAGTTATCGTGAACGTTTTAGTATTTTTACTGTTACGATATTTTTTAGGAGTGCTAAAGTCTTTATCGGTATTAGTTTTTGCTTCGTTTAAAATTCTTGAACACACTTTTCAAGTGAAATTCGCGTAGCTTGGGCCACACGTTTCTGAACTTGTTTAAGAAGGATCGGTCGACCTTGTGGCTCCTTTGTCATAAAGTTAAAAACATTAAACACGTCTTCTCTCGTCAGGCTATGAATAATTTTACTCCCTCTCAATTTGTATACCCCACTACTTTCACTTTACATGATAATAAAGAGTTATTATAATTATATGCTACGTTAAACTTATCGTTATGAAGAAATAGGATTCGTTAACAACAGAAAAAGTAAAAAATAAAACTGTAACAACGCCGATAATTTCCCTAAACAAAACCCCACACAATGTTTTCAGAAAACTAATACAATATACTCTATGGAAAACGCTCTCTATTGAAACGCTTCAAGGACAACTTATTGTGGTTTGCAACAAGTTCTAATTTGACACTAACAAATTAAAAATTCAATGAATTCAAGCACAAATTCAAAAAATATATTTCATTAAATGATTTATCTAGTGGACCTGATTACAGCAGAGTGAATTACTTACCAAAGACAATCTGATAAACTTATTTCAAATTGTTATCTTGGGGCTAATGATAACAAATGACAGTACCTAAGTGAAGTAGTAGAGTGAAGTGCATGTTTATGAAAATTTATAATCTACTGATTATAAATAAGTAATGCTAAAAATGACAATTCTTAGTTAAATTTGTGCGAGCAGGAAACCTATCTTACCTGGTAGGGAATTCATTCATTAAGCCCTTCTGACTTTTGATATTGGTATCGATTTCACAAATATCTTAATTTAATCTATTTTGCAGTTTCATTATGTGTGTCTAATATGATTTGGGATTGTCTCTAAAAAATGGATCGGAGTAATGTCTATAAATTTTCTTTTAACTTGACATAAAGAAGGGCATTTTGATGTAACTGAATGTATACCTTTGTTAGCAACAAGAACAAATAATTTATTAAAACCTGTTACCGGCGACCGTAAATGAGTTTTAACTATAAAAGACATTATTTAAAATAAGCTGTAAATTTAAATATTATTACGTAAGATTTAAAGATAAATAAAAATACAATAATTATACTTACAATAACAATAATTCCGATAACTTGATGTTGTAGTGGTGGTTCAGGACTAAATGCTGCAGTTGTTATATTGTATACGGCTGCAACTGCAGCCATAGTACTCATAACAGAAATTGATAAAAGTGAAGTACGTGGTAAAAAAAATGCCACAAAACAAGCAGCTGGATTTGCCATATTAGCTAAATTAACAGCTAAATGATACGCAAAATTTCCATATGGAAGGCAAGAATACGACTGTATACTAGGTAGAGCACCATTTGCAAACATTGAGATCACGGACTGAAGAAAAAGAAGTCCTACATAAAGAGCAGGAGACAGAGAAGATGGAGTAGATTTAGGAATTTGATTCATCATCTGGTTATCTAAATGGGTGTCTAAACAATTATTATCGGTCGTTTCCATTGTCGATGACCTAGTAGCTGAAGTTGATTTTCTTCTAAGTTTCAAAGTTTTGCACGATGGAAGTTTATTTAAAAGAAAGAAAGAAATCATGCTTGCACACATTAATAAAAACATCAGCAGGAAGAATATCTGAGATGAAAACAACGGTGGAGACATTTCATTAACTTTTATAACAGTACCGTTTTCTATAGTCTTATTAACACACCTTGTTATTCCTACACCTTGAACTAATGAAATTATACTAGGTATAAAACCACTCAATCCTTCCCCGACAAGGTAAGAAACTAAATGAATCTCGGGATAATTATTCATAAAAGGAATAAAAAGGACAGAACTAGTACAACCGACAAGAGCGATGCAGAATGTTAGAATAAATAAAGGTGTACTGTGTCTTACTCCAAAAACTATTGTTGTCTGATAATAAAAAAATGACATAAGTAAAAGAGAAGCTGTACCAAGCATCATTATAAAAGATATTAATGCGCTATCACGAACCGCACTCGGCGCATATCGTTGAAAAACGCTATATATAACGGGGCCTATATTAGCTACCTGTATTAATATGGAAAGGTAAGACGGAAGATTCCAACCTTCTGGTGCAGTTTCAACGAGGATTGGAAGTTGTGTGTACATAGCGTTTACAGACAGCCAAGCACTGATTCCAAATAATCCAGCTAATATATCGACTAACAGCCGATTGTCACAAGTCCAACAACTTTCAACCATTTTTGTCTCGGTAACTGTCTGATGAAGAAGAGAGGTCCCTTCGGTTAACCTGAAAATAAAAACAATCTAATATAGTGACTGCAGAACAACATCTGTTTGACGGATTAATAGAATTTTATGAAAAACATGAGCTGCAACGAAATATACCAGCAAAATATTTGTGAAACAACATATGTAAACTACTCAGAAAAATCAAATTAATTTTAAGCGACTACAAGGTAAATCTTTTTACAGTAATATAAATCTTCACTAATGACACACAATGTAAAAGTTTAAGCCAAGGCTTAAATTTAACAATTGACCTGTAGTTATGATGATATACCGTATGAGAAATCAAATTTACACAAAAGATACATCTATTTGTTAAATAGGTGTAAAAAAACTTCTTAATTCTATAATAAATCTAGGAATGGAAAATACTAGGTGAAAAGGAATAAACTAATCCATACATAATATAGAAATTATTTTTCAGTGTTAATCATTCTGAAAGGTAGGCTTCATCAATTTGGACTGAAATTTATACAAAATTTAAGCTGAAAAAAAAATTATTAATATCTATTTAATTTTTACTTACTGGTATTTTTCTGTCCATATTCAGTTTTTAAACATACAAATATACTATACACATTATGTAGAACACATCAGGAATGGTTGGTGTGCTGTTCCTTGGATAAAAAAAGAAGGAATTGTCCTATTCACCTGGTCAGAATAAGGGTGACTGAATAAACCCTCATCAGAGTAGTCTCAAAAGAGAAAAGAAAAATGTTTCCAAGTAAATATTAATACATAAAAATAATAAATGAAAGAAATAATATTAAGTAAGCAAAAGAAGGTACAAAATAAAGTACAGATTTTTTTTTTGTTTAATTTCTGGGTCCGCATTTAAGCATTGTTTTTCTGCAGAGGATGAGATGGATGCTTGGTAGCATGTCATTTGGAAGGTACTAATGAAAATTACATGAAAGGTTTTCAACACCAATATGGTTAAAAACTCATTGAAAGTGTAATACTAGTTCTGCAATAGAAAATTTATTTTAAATAAATTAGTGGAAAGATATTTTAAGTTGGTTGGTTAATTATTGCATGTGGCTATATAATCGTAATAAGGCCCTCTCTTGTATGCCAAATTATTGTAGTTAAAAAAAAACTGTTCTATTATCTTTTTTGATAAATATGGTTATTATTTTTTTTAGCAATAAATTATGACTCTTATTTCTTTACAATAATATACACATCACATATATACACACTTTACATTAATATACACACTTATAATATAATATACACACTTTACATTAATATACACATCGTAAATATACAAATAAGTTTGAATTTTTAATTTATTAATCAATAGTAGACATGATTCATAATTATGGACACCAAACAATGGTTTAACAGCATTTTTGAACCTCAAAGACTCTTTCTGATTTCTGAAATAGCAAAAAGAATGGCATACTGTTTTTCAGACAGGAAATTACCGAGGCCTAAATATACACTTCATAATGATGATGACAGGCATAGTGTATTATTAGGACAATTTAAAACAAAACAGTAGGTTAGATTTTTGTAAATAAAATCAATTTGAACATTTTATGATTATTTATAATCTAACAAGTGAAGCAGAAATTTCACATTATGAACAATAAACATATCATCAGCATTAATCTTTATTAAAAGCAACAAAATCTGGTATTATCAAAATAGTAATGGAAAAAATTTAATTATCCATTATCAAACATTAATAACAAGCATCTAAACATAATGTTAATTAAAATTTTAAGTTTTGAGATTTTTATCTTTCTGACAATATAAATATATATTTATCTAAGGTAGATGTTGTATTAAAAATTCTGATCAATCCAAACTGATTGGCTCCCAAGTAAACAGAACAAATTTAGCAACATATGTGCAATATACACCTTACTTTTATGCAATATTCACAAAACGTTGGTGAAATAAGTAAATATATAATCAGGTTGGCTAAACTTGCATAAACAACTTCAAAAATCATAACTAAAATGTCAGTGCAGTGAAAAAATGTAAAAGCACTTCGATTATAGAAACAAATCTATAACTTAATATGAAGAAAACACATATTGACACAAAGTGTAGTTTTTTTTTACAGATATCTTATTTGTTAAAAAAAGCCTTTTAAACGTTAAATGTTAAAAAAACCAATTTTAAACGTTTTGCTTTTAATGGGTGTAGTTTTCAATCAACAGAGAAACAGTTCTTCAAAAATTATTGACAAATAAAGACAGAGAAACTTCACATTTCCTTTGATGCTGTAAAGAATCATAGAAACTAGAAGAAGCACAGTACAATATATTTAATGTAGTGGTTACTAAACGAGTATTAAAGAATAGAAAACAATAGTCAGAATAAAAAAAAAAAATTATAGTATTAGAGATAAATAGGCGAATAATACAAGTTTATGCATCTACTTAATCTACAAACACAGCTCCTGATGAGGGCAAAAATTAATTCAATACGTTTCTACAGGAAACATTGAATAAATCATTACACAACGGAATCCAAACGGTGATTAAAAATATGGGAAAGTATATTACATCATAATATTAGTATATTACTTATTCATTATACAAATAATTAAATCTAAATCCACAGTGCCGATTAATCAACAAAGTATAAATTTGAAATTGCATAATATAATATTTGAAATGATAATCTTATTGCTAACATGAATTTAATTTTTATTTATTTTCTAACTGAATTTCCCTCCTAGTAATTAATCTGTACTGTTCAGAATTTTTACAAAATCAGAATAACAATGACAATGTCACTAGCAAACCTTAATATTTTAATTTTTTTCTTCTTGTATATTTCCCCAACCTCTGTGGTTTTCCTGTTAAAAAAAAAAGAAAAACAACAGACAACTAAAACAGAGACAACATGAACATTTATCATCTAATAAGTGACCCAGAAATTTCACATTACGGACAGCAGACATATTATCATCATTAATGTAATTATTATAAGTAACAAAATTCACCAAAATCTGGTATAATAAAAATATTAATGGGAAAAATTAAATTATCCATTATCAGTGTTTTGGGAGGTGTATGTTTTGGTGTAAGAGTGATAAGTTTTTTTACATTTTCATTTTATGACTTTCTGAATCAAAGCTTGCCTGTCTTTACCTTTGACTTTTATCGTTGTTATCTGATTTTTAGACAGATTGTTTTTTTTTTACAATACAATTTAATTTTCTTAAAAGTTAAAAAAAAGTTGTTCCATTCTACACTAACCAAAAATAGCTTCTCTAGATTTATGGATTTATCTTCTCAAGTTGCCTTTCTAAGACTGGCCTGGCCTTCATTGTATTTATATGACTTCATGAGTATATATTCATTATGTAAATAAAAAAAAAAATTAAACAATTTTTTAAATATATACAAGGTGCTATCCAAAAGTTCAGGGAATTTCATCATAAAAATAGCTTACCATAACTTATAATTTCCACTGTCTCCTTCAAAGTAATCCCCTTGGGTATTGATACGGTGATCCCAGCGTTTTTCCCATGATTCCATGCATCCCTGGAAGGTGTAAGTGTTCGAAGCACGTTCTGCGTTTCTTCCTGAATCTCCTCAATTGTGTTAAAACGACGGCCTTTCAATTGAAATTTTATTTTAGGAAAGAGAAAAAAGTCGCACGGGGCAATGTCAGGCGAATAGGGTGGGTGGGGAATCACTACCGTCTTTTTGGAAGCCAAGAAATTCCGAACGGCCAGCGATGTGTGCGCGGGCGCGTTGTCACGGTGCAGAACCCAGCTGTTGTTACTCCACAGATCTGAACGTTTGCCCCTAATGCTTTCACTTAACCGCTTCAAAACTTCACAATAGAACATCCCATTAACAATTTGACCAAGAGGAACAAATTCCTTATGGATGATGCCTTTGATGTCGAAAAAAACAATCATCATGGACTTCATGTTGCTGCGAACTTGGCGTGCTTTTTTGGCCGCGGTGAACTTGGCGACTTCCACTGCAACGATTGCTGCTTAGTTTCAGGGTCATACCCGTACACCCACGTCTCATCACCGGTTATGATGTTGGAGATGAAGTTAGGGTCATCTCTTGCTGAATTTTTCAATTCACTACAGACAGCTACGCGATTTTGTTTCTGGTCGCTGTTCAACAGTCTCGGTACGAATTTTGCAGCGATGCGTCTCATGTTCAAATTGTCCGACAAGATACGTTGCACGGACCCATATGACATTTGTACGATTGCACAAACATCATGGATTGTTTGTCCACGATCTGCAACAATAGCCTCTCCCACTTTCGCGGTGTTGCGCTCATCGTCATCGACTGTCGTTCGTCCATCTTTGAATCGTTTCTACCACAAAAAAGTTTTACTTTTACTCACAGCATTGTCACCAAATACTTCCACAAGCATGCGATGGGTTTCTGCACCAGTTTTTTTAAGCATGAGCAAAATTTGATGCAGGTTCTTTGCTCCATAAAATCTGCCATTTATAACTTCGCCGAAGCAGTAAAACACAACGTTACACAACCGCACGAAAGTCAACAATGCAGCTATTGGAACACTGATTCACAAAGAGTACTGTTAGCCACATCTAGTGGCAGCAGGTCGTACCAGCATTGGTTCACGCGCTAAATTTAAATTTACCGAACTTTTGGGTAGCACCTCGTATAATTAATTAATATGACTATAATTTTAATATGTGAAGAAAATTGTTATAAATGTGCGATAGACAAAGGATCATTCAGCCATCTACTTCTAAAAAACCGCTGGGAAACGTGCTGCTAAATTTTTCCCGTATCTGTGTAAAGGTAAAATTTAATCCTTCTAATGATAAATTTGAAAAGAATTTTTAACCTTTGATTTTCACTTACTTCCGCAATTATTTAATAATTTTAAAACCTACAAAAAATAACTTTAACCTAAAAATGATTTATGTAAGTAAATAATTACAAAAATGTTTAAGAACTATCCAATTCTGCCCGCAAAATCAAAGAGGAGGGTTGTGCCCTTTCCAGGTTCCACATTACTCTTTACAAGAATTTCTGCTTTAATGCATTTTAATTTCAAAAGTCAGGGGGGATGAAAGATTAATTTTTTTTACATTATTAACAGTAATTAAGATAGACTTTTCACCAAACTTCACCTTGGTTAAGAAAGTACTTATAGTTTCCCTAAGGGATCATCCTACACAATTTGATTATTTTCTGGATATGGGAGTAATCATATGTTTTACCTTATTAAAATTAAAGTTCCCAGTGAAATTAATATTTAAATGTACCGACCTTGAAATAGTAATCATGGTTTAAAGGGAAACTACTGAAACCTATGTAAAATTTTCATAAAATTTAATGGCATCAATGCCCTGTACACATGAGTCACCACAATACCAACATATCAGATTTCATATTATGTAAAACAGATGTTTACATACATACACAAACATGCATTAAAAATTTGCATCCTAGTTGTCTTTTTTCCATTTGTACTCTGGGATCTTGAAACTCTGAGAAATACAACTAGCCACCCGACATTTTTAACCTATATATCTTCCCTTAATATGAAGTACTCGATCGTTTAATAGACAGGGAAATAAAAATTAAATAGTAATTATATCCATACAGATTTTTGAAATCTGGAAATAAATAGATTTTAAGTTCTTTAATCAAACCTCAAAAAATTTTATGAACGTGATAAAAATAAAAATGTTAATCAAATTATCTACATTAAAACAGAGACTGACAGATTGTTTGGAAGTATGTAGCATGGAACTACTTTTATAAATAACTACACCCTGAAAACTTATTGGATAATAGCTCCTGATTGATCTTCTTCAATTTAGCTGTAGTCAACTAGGGTGTATAATTTGAGATAAAGTATCATATCAGGTCCTGGATTCAAATTCCAGAGGAATTTGTATACAACTTTTATTCCATTTGCTTGTTGTTAGGTTTAAGTGAATCTCCAACAAACAAGATCATCAAAGTTTAATTTTTTTTTATTACTGTAAATTTCCCTAATAATTGTGGTCAATTTTTTATTTTAGAGCTTCTGTAAATGTTTTTATATTATAAACCCAATACAAATATTAGTGATAAAGAAAATTTAAATGAATTTACATATTCTAAAGAAAGGTTAATTTTGGAAAAAAAACTCTAACAAAAAATTTTTAATGTTATTTTATGTACAAACTAACATTCAAATTCTATAATAAAATATTAATCTGCTGTTTCTTTAGATCTATAAATAATTTGTATAAAGAACTGTATTCAATTTAATCATGCAAAATGATTTTTTTTAGATACATTGGTGCAATGTATAAAATTATTCAACTAATGCAAGGTTAAAAACAAATAAGGAGAATAGTAATTACAATTTTAAGTAGCTAAAAATGTAAATGCTTTCTGTACGCACAACTGATGATGTTTCTTCAATGAAAGTAAACTTGCTGAAAATACGAATAACTACAGAGGAGTAAATAATTTTATGTTAAATTATTTATTACACAGTTTAATGGAAAACTAAGAGTCAGTTTAATTTGTAAAAGATGTAATATAAACAATAAGTATTAATAAAACTTCTTCCATCAATAACACAAACGCATAACAATAATTATAACAGTGGTTTAATCTCTTTAGAAATGTTATTTTATCACAAAATTACATGAAATTAATTATTCTAGTTACATCATTTCTCTTAATTCCATGACCAAAAAAAACGATTTTCTGTATTATTATTTTTTTGTTCAACAATATTAAACAATATTGTAATCAAGAATATTGTGACGGAAAGCGAGTTTTACCGATATAGATGAAAATGGATCAGGATGAGAATCTGAAAAGGGCTGCTATAAATGTGATAGGGTATAAAAAGTAATAGAACAAAGAAAGAGTGGGTTATTAAAGCCATAGTACAGAAGATAGAAGAAAGAAGGAAGTGAAAAAATGTACACAGTGATGAAGGAAGAAAATTATACAAGCTTAAATAAGGAGTTTTGGGGAGAAGTTGAAAAAGCAAGGGAGAAATGAATGAGAAACAAGTGTGATGAGATAGAACAGTTGAAGAAAGAAGAAAATTTGACATAATGTACAGAAAGGCCAAGCAAATATGTTTTCAAGGGAAAGGAAGTGCACTAAGAATGGAAACTAAAAATAAAGATGGGACATTAGGTAGGGATTCTCAAGAAGTTTCATGAAGATGGAAAGAATACATAGGAGGGCTGTATGACCTAGAACACCAACCAAATGAAGTTAGCTTAGAGGAAGGGGCAAGACTGTGTGAAGAAGAAAAACGCTATTATATTCTGGAGGTAGAAGTCGTAAAAGCTTTAAAAGAAATGAAGGCCAGAAAAGCCTATGGGATTGATGAATTACTGATAGAAATTCTAAAAGGTTTGGTAAGTTTTACACTTAAGTAATGAGATTTATGAGAAGATAAATGGCCAACAGACTTCTTATTAAATGTGATGACACCAATTACGAAGAAAAAGAATGCAATCAACTGTGAGGAGTTCAGAATAATGGGAGTTTGTTGTCCCATGGAGCTAAGTGCTTCTGTGGATTACGAATAGAAGGATATCAAGTAGGCTTTCTGAATCAACTGCTGAAGAACAGTTTGGTTTTCAGAAGGGAAGGAGTACAGGAGATGCTATTGGATTATTGAAAGCTATTGGTGAAAGGTACTTTAAGAAAAGATAAGATGTGTATATAGTTTTCGTATATCTTGAAAAGTCTTTAGACCTTGTACAGTGGGATAAAAAATGACCATTCCAAAAAATAACAGTGTTGACTGGAAGGAAGGAAGGAAAGAAGGTTAATAAGTAGTTTCTGACTTGAACATGAAGTAAAAGTTCAAGTATGAAATGACTCAATGGAAGAAGGCAAGATTGGAAGGGGTGTTAAACCGGGATGCTGTCTTTCACCTACACTGTCTAACATTTACTTTGAGGATTATAGGAAAGTGCATGAAAGGGAAGGGAGGTGTGTGTTTTGGTGGGAAGAGGATAGAATGCATCAGATTTGCTGATGACATGGTATTGCTAGCAGAAAATATCAAGACTCTTGGAGAAATACTGGAGAACATAGAGTGTGTAAGGACTTTGGTATGGAAATCAATAAGAAAACTACATGTATGATGGTTGGGAAGGATAAGAAAAAAATGTTAGTTAATCTTGAAGGAGAAGAAACTGAAGAGGTGGAGTCCTTTAAACATCTTGGGAGCATTACCTATGATGACACAAGATGTACAAAGGAAATAATTAGAATTGCAATGGCAAAAGAAACTTTCAATATAAACAGAAATTTATTGTACAGTAAGCTTGATAAACATTTCAGGAAAAAGACATGACAAATTTTTTGTATGGATTGTAGCATTATACTTGGACATGACTGTCCAAGTATAATTGACTGTATGGACATGTATACTTTATGCAAGGAAGATGAGAAAAGATTAGAAGCTTTCAAAATGTGGAACTGGAGGAGGATGGAAAAGATAAAGTGGTGATAACTCTGACAGCAGGATTGTCTGGACACTAGAAAAAAATGAAATTAATGACGGAGGTCCCTCCTATTGGGTAAACCTGAAACTTATACTCTATCTTAAAACATATATATATAATAAATATTACTTGATTTTGTTCTTTTAAACAAATGAGCAATATGTTTATAATTTAAAAAATTCTTATAGCAAATTTTTATATTTTGTTCTTAGGTAAAAAAAAAGTTACTACTAACACAACAGTTTCTCTCTAAGTTAGCGTACAAATGTTTCTACCAAGATTACAACTGGACTACATTACTAACACTAGGCTTTTTCTTCAAAAGTATTATAAGGTACAGAGTGTTCAAAAATTAATGCAACCTTATGGAAGAATGCTTTGATGCTGGTTTAAATGAGGAAAAATGGGTTACACAATGTAGTAGAGAATATTCAGAAAACTTCACAGAAAAGTATGGTTTGGATGAATCACATAAGTTCTCCATCAAGCAGCTGTATGACAAGTTCCAAGAAACAGGGAATGTGGCAGATGCAGCCAAAAGTGGTTGACCAAAATACCAAAAAAGTTGATCGACATGCAAGCTGTATATTTGTTAGTCCCAAGAAGTCTGTGCAATGCCTATCTTAAAAAAATTAATGCAATAGGCTTAGGTCCAGCCTCTGCTGGTAGTGCCTACATGGCACTGCACTAGTATTTAAAGATGCATCTGTACAGAATTTGTATTGTTCACGAGTTGTTACCTACAGACACTGGAAAATGTGTAGCTTTCTGTCAGTGGTTCATGTCATCTGTAATGCTAGATGGGGCCGAGGATTGGTTTTGATCTGACAAGGCATGGCTCTACCTTGATGGATACATGAACGCATAGAATTCATGTATTTGGTGTACGGAAAATCCACACTCCACGAGTCTCCTCCGCACGGACAAAAAGTGTGTGTTTGGTGTGCAATCTCACATAAGCAAATCTCCGTACAATTCTTTCATGACACAGTGAACAGTGAGTGCTATATACAAATGGTGCAACAATTTGTAAACAACTTACCTGCAGAACAGCTACAGTACACATGGTTACAGTACAGTTCATGGTTTTCACATTGTACAGTGCACATGGAGCCATAGCAACAATGCTATGGCTCACACAGCCAACAACAATGTGACTTTCTTGGATCAGTGATTTCATGGACAAGTGATTTCAAAGGGGTTGTGGCCCCCTTGGTCTCCTGAATTATTCCCTCTTGACTTTTTCTTGTGGGGATACCATAAGGATGGGGATTAGAAGGATGAGTTTTGTAAGCAACGTAAGGATGCTGCTTACAAAACTCATCCTTACACCATTTACGAATTACAGAGCGAAATTGAACGATGTGTCACTGCAATTCCTCAAAAAATGTAACAACATGTATTTAAGAGCATGCAACATCATATTCAATTACGTGAATTGCATAATGGAGGCCGCTTTCAACAACTATTGCAACACTCATTTTCCCATAAGGTTGCGTCACTTTTTGAATATTCTGCATATGTTACGTTCATGAATTATGTAATTTGTCATTTATCCCATTTTATCAACTTTATGAGTAACAGTAATGAAATTAGATGGTATTGCAGTTACTTTTATTTGGTCTAAGATGTATAAAAGTAGTAGATGAAGGATTAAAACACTTCTAGGAATGCTTAGCAATTGAAAAGATAAACAAACTATCAAATTATTAACTGGGCTTGCAGCTTGTTACAAAACAGTACTACATACATACACACTTATCAGATGGCAATAAAATATTATTATAGAAAAAAATTTCATAACAAAATACAGGTGGACTTTTTTTGTGAGAAATTCACATTGATATAAGTATTAGTGCCAGATAAAATCTTCCTTACATTAACATTTTGCAACAACATATCAACGAGTTCAAAAAAATAGAAAATAAAAGTTAAATTTTTATTTAAAAATATCTGTATTAAAAATTTACTCTAATAAATGTTACTTTGTACTTACAAAATGTGAGTTATTAAACGTGTTTATTCTTGAAATATGTTCAATGAAGACTAGTAATTCACAAGAAAATAAAAATAATATAAAACGTGATCAATAGAAATACTAAATGACAATTTTTCAAAGCAAGTAATCATTAAATTAGAAGTGGATAAATAAAAAAAAAAAGTTGCATAATAAAAAAGAGCAGTGTAATAATACATTACTGATCATAAAAATTAACCGCAGATAACAATTTAAGTGTACTGTTTATCTAAAAACCTAATATCAAGGTTAATTGGATGTAATACATATATTAAATGAGATATGACAAGTACTGCTACATACATTAGAATCTAATAATTTGTTAATTAATTTAATGAAAGTCACAGGAAGAAATATTATAAAGTGATAATATAAAACAGGTATGTTATTTTCATTCAATATAATTTGTGATATAATATTAAATAATTCATTTACATAATAAAGGCTTGCCTACAATAGCAGTTATTGAATTTTAAATTTAGAAAGGCATAGTGCAATAATTTATCATTGATTCAATTGGAAACTATAATTCAGAATTGGTTCGAATTCAAGAATAAAATTCTTAAAAAAACATCAGTCCAATCTTAACTTCTCTTTATACATTTAGATCTGCATATTATGTTGGCAATTACAGTTTATAAGTATTTATGTGTGTATGTAAATATATATATATTAAAACTTAACAAAAACAATTCTTTTGTTATTCTAATTGTCCATATTCTCCTCTGTACTAATATCACAAAGACAAAAGTATAAAAACTGTTTACCACCAAGAGTACAGAATTTGATAATGCTTTTTACCTTACACTTATTATTATTTTTTTTAATAGTGCTTTTGAGGTTTTCCCTCATCATCAGTTAAACTTTTTCTTCACACATTAAATTCAAACCATTAAAATTACAACATATAAAAATATGTAGTCATAAATTAAAAAAAAAATAATTAAAAATTTTTTTATTATCTGGCTAGCCAGACATACGATAATGTAACTGATCATGAGGGAAAACCTCAAAAGCGCTATTAGAAAAAAAAAGTATAAGGTAAGAAGCATTATCGAATTCTGTACTCTTGGTGGTAAACGGTTTTTATACTTTTGTCTTTGATATATATCTAAAATTCTTCTTTCTGTAAATGTTCCTAGGTATGAGGAAATGTACAGGATTATTATAAGCATGCAGGCATGTCAGACCCAAATCATGTGCTAGTTTAATGAAACAGCAGACTTAAATTTCAATTGTGTATTATCCAATTTCAAAATTGAAAATTTTCAAACTTACAATTCTTAACATTATCAAACATAATAATAGGAGAGATTCTTCCAAAATATTTTAGTGAAATGGGGTTGCACTGATAAAAGTACAAAGGCTGTGAGTTTGACATATTTGATTTACTATAAAATTTATTGCTGGTGGGGATCTAATTGAACTATAAGCGGTTGGTATTTTCAGAGGCAGCACAATTCTGAGGATAGGCAAGGTAATTCCTTTAGAAATCCTATAACATCCTTGAATGGAACTTAGATTTACAGTGAAAAAATAAATTTTTTTATAGCATATATTTAAGTTGGTGGATGGAAACATAATTCTGCTGCTTCCATCTGTAAAAAAATGGTCAAATCTCCAGAGGGATTGTAAATGTAATGGGAATCTACTGCCTGGAACAAAGGGTGTGGTTGTTTGTCTTTTACTGTAATTTCTCTGAGAATGGGTCATCATCCTTTCTTTCATCCTATTTTCTTACTCCTGATCCCTTCTTCTAAACTTTTGATTCTAATGAATACCAGTCTGGTCTTGCTGGATCTAAACCCTAGCCAGTGCAACCTAGATGTGTTCTAGGAGAGAACTCAGTTTCCTGTCTGATAGGTAAACAATAATCTTAATGGCTAAAGGGCTTATTGCATAAAGCTAGACTTCCTAACCCATTTGAAATACAAAATACAACAGCATGAACTGAAAATTTGTTATTACGATAATTATTATATTCTCTTTCACATCTTGGATTAATTCTTGGGTAAAGTATATTCCAACATATGACAACAAATAATTTAATCACCCATGAATACTAAATATTTGTATACAATTTTAATTATTATTGAAACTTATTAATTAGACTGCTGAGCTAAAATGCATTAAAGTTAACTACAAAATTTAGATAAAATTAAAGTTCTTTATTTCCATTTAAATACATCACCGCAACAATACCAACAGTTTTGTATAAAGTTTGCTCAGAACAGAAGATTGTACTATGCCAAGAATTATGGGGCAAATTTCTCTTTTCTGTTTAGCCTCCAAAATCTCCGTAACGTATTACGAATGAAGAGGATGAATGAGGATGATATATACAATAAATGAAGTGTAGTCTTGTACAGACTCAGGTCAACCATTCCTGAGATGTGTGGTTAATTGAAACCTAACCATCAAAAAACACTGGTATCCATGATCTAATATTCAAATCCATATAAAAGTAACTGCCTTTACTAGAATTTGAACCTTAGAACTCTTGACTTTGATATCAGCTGATTTGCGATGACAAGTTCATCAGTAGACCAAGATCTAAATTACAGGCATAGTGGTGCTGATGTTTTGTATACTGGTTAAATGTAGAAATGGATCAGTCAACCCAGCTTTTAACGTAATGACCTTACAATAAGATAGAAATATACTCAATGAAAGGATACTTCATTTAATTAAAAAAAAAAAGAATTACTTTTAGTCTATTTTTAAATACCTGTAAATTATGGATTGGGAAAGGAAAATTAAAATGTTTAATTAATATTAATAACAATAGTTATTATCAATTAATTATCATAAGAAGTTAGTAAGAATACTTCTATTGCAATACGAAATGGAAAATTTGTCAACAACGAAAATCATATACTGGAAGACACAAACATAATGGGTTAAATGACTGTATTATTTGACCTAGTTTAACATTTTTCATGGTTTTAATTTAACAATAATGAATTTTACCAACTCATTCATTTTAATGTTTTTTTATTCTCATTACAAGTGATAATAGCTAATATACTCATGAACAGCTAATATACTCATGAACGTGGGTGCTTATGCATGTATAAAAGGCAAGAAAAATATTTTTATACTTCTTCATTCTACAGTTTTTAAATATAAAAAAGATGATTTGTCTCTATCCTGTTAACACAACATCATTAAATTGACCAAGTATTAGTTTTGTTAAAAATAATGCTAATCAAGGACCCAAACAATTAAGTACAACAAATCTTCAGAAAATTAAGTATTCTGCAAACAGAATGTTAAAGAAATAACTTTAGAGATAATCAACATACACAGATTCCTGAATCTTTCTGGCCATCTATATATAAATTATACTTTTAACTACCATAAGTCACTTCATCACAATAAATGCTAGGGAGGTAGTAAACTGCACTTCCTTGCATTTAGTAGTTCACAACTGGAACACTCACAGAATTAAGAGATCGCCTGCAGTAATCAATGCAAAGGAAAATCGAATAATCATTGTATTTATAAAATCTTTTATAACTATTTTCTTGATGTTCTATTCATACAAACTTTTTTTTTTATAATATGCAGCATGTGAATCCAGTTTATTTTTATTAATCAGTTCAATTTTTTATACATACAATAATTAATTTTTTAAACAATTAAAAAAAAAATTGAATGTTTTTGTTATCAGTAACTGTAAGAATTATTATTAATTTATTTTAATGTAATATATTTGTTTATTTTACTTTAAAGTTCAATTTTAGATAAATTTAGTTCTCCAGTATTAACAAATTACAAAAAAAGAAGAAAATAAGGAGGTTCTTAATTTTATCAATATTTTTTTTTAATAATCAATATTTTTCTTCTTTATGAGAAGAAAAATGCATTTTTCTTTACTCTACCCAATTGGTTAGATCTGAATCATCCTTACAGATAGATTCAGATCTATCATCCTTTTTCTCTTTATTATGTAATTTAACATTCAAATATTTCACAAAAAATTTTAATCTTTAGTTTTTCCTAGAAAATCGTAAGGTTAAAAAATATATATTTCTGCCTTCCAGAGAGCCTTATTAAGTAAAATTCTTCCTATGTTGTTTCTCAAATTCTTTGTCTTATTTTTATTAAGGTGCCAGTTTCTCACCAATGAAATTCTTAAAAAGATTTTTTTCCAAAGGCAGCATCTTTGTTCATTCATAAATAAAAATACAATTTAAAAAGTGTAAAATAAAAATTTGAAAAATTAACTTGTAAAAGAATACTTTTCTTATATATTTTATCTAATATATATAATGTTCATATTGTGTGCTATTTTTATCTATATTATTTAATGCTCAATTAATTATACTATAATATATTGTTATTACCTAATCAAAAGGATGGCTGATATTTTATTGATATTTGTTATTGATAATGACAGATTGGATTGCTAGTTTATTTATTATTATCTTTATTTTATATTTATGTCTAGAAAATGTACAAAATTATTATATTCCTTTATATTTTTTCATGGAAGTAATTTATTTAATTTATTGAGAATTTTTTTGGGGTATTAAGATTATTTTTTATTATAAATAAACAAATCATCCATGAAACGATAATGTAACATTTTGTTTTATGGACATTTTTAACATAATACACTCTGTTTTTCATAGATGAATTATTAAGAATTGTATTTATGCATACATGCGATTATGAATATTATTACAATTTTAATTAGAGTTGCATATTCGTCATGTTTTAAAAACATGATATTTATAATTTAAAAGATTTCAATATGAATAAAGGATTTTATTTAGGAAGCACTCTCTCTCTCTTTCATTCTCTCTCTCTCTTTCATTCTCTCTCTCTCTCTCTCTCTCTCTATATATATATATATATATATATATAAACTTAGTAAATAACATTTTATTTATATGAAATTATAGTTTTTGTAATTAAATAGTTATTAGCCCTTTTTTTTATATAATTTTAAATACATACATACATATATATATTTAAAGTGGATTCTCTCCCGCACATTTTAAAGGGCTTTTAGGGAGAGTGGAACAGTGTTTTCCAGCACCTAATGGTTCTGAAATTCATGGAATGTCTTAAAGAATATCATCCTGGAAATTAATTGGCATGAAGTAAGAATATAATGCTAAATGACAAAACAACATTTAATAAAGTAATTTTTGTGGATCTTCAGAGACAATGTAGTTTTATTGCATGATGTTAACATTTATTAATGATTAATCGCTAATGATCATAATAGGAGGTGGTACTTAAAGAATTGATACATACATGCATTATTAAAACAGAAATGTTTTACCCTAATATGTCTTATAACACAGAAATTTTGATTAGGAGAATAATTTTTAATTAAAATAAATAAAAACCTGATAGTATTAATAAAAAAAAATAGATAATATTAAAAAATTCTTCTCTAATTTGACTTTTAAAAGAAAAATTCTCACTTTTATTTTTAAAAAAACAAGTATCTTGTCTTTAAGTTTGCAAGAAATGTAAAAATATGAGAAATCTGTATTATGAAAAAAAATTAGAAAAGAAATGATGTTACATAATTGCAATCTTAAGCAGGCAATTTTTTAATACATATTATATTTTTAACCTAATGTTTTTTATATTTCTTGAAATTTTACGTGTTTTCTACGTTTATTGCAATTAATTTGAATACAGAATGATTTCAGGAAATAAATCCTACAATATACATTCAACACTACAGTATAACTGTCCAGTACTAAGTGATTATGACAATAGATTAAAAAATAAATTCAACTGTTTATATGACCATGTAATCTTCATTAGAATGTAAAAAATCAAGCTTTATGCTTGATTTGGAAACATTTTTTTGAAGTCAGTTAAAAATAGCAAATTTATATAAATAGCAATATTTTGAGAACGACAAAATATATTCTTTAATAAATGTTTTTATTTAAACATTATTTCAACTTCACCATCCAAAAAAGCCTGTTTATGAACAACTGTTAATTTAAAACCTTAATGTAAATAGTAACAAATAAATTTATTTCATAAATTGGTATATAAAATATATAAATTTAATAATGAAATCATGATTTGCAGATTTTAAATTCATTTTTTATAATGATCTACAGAATAACATACCTTTGTATCAGATTCCTCAACTATTCTTGCAGATATACCTCTAAACAATAAAAGACAATGGTATCGGATAGATAACAAGTGGCTTAATAATAATATTGCATGCAGTACAAAAATAGATTATTCTCGATGATAATAATAAACAAACTGCTCCAGGCACCGCAACCAAGGATGAGTCAATGAGCAAATGAATTAATAACCGACAGTATATGCACACATACAGGAGAAATAACAATTACAGAATCCACGCTAACAGATTTCAACAACACATGATATATATCGTATTGAAACAATTAAACCATTGAGATGAATGAATATAATTATATTTATATGTAGCAGAATATCATGAATATATTGTTAAAAACACAGAACAATACATTCTTTCATGGCTGTTGATGTTTAAATGTTATAAAATTACTGAATATTATTCAGGCAAGTTTAGTTAAAAATGAAAATTTAATTATTTCTATTATTAGACCATAATTTATCTTAATTTTAAAAATGAAAATTTAATTATTCCTCTCATTAGACCATAATTTATCTTAATTATTTTGTTTAATAGGCTTATTTTTAACTGTTTATTTACTATTTAATAATTAATGTAATGATATTTTTCATAATTAAATGATAAAATAATCATTTTAGAATAGAATAAGAGCCATTTACATTTCATTATTATTCAGTACCAGCAAGTGTATACCAGAAACTATTATTATTTCATTCAATAATTCTATCCAACAATGAAATAAAAAATATATTTTGAAAATTTTTCACATAAACTTTTTGAACAAGTACCGAGTACCTTGAACAAATATCTTGTTGAACACCAGGTTGAAATACCTTGAATAAATTTTCCTAAATTTGTAACTATTTGCATTTCGACATCCTCAGGATAAAAGTAGATGTTAAAGGCTTCTAAGAAACAGAATGAAAAGTATAAATAAATTTATTGTTGTTTACTACAACTTGTGAAGCTCTTCTCTACTTAAGTAAATTTATCTTTAGTCAGGTATCAAATGAATATCCTACATTTTTCTTGGCCCTAGCATCATCCTTTATTTCCTAAGGGCTACTTCCCTTCCAAATGTCTGTAAGCATCTCAGATCACCTACCTCCATATCCTTAATTTTTTTTAACTTTTCCATTTTCTGTTATAACTAAAAAAATTTCCCAAATAATTAATCTATTCTACAATCTTTCCTTCCAGCGCCATAATTACACAACTTTCTTTCTTACAAACTTTTATTCATTTTATACTTTTTCTACGTCGATCATTCAGAACTCCTTCATATTTATAATATTTTTCTCAGAATGAACTGCAGTTCTTCCTATGTTTTTGCTTAAGTAAAAGCTACCTGAATGAAATTAGGAATAAAATTTTAATATTCATGTATGATGATGGATTATAAAGTCAAAAATCGATGTTTAGAAAATCAGGTCAAACAGCATTGCCAACAAAACAAAATTAAAAGTTTGATAAAAAATAAACAAGATTATACTAAATAAAATGTAAAAACCAAACTTTCTAAATAAAGTATACGAAAAATATTTCCAGAACAGTTTTTCATAGCCTTTGAGCAGTTCTTTAACGAATGATGGTGTTGCAAATGATATGGTTGATGATACCTATTTTGAGATGGTTAACATACAATCAAACAGTAAACTTACAGTAATAAATCTTTCCTTGATTATGTAATATTGTTGCATGTTATCAGTTGGATAAATAATAAATTTACAGAAAGTAATAAAAATTAATACAAAATTGAGAAGCGATTATGAGAATGAAATTAAAATCACTAAATCAATAATAAACTTTAATCAAGAATATTTAAATCAACTATTTACAAAAAAGAAACTAGCTTACATTTGTAACAATTAATTTTCCCATCTTGCAAAATTGTTACAGTTTTAGTTACATTAATACATGGTATAAATTGTGCAAATTAATTACACTTAGATGACTTCCAACACAATATGACTGCACTGAAGATTTTGCACTTGAAGCATGTTCTTTGTTGACAAGCTGTGCTTCACATTCATATTACTGTGAACAGACATAATAATAATATGTGGGTAACATAAAATTCCACAGTAGTGTTTGAGACCAATAGGCAACGGTGAAAAGGTAAACATTTGGTAAAGTTTAATGAAAAATAATGTTGTTATTGGGCCACTCTTTATTGCTGAACCTACAATCACAAGCAACAAATATGTAGCATACTGCAGTTTTTTACGTTCCTTACTTTGAAGATTATCAAGCAGGATAGCAGTTCAATGAGATATATTTTCACTGCCCTGGGGACTTGAGCGCACTTTTATACAACTTTTCAACAACTCATGTCTGGGTAATTCAATATTCTGGCTGCCATACCCACTTCAAATACTTAGTTTGATTTCTTCCACTGAGATTATGTCATTGATATAGCCTATACATCTTTACTGACATTGGAGACAGTAATATTGGGGAGCCATTACTCGATGAGACCAGAGATTTTTTAATAGATATTAACAACCAGAACAATTACTGCTGTTACTGCAATCTTTTCACCAGAGATGCTTGTTTGTGCATAACAGAATTTAAATATCACACAAATGTGATCAGCTCTACAAAATGTAACTGCATAGAGGTAACTGATATTGTTACAGAAATCTGGTGAGTTTAAATGTAAAATTCATTTTGCTAACTACAATAATTATATTATGCCATTTTTTAATCGAAGAAACACTAATGGAACACTATGCATTTTGATTATGTAATGCTATTGTGTTGTTTTTGGCAAATTTACATTAGTTTTAAATTTCATATTTTTCTTTTTATGAATTGATGTCTTTCTTTCTTCTATGTTGTTTGTTATATATATTCTTTTTCATTCTGGTAATACATTAAAATACAAATGTTATATGATAAAACAATATTATGTGTAACGTTTATCCAACAAAAATTACGATGAAATTGTAAACCGTATGTTGTCTCACAGATATCATTTCTTTCACTCAAAAATTTAACAAAATGATACTGATATCAAAAAAAGTTTAAGAGACTACATTTCTATTATCAAACTTTTATTAATTTAGAATTAAAAAAAAAAATACATGTTAAATATATGAACAATATATATGCAATAATAAATAATAAAAAAACTGTTTAAGGGTTCCATATAATAAGCAAAAAATAGAAAGATTTGTTACAAAACTCTTACTGGCCCAATTTCATTTATTAAACAAACTCATATAATTAGTAGGGGTAGTATAAACTCATTATCACAATTCTGATTATATTTGACAATTATAAATTTGCTGTCACAAATTTATCATTTATTAACATTTATTCATTGCTTATTAATGAAATTGGGTCAATAATATTTTCTAACAAATATTTCCTATTTTTTGCTTATTATACGAAATGCTTAAAAATTTTTTATTATCTATTATTGTATATCTATTGTCTATTACATGTATTTTTTTTTAAACAAAATTCTAAATTAATAACAGATTTTGATAATAGAAGCGTTGTCTTCTCTTATAACCTTTTTTGATATCATTATCATTTTGTTAAAATTTTTGAGTGGAAGAAATGATATTTGTGAGACTCTTACCATACGGTTTACAATTTCATTGTAATTTTTGTGGATATAATTGCATTTTGTTAATTATTCTTTTACCTTTTTTTATGAATTATTGGTTGTTATCTTTTGCATTTATTATTAAAATTTATTGCTTTTCTAGAACAAACAGGTATACATTTTTTTGAATTAATTGGCCAATTTTTTTTGTTGATAGTCATATCAACAAAAAATTCATTTCATGCCATATTTTTCCTTTTTTCATAAAACTAGTATAATGACCTTCACGAATCGAAGATCCGTGATGTAATATTGTACTAATCATTTAGTAAGTGTAATCCTCAATTTTTATCGTATCCATAGACACACTTTTTATATTATCATTAAATGAACTTTTTATATTTCTCCATCAATTATTCAAATAGTTCTTATCGTAGAATAAAAATTTTACCAATTGAATTTATTCCTGTTTCATGTAACAAATCTTTGATGCCACATTTGCAACACTTTCCTACTGGTCATGATTTTGGTATTTTATTAGCAGTTATAATCTCTGGTAAACTAATACTTTTCTTTTTTTCTTTTTTAATGAAGTGATGGGAATTAAAAAAATTGTTTCATCTTCAGTACTTTCATTTACATAAGAGAATTTACTATTAAAACAAGCTGTAGCATATTTTCTTTTTAATTTTATTATTTCAAATACATTATCAAGCTTTTGTACTTTACCTAGCACTATCAAGTACTGCTACCTAACGGTGCGATTCGTAAACCCACCTTTTTGAGGAAAAAGTAACATATTCAAGTCCCGTGGTTCATCAAACGGAAGAAAAAAGTTGACTAACAAAATATGAAATATTTTTTGAAAGTATTCTTTATTACACATCTAATTGAACTGAAATATAATGTTCTCATCCTTATTTTTTAATTTTTTCCCCATTTTCATTTCACGTTTAGGTTAGGTCATGTTTAGAACTTAAACATAGTTCGTTGACTTCGTCATGCCTCCAGTTTTCTGCAGACTCATATCACCAAAGTCAACACATAATCTAAATCACATCTGATGTATTTTAGGAGTTTACCAGATAGGGTGTTACCAACATCATTTTTAGAACGTTACCTGCTAAACTAATAATATATATTAAATTAATAGTACAAAACCAAACTGAGAATAAATAAATAAAAATATATATAATTTATTATACATATTAATTATAAATAAAGGCCAACATATATTTAGATCACCTGTAATAAGCAAAACATTATCAATAGAGAATAATATTTTATTTCAGAAAAAATTGAATACTTCAGGTAATAGTTATGATAAGCCACCAAGGAGGGGGTGAGTGTGAGGGAGAGGGAGAGGGAGAGAGCGAGAGGGTGGGGCATATGAGTCATGCTATTACATGCTGGCACTGAAATTTATTTTTTACATTTCTCATGTGATTTTTTCATAATTTTAATTGCAAACTATTAATCTTTATTTAAAATTCTTTATTAGCAACCTAATAATTTTAATCTTTTTAAACTGTTTACAATTTTGTGAATTACTGATCAATGTATTTTTTAGGTCATTTATTATGTGTAACTATAGTTTTTTACATTCTTAATATAAGTGGAAATCAATTTTTACTTCCTTGTATAAAGGAAGTATTGTAATTGCGAATAATTACGGTTTTAAGCATTTCAACGGAAATGCTGTAGGATGTTGAAATTTTGGATTTAGGACTGTTGTAATATCTAGTTGTGCACTCCCCTTTTGATTGTAATCGACTGAACCGAAAGTGTCCAATAAAGCCCAAAATCAAAAATATCTGGATTTTGGACTTTTTTTTTAACTGCAGTAATAAGCCCTCATTGAAAGCTTTTCAACGATATATCATAAGTGATATATCATAACGATATATCATAAGTGATATATCATAACGATATATCATAAGTGATATATCGTTCATTGATATTGTTTTCATTGGTTCAAGAGTTATAGCCAAATGAAATTTTAATTAATAAAATATTTGAATGTTACAAGGCATATCGGTTCAAAAACGACTTCATCCTCTATTTTTTTTAATTTAAATATATTGATTTATTAATAATTATTAACCTCTGATTGTAAAAAAATTTTACAATAAATAATAGTTCAGTAATAAAAAGTTATTAAAGTAATTAAAGTTATTAATGAAATAAAATTTTATCTAATTTTCATTAAAAAAAAGTGTATATGTAATTTAATAGGCGTACAAGGAAGTTATGTGGTGTCCACATCAGATTTTTTTTTTTTTTATAAATTTTGCCACTTGAAAGAAAACGTTTAATGGCAGTCTTAATTAAATTATTTTTATACAATACTTTTTAGAGTAAATTAAGTGGTCGGTCAATCTTATTCACTGTATTTTTTAAATGGAAAGAATTTCGTAGGAAATATACACGGTACGATCATGAAAATGTTTGATGTTCATAGTTCCGATTTTTTCCAAATTGTGTAACCGAATTTGATTATCAGGGCAAGCAATATAAAATACGTATAAACACGTAAGTAATATAAGTCTAATCAACATGTCGCATACTATCTAAACCGTTATTAATTCATTTTATAATTAGGGGTTTTCCGTTAAATCGATTATTTTAAACATGAATCATCCGTCATATCAACAATACGTGTAAAAAATCAACCGGCTTAAGAAGATATTTTTATGTAAAACATTTGGATGTACAAGTAAATTTAAATGTAATTTCTTTTTAAGTGTAAATTTTTACGTAATAAATAAATAATAAGCAAACATTTTAACAACCTACAAAGTAAATTACGTATAATTTTGATCAGTACACGTCACCATTTTTTCTTGACAGCTTTATCTTTCCTTTTACCGCGAAGGACGTCACTATTATACTGGTTTCAAAGGAAACGATTACGTAACTACTCACTGATTAATCTGTAATTCGTAAAATGAGGGCCACGTAACAGAAACATTACGTATTGTGTATCTCGGCCTGCTTACACTTGCACTGATTTGGCGGTTATAATTCCGCAAAAAAATACACACACGGAACGGATTGTTTTAAGGGTTAATATATGGATTTTAAGATGAAAGAAGTTATTTTTAATTTGGTCCCAACTTTTTAAAAGTCAAAAGTTTTAAAAGAATTGGACGATTTTTTTTAACGTGTTTAAAAAATTATAATGGATAGGTTTACATTAAATGTTGCTCGTAACAAAAAAAAGTGGTCAACGCAAAGAGAAAAACCAATATCTTAGTAAAAATAAGGAAATTAAAGCAGAGAAACGACGTTAATTACCATCAAACGTCAGCTATGCCTAGAATGCGGATATGAATAAATTTTTATCCAAGTTTTCTATTTAAATTTGTTTAATTTTTTTGTGAAAATACATTAAAACTCTAAATGGTATTAAAGCATATATCATTACCTAGTAATTAATGAATACAAAGCGATGATGAAAAATGATTAAAACAGAACCACTGAGGAACTCCAAATAAATCAAACCCGAATGTTTTTATGAATCCAAAATCTTTTTGATGCGGGGTTTTTAAACTTTTTTATACAATTTTTTTCACGAATAAACATAGAAAAAATAAATATAGCAACCGATATCAATAATAATTACTCATTAATACAATTAATTTCATTTCTATTGGATATTATTAAATAACTAACGAAATTATAACACCTTAATAAAAAAAAATTATTTTCGATAAAACAGTGAAGAAAAGTTCTGAAATACAATCTTTCAGAAAAACGTAGAAAACATTTTTTAAGTAACTTACGTAATTACACAAGTAATCGGTAAGTTCCGATCAGTCGATTGGTTCAGAGTAAATAAAAGTGAAATAAAATTACTCGGATTCAGTTCTGGTGAAATCCAGCTGGGATTTCCCCAAATTTATTTTGGTGATGCAGGCAAGTAAGAGGGGAATAAATCTATTATTGAATTGTAAAGATCAAACAAAATAGATTAACTAATCTATTCATTACATTAATTTGTAGTATTGAGCAATTATTTTCCAGAGTTCAGGTAGCGAATACCTTTAGTATACATTAGCTGCGTGCCTACCGCACGCCTCCGCAGCTAGGTCCTCCGGGCGGGCGGTGTCTCGGAATGGGATTATTAGTTGTCCAAACCCGATTACTTCTTGTGTAAAAATTTGTTTTTTTGAATGATGGAAATTGATATAACGAAAATTAAATTAGAAATTGAACTAAATTAAACAAAATTTAACTCTAGAAATCGTTACTAACTAATCGGGATTTTCCGCTAGCGATTGGTATATTCCAGTACCTACGTTTTGGTTATACGAGGTGTGACAATGAAGTAATGACACTGATCTTTCTTTGCAAGATGTGGCAACCCTGCAGCTTGCGTAGGCACACCATCTTTGACCTTGGTCTATAATCTACTTCTAGTCCAAGCGGCACATTGATGCAACTGCTCAGTCGTGAGTCGTGCTGTAATAAGTGAACACGTGTTTGTGTCTCTCGTCACAGAAATGAAACCGCAAAATATTGCGCAACGCTATGCCATTTCTTTTTGCGTTAAATCGGGTGAAAACGCGACGACAACTTACGGTAAGCTTCAGAAGGGTTTTGGAGAGGACGTTATGTCAAGAGCTCAAGTTTTTCGGTGGCATAAAATTTTTAGTGAAGGCAGAACGAATGTTGAAGATGAAGACCGCAGTGGAAGACCATAAACCTCACGGACAGATGTCAACTTGACCAGGGTGCGTGAAATCGTACGATCTGATCGAAGATTATCCGTGAAAATGATGGCAAAGAACTCAACATCGATCGAGAAACGGTTCGTCTAATATTAACTGAAGATCTTGGTATGAGAAAGATTTGTGCAAAAATGGTCCCCAAAAATCTCACACAACAACAGCGAGAAACACGGGAAAATGTGGCAGCCGATCTGTTAGAGAAAACAGAAATCAATCCAGATTTATTGAGCCGTGTTATCACTGGTGATGAAGGTTGGTTTTTTCAATACGATCCGGAGACAAAACGCCAAAATTCGCAATGGTGCTCAAAGGGATCACCCACACCAAAAAAAGCTCGCATGTCAAAGTCAAAAGTGAAATGCATGCTTGTGTGCTTCTTCGATTCCAAGGGAATTGTTCATAAAGAGCGGGTGCCTCCTGGACAAACAGTTAACCAATACTTCTACAAAGAAATTTTAGAAACACTTCGTAAACGAGTTCTTCGTGTCCGTGCTAACATCGCTGATAATTGGATTCTGCATTACGATAATGCGCCATCCCATACTGCTCTGTCAATACAGCAATTTTTAACCTCAAAACAAATTTCAGTACTACCACAGCCACCTTATTCACCAGATATCGCTCCGTGCGACTTTTTTCTATTTCCAAGAGTCAAAATGGCGGTCAAGGGTCACCATTTTCAAACAACACAAGATGTCCAAAAAGCTGTGACGAGGGTCTTGGAGGATATTACAGAAAATGAGTTCTAGAAATGTTATCGTCAATGGCAGAAGCGCTGGAATAAGTGTGTGCAGTCAGAGGAGAACTACTTTGAAGGAGACAACACTAAACATGACTAAAACGGTAAGCAACATTTTTTTCACATCAGTCTCATTACTTTATTGTCGCACCTCGTAGTTCGTTGTTTTATGAAGAAAAACAATCACATAAATAAATAGAAAATATGTAAATAAATTATTACAACATTTTATTAAGACGATTCAAATTTTAATTTGAAGCTATGACTTTCACATAATCTTACATATCACCATCAAATGTTGTCAAATCCATTCTGAGATTATCCTAAATTTTTTTTTTACCTTTTAGTGCGTTTAATTTAATAGTGATGTTTTAACATATTTTTTATTTTTTTACTTTTTAGTGCATTTAATATAAGACTGGTTTTTAAAAAGCTTTTTTGTATATATGTTTTTTATTTTCTACTTTTTAGTCTTCATAAGTTTATACTTTATAGCTGCGCTAACCCACAGGTTTGAACGTATTTTTCGGTACATTTTACAGTGGTGAGTGCAATCAAACACATGGCTAAACGATTTAATTTCTAGATAACCAAGATCTGGTCGTTCATAAATGTACCCGATGCGTTAAATAATTATCGCTCGACCTACTGATACATACGCCGTTTTAATTGTGAAAATCGGACGAGCGGTTGCCGAGATATTACGGTGGCACCTCATTGCACCCCCTGTCCGATTTCCCAACGGCGCCTCGGGGGCACTTGAAAATATTATCATCCGACGGATACCACCAAAAGCGAATGGGGTTATCGTCTAGGTTAGTCAACAAAAATTTTCAGTGCGCTAGGACCGACCGTTTGCGAGATATTTGCGATTTTCGTCCGAAAATTCGGATCCGGTTAAAAAGTACTAAATTTTCCCGAAACTTCGATATATATACGGCATACAAATGCCGTTTAGTAGGGTAGAATTTAGTGTTTCAACAGAAAAGTACATAAATTTCTTGCTTTAATAATACTATCATTTCTAGTTTTTCTTTCGGGTGTAATACATGCGTTCGATACATGATTGAACTATGGATTCAAGTAACTTCCAGACAAGTTACTTGCTCTTAAGAGCAATGATCGCAATACAATGGTCATGCGGCAATTCCACACTCAGGAGTTTGGACGTACATTAATACAAGCCACTTTGACCTTGATTATGCAACTAAAAATCAACCGTAATTAGAAAAAAGTCCTTGAAAATTTTGTAAACCACCTTAGAAACGGTCACTGCGTAGACGAGTATACAATTACTCTAGTGTACAATTACGAATATAAGATCTCGGTACCCGAGACGAACAGTGCATTTGTCTTTTTTAGTATTATACATATCGCTTGCCTTTAGGTTCTGTTTTGCACGCCGATGTACAACAATACATTCGACTGGGTGATGAAGGAAACTGGGAACTACTTGACTCTATTAAAGAATCTAAACCATTCGTTCTCAGAGTGAGCGATAACGCCCCTTGTGGCGTTATCAGGAGAGGCGGTAGAAGGCCCACAGAAAATTGGGGGCATTCAGGCGGTCTAGGAAGGCAATAGCTGATTAAAAAAAGGCAATAATTATGTTTTCCTGATATTTCAAACTAAAATGTAATGTAAAATGTAAGTTTCAACTCGGAAATAGGATATGCCACGTTTAAAAACAATAATTGCAATTACAGTTTTTAAGAGCGCATCTTAAAAAGAGCATTGCAATTATTATTATTATTATTATTTTAACAGATGGCAAGTTTAAAAATTTTGGGGGCGCTAAAAACTTTTGATTCTCCCTGTGGGCGGTGAGCGAAAAAGATTGAAAAGTAAATGATCTAAACGGATGAATATGGAAATTATGATGTAACAATTATAAAAACTGATAATATTACCAAAAGCGAGAAATGAAACTTATCGTTTACGTCGTTTAAAGCTGAAGAATTCAGAAGTTGCCGATGATTGTGCTTTATTACTTTATTATATTCTTATCCGGTTCACTACATACTCAAATGTCAATACTCGCTAGAAAAAAGGTCAACTCCACATCAAAAATTCTTCATAATGCAATTTTTTACAAATGTAAAAATAATTTAATTAAGAAAATAAATAAAATATAACATTTTTTGTTTGTAAATTTTTTATTTAGATTAATTTTTACATATATTTATGTTCTTATTAAAAATTCTTCATACTTGCATAATTAATAAACATAAATAAGGGACCAGGATTAATCTACAATAAAAAAGCACAATTTATTTTATTGCTTTATAAATTTTATTCCAAGTAATCAATACCTTATTACGTAATATCCTATCGAAGTCGATAAAAGCTTATTGGGTGGGCTTAAATAATAAAGTTGTGTCTTTACAGTAGAATCCAAATTAATTAAAATGATAAAACTAGTTTATTTAATAAGTAAAAAATAAAAAAGATCATTACCCTTAATAAGTAATTAAAAGAAATTCTTAAATCTTTAGAGAAACTATTAATTTTGTTCCAAAATAACGTAAACTGATACTTATAAATTTAAATTTAACAAATCGAAGTCCTGTTTCTGATACTGCTAATTTAATAGGAAAAGAGAAAAAAACAGCAATTCCAATAATAAAAATAAAAATTAAATATGTTCTAACTTAAAATTATAATCAGTTATGTTAATAACTAAATAGTACTGATTAAATATTACTAATAATAATAATAATAATAATAATAATAATAATAAAATACATTTTTTCAATTAAAATTAATTTAAAGTTTCACTCGTGTAATATAAACATTTAAAAATGTTATGGCTGAATCGATATTTCAAATAATTTAATACTTTATAACCTCCAAGGTTAACAGAGAACATATTAATATTGCTTCTAGAAGTCTTAACAAAAAATTTCGTTAAGTTATTACTAATAAATATAGTATTAATAAAAAAATGATTAACTGCCAAGCAGAAACAGAATTTAGATGATAGAATAAAGAAGAATTAACAGCTCTATAAAGTATTTATATTTTAATTTTACTTTAAACAGAAAAATATAACTAAAATAAATATATAAAGAGAAGGAAATTTGTAAAAAATAATGCGACACACAGGTTTAAAGCTCTATTTATGCACTGTGGTTGTGCCTTCCGATTGTAAACTTGCGGTTAATTAAAAGTCTGTTCATCACACAAGATTTTATTTACAATTTATATAAAAAATTAAGAGAGGATACGTTCATCAACTACTTTTGACCGCCACGCTGATCTAGGAATTGGCGTTTGCACGTGAGAAAATGATAACGATCATGTAATAATTTACTGTGTACTTTTTCAACAAAGAGAGTTGTTATTTTATTTTGAACTAATTATTTTAATATATATAATCTATAATAAAACCTACAAAAAGATTCAGCGATGGTGGAATAATAGCGTTAAATACAATTAGCCATTAATTATTTTTAATCCACTGGTCTCTTTTCGTCTATCTATTCTAATAATGTTCGAAGGACCGATCCCGAATACTTATCTTTTACCTCATCGATAAACTTCAAGTACATTTTGTCCACGGCAGCGTATTATAACTGAAAGCTGAATTTATAATGAAAAACACTGAATTAAATCCTTAATAATATGACAAAACTAGCCTAAACAAATGTTGACTATTTTTAGAGTGAATACATAACCGGTGATAGCTGCGAGAAGTTCACAAGGGGAGAAGAAGTCAGTTCGGTAAGCATGTCACTGTCATCTTATCATCCGCTCGCATAAAGGCTGCGACTAAGTCGTAATGTAACTTTCGTGTTAAGCATTATATAACAATGTTACAATTGTTTTTTTTTTTGACAAATTCTTATTTTGAATGTTCTGCTTAAAGTGTGCTCAGTTTTCTTTCAGTCAGTTCGATGCACCTACACGCTGCGATTGCTGCGATCATTGTAATTGGATATTGGCTTGCTTGGCATTTCTCCCGCTACCACCCCATTCGATCGTCCTAAAGTCTGTGTCATAAACGACTACTGAGTCTCGAAACAGTTTAGCGACCAGTGTCCTAAATAGCTGGGACACAAAAGTCGGTGGTGCCACACACCACCGACTTTTGTGTCCCAACCGCTCACTTGTCATAATTTTACTAAAATGGGTAGGCGCACCCCGTCAACTACTAAAAATATATATGAAATCCATAAATTAAAATTTATTTCGTCATTGTGATCACTGTTCCGTTCCGGTACTGGCCCGGCCCGAAACCGCATCTCCCAAATACCTCGGCCTCCCGGCCTCTTCACAATCTTCATATTATAACCGGATACTAAAACGATGATGGCAGAGAAATTTATTTTAAAAAAGAAATGTTAACGGTGGAGGGCATAATGAATATCTTTAAAAAAAAAACAAGATATTAATGGACACTACGAAAGTTTTTCACTTCTTTTGATTATTTTTTGAAATAAACAGCGTCAAAAATTTTAAAAATATATATAAAAAACAAAACAAATTTCAAAAATATATTTGATTACATATAAAAATTATTTTCTAAAAAAGCTTTTATTTAACTAATATTAATATTAACATTAATAAAAAAAGGAAACAAATTAGAAAAACCCTCTGAAAAGTAAAAAATAAATGATATAAATATCTAATAAATAACCAATAAATAAATGAAATAATTATTAAATTTTAAAATTAAAATTAATGCAAATATTTAGTTAAATAAAAGCGTGGTGCAGTTTTTATAATTTATTTAAAACAACACAACATTTATTTTTACAACAATTAATCTTCATTTTCATTTTCAATAACGACGCGAGGAGGCGGAAAGATCTGCTGGAACCTCTCCGGTTGAGACTGACTAGCTACAAGTAACAATCTGGGAAAATGCACCCGCTCGCTTTCTTTGTACGTGTTCTCACATATTTGAAGTTCATCTTCGAATTCTGCTTGTAATCTAAGCCAAATTAACCTTATCTTTCCGCTAAAAGTTTCATTTTAATTAATTATGAATTTTTATTTAATGAATTCATAATAATTAATAATTTTTCAGGTTACCGTCAAAATGTAATAACTTTGTACAAGATTTCTAAATTTAATTTTTATTTTTAATCTTATTAACCCTTAAAGGTCATCTCGGTGCAAATTTGAGCCATCAAATAATTAAAACTTGAGTTATTTTATTACAGATAAATAAAGTATATACATATACTAAACAACCTCATTAAACAAAAAAATATATTTTAAAATACAGCAAATGTTTATAAATACTTATTCGACAACATTGTTATAAAAACTGCGCCACGCTTTTATTTAACTAAATATTTTCATTACTTTTAATTTAAAATTTAATAATTATTACATTTATTTATTGGTTATTTATTAGATATTTATATCATTTATTTTTTACTTTTCAGTGCATTTTTATACTTGTTAATATATTATATTTTTTTGTTTAAAATTCTCAATTTGATTTAATTCTTCTTATTTTTTACTTTTTAGAGGGGTTTTCTAGTCATTTTTTTTGTTTTATGTATTTTTTTTTTTATTTCTTACTATTTAGTCTTAATGAACAATAAACTTTTTACATAAAAAAAAAATTCTTAATATTTATATCTGAATATTATTGTTTGTTCAAATTTGTTTGTTTATTAAGACTAAAAAAAAGTAAAAATATTTATTTTTACACATCGAAGTTACATACGTGTAACAAATTTCAATCATTTTCATACGATAGTTCATGAGAAATGAAAATTACCAACTAAATGCTTGAATTTAGCGTAGGGGTAATGTGTGGAGGCTTGCGGGTGGGTCATATCAAATTCCGACACCGTAGTGCTGTATTGTCATCGAAGTTACATACGTGTACCAAACTTCAATCATTTTCATACGATAGTTCATGAGAAATTAAAATTTTCAACTAAAGCATGAATTTAACGTAGGGGTATAGCGTGGGGGTGGGTCATATCCAAATTCTAACACCGTAGTGCTGTATTGTCATCGAAGTTAGATACGTGTACCAAATTTCATTGATTTTCATACGATAGATCAAAAGATATAGAAGTTGCAAGATTTGATTATAACTAAAACAAGTTAAATAAAAGCTTATAAAAAAGACAGTACGTTCAGAAATTTTATACACTGATGGAAAAATTGGAAGTTACATTGCAATTTTTACGCTTCACAACGAACAGTTGTAACCTGCACTGATTTATAATCTAATAAAAGCAAAGAGATTCGTGAAACAACTGACAGTCTAGTAAAGAATAACTGCTAGATTGGAGCGTTACGATTCGGCGCTTGCTTTCAGACATTGACTTCCGAATGTTACTGTAGCATTACATTATGGAGTTTTGTTGTAAGTCAGTCGTAGCCTTAAATGGATGTATTAGTCGTAATGCTCCTGGAATCGTCCAGGATAACGTGTTACCTTATAATACTACGTCTGCCATTCTGTAGACCGCAACAACAAAATTAATAAAAGGAAATAGTTAGAATAAAACTACATTATATTCAATGCCTTGTAGAACGCAAGACGGCCAGACGACACAACCGAAGTGGATAAATGGGTTTAAGGACTCTGATCTAATTCCTATTAGAAATAAACGCGTTTTTAAATAATAATATACGGTTTTGTTAGTGTTTAAATGAGATGCACACGCTTTCGGCATTCTCAAATTTAAATTAATACAATCCTGGATACTTGCTTATAACAGCTGGAGGAATAAAGAAATATTTTCATGTTTTTAATTCCATTCCCCAATGCATTTAGGACTACATTGGGGAATGCAATTTCCCAATGAATGGGGTACGCCAATGAGTGATCTTTGGCAACTGAAGTAATTATAAAATATTACAATGAACTTTAAAGTACAATTCTTAACTCACAAGTTTTAAATTCAACTCCACAAATAACAATCAAAAAAATTGTATTTCTGAATCCTACTAATTTTAAATAGTTTATTCAATAATCTGAAACCTTACAGGTTATAATCAAACTTAAAACCTGCCGTATATTATATATAAAAAATATGATACTCCAACAAGGTCGAAAATGTTTAACACTGCTGGAAAATTTAATTTAATTTATGAAACAATTTTAATATTAAAGTCAGAAGCAGTCAGGATATCGTAAATACAGGATTTCTGGGTACAGAACTATTTCAAGGCATCTAACACGTTTTTATTATTCTACTTGGTTAGTTTGTAAATCATTCTATAAGTCGAATTAGTTCATTAATGTTCAAAGTAAAGACGAAAAGATTTTTACATACAAAATCACTACCAGTACTGCTAAATTCATTACGAGGATTTCCGGAAGCGTAGTTTCGAATAGTTTTACTTGAAAATTGTATCGAACAAACTGTATAAAATTAATTACAAACTACAATAGAAATAACCTATTTATATTTTTCTTTGCACGATTTTCACCGCGCCTAAAACATGAATAGAAATCTTATAACGTGTGAAAAGTCGATGCCTAATCGTAAATACAATTCAATCCAAAACCATTCGGATGAACGCCACAGACCGTACACTCCACCAAGGAAGTCGGACATTAAATTTTTAATGTCAATTTTATTATTAATATTGTTATAAACTAACTTAACAAAAATCAATTTTTTATTTTTATTTAATTAGGAAAGGAAGATTGAACAAAAATTAGAAATAAAATTTATGTTAAACGGTTAAAATACATCCTCTATATAATGTATAATATATATAAATAAAAGAACTAAATGATAAATGAATATGTTGCTTTATTCTCCCTTCTCCAATCTTTGTTATATAATTGTGATACACATAAACCATTTACGATGTAAGAAACACTACTTACATTCTTTCTTTGAGTTTATTTCTTTGATATTTATAAAAAGGAAAGGGTTTTCGTTTGTTCAAGATAAATAAAAAAAACTACTCTATCAATTGCACCAAATTCTTACCTATGTTTCTTGGCAAACTCAGATGGTATTTAGAATATTTCATCTCGAAAAAATATGATATATAATATATATATTATTTCAATTAACCACACGTCTTAGGAGTGGTCGGCCTGAGTATGTTCAGGACTACACATTTACCGATACATTTTACATTTACACGCCAGACTGAGCACAGATGCCTAGGCATCTCTGCTTAATACTCTTGACATCATGTTACTGTGTTGTTAGTCCATAACCTGATACACATAAATAAAAAAAATAAATTGTACATATCTAGTAGTAGAAATTTGCCGGTTGATGCACAAACTTTATGGATTGAATTAATGAACTGTGAATTTCTATCGCTGTGTAATAGAGATTATTTTAAGAATAGAATGTGAGCTGGGTTTGAACTGAATGATTCGAATGAATAATATTACAAAAATAACAGAATTAAATCTACGTTAAATAAAATAATATTATATAAATTTCTTTTTAATAATAATGGGCTTCCCGTCAGGCTAGAGTGGTGAGGTATGACAGCACCTCGTAGGAGGCTACACCAATCATCACCATCAACTGGTAACAAACGGGGTTATTCTAGGGCGCTGTTTTGGAAGTAACAATGGGATGCTCTAATATCTCTGTAAACAGTAGTCCGACTTTCAAAATTCAAATAGGGTACTTGTTAGTAGGTTGAAGGCTAACCTTTGTTTTCATGCATCAGGTACACTCTCAACCTAACAGAACACGGTTATTCAGAAATATATACACACACACACACACACACACACACACACACACACACACACACACACACACACACAAGTTTGTTCGTTTGAAATCGCATCACGCGAGAACCAATCGACCTATTATTTCAAATTTGCAGATTCCAGGGAATTCGTTATCCCAGGGAAGGTTTTAATATTAAAAATATTCATTATTTAGCCACCAAGAAGGGTGAAGTTGCGAATTAAAGATATTCATTAAGGAAAAAATTAGATTAATCCTTTTACTTTTTTTTATTTTACTTATTTCTGCCATTATGGCAAAGAAATAAGTTATGAATTTTTCGTCGTCAAATGTATGTATAATTCAGTTACCACAGTTACTATTATTCTATCTTTTGTAATTAGTTTCTTTGTCAGGTTTCTATAAAGCCTGAATATTATAATTATTACTGATCGAGCAATTTTTTGTTTATCCCGAACTAACAAGAACCCACTTCCTTTTTATATAATAGCATAGTATTATTCTCACAAGCAAAAGGATAATGTACAGTGTGGGGGTCTATGGGGTGGAGTCTTCGGTCGGATGAAAATGGCGAGCGAAGCGAGCTCTGCGGCCATGGGATAGGCCCTTTGGCCCCGTGAGGCCCCTAGGAGCCGAGTTGGCTACGGGATTCGCCAGGTCTGATCTGAGCCACAAGAGTCCAGGTTCTGGTTGGACGGCCGGATATTTAATTATACAGGCAGCATATGCAGTAAATAGAGACATGTTAAAAAAACTTCGGTCTCTTGACATGCTAAGACGTAGCACATGTTCCCATTAGTGAACAAGATAAGGAAGCGTTCCATTATTTTTCTTGTTTTCTTCAGTAAGAATGCTATGTTCCTTATTTTTTACAATGACTACTACACCATTACTGACAACTAACTAGTCAGGTGACATATATCAAATAAGTAATGTTTCCCAGTAAACTCGCAAATATACAACTCCGATAGTTCGTGACGTTGAAAAACAATTAAACTGATAAATAATAGAATACGATAATAAAATATCTATGTCGCATTATATATATAAAAAAAAAAAACAAAACAAAGTGGGTAGACGATAAGATACGAGAATCAGTTCATTAATTCCATATCGGCAATTCTTACCGCAAACCGGAAGAAGTGAGAGTACTTTCATGTAACGGAATTTCCATACTTTAACGGTTTTTTTGTAAATTCGTAGGTAAAATGAGAATTAAACTTTTTTAAACTGTATTTTATGATAATTATGTGGTTCTTTCTTTTCCGTAATTTAAAGCCGATAATTGGCTTATTCGTACAAACTGCCATCCTGAACGGTGCGAATTATCTAAGCACAATTATGTTAATTACATGAATTGTTCAAAGAACCTACCAGAAATAAAATATAATAGTTAATAAATCCACGAAAAAAAATAAAATAAACATTTTTATTTAAAAAATGAATGCTTTTCTTACATAACTAATTACACACAAGAAATGTTTTTATTATTTTATAACGTAATATCTTAAGTTAAATTTTTCTCAAGCAATTGAAAATATAAACAAACTTACATCTTTTAAATTGTATTTATTTGTAAATGTAACAACTATTATATACGAAAAATTAAACTTTACAAATAAAACTTACAGAATTACTTCGTAGGCTTATATGAATTAAAGTAAGCGTATAGTTGTTTCACATCGAACTGCATAGAGACCGGAAAACTATCCTATCAGAGGTAACATAGTTACACGCGATTTTCTTGTAAATTAAATATTACACTGAAGAAAAAAATAAACGATGTTTAAATAAAATACTACAGCACAGTTGCTTAGTTTACGTTGTTTTATAAAAAAAAAACAAAACACAGTGCGAAGACAAAACGTAAACTTCGATATCACACGTAAACTTTGATTTCACATTTAGTGATAAATAAAAATCCGGTAAAAGTTTTCTTTTAAAGACTGAGAAATCATAATACTTATTTACAAAATAAAAATGAATGAAAGTTTTCGTCATTCTACTTTTTCTGTTTGCTTATATGAAAACCACAGTATATGTCACCATTTATTACTTTTTCCATTCGACCGTAAAGGAAATTCTGACGAGTAAACAACTACAATAGTTTTGGGGATTATATGTTTCCTTACGTGAATATCTAAACCGCAAATGGATTCCTATATTATTTTAAAGATGTATACTTTCAAGTACTGTACGTTGTATTTTCACGTACTTGATGATGTATCAGAGCAACTTAGCTTTCTTATTTTGAATTAGTTTGAGCATTAAAAAACGATGAGACATAATCATATATCTCTTTTGTTGTTCAAAAAATATATCAGAAAAATTTAGTTCCCTTCGTTTTTATCAGCTAAATAAATACGAACACACGTTTTTAATTCAACTGTTGTAACTGTAATAACTGTATTATTAACTATAATTAACTTGTCTAAGACAAGTTTTTAATTTTAATGTTGTAACTGTAATTCATTGTATTATTAACTGTATTGTTAACTATAATTAACTGTACGTAAACATACTGAACTTTCATACAATTATATACTTCAGTTTAACTTTTATTTACATATGCATCTAATTCTTTAGCTATTTAACGTTAACCATTTATTTCGTTTAACTTTCTAACTACTGGCTTTTTTCTTCGGGTTCCTCATTACGTCACGTTTCACTTTGCCCAATTAATCTTCACCATGCCCGCATTACAAATACCTCCAATTTTTTCTCTCTCTCTTTTTCTTAGTATCCACGTTTTAAATCCGTATAGAAATACATTTTAAACATAATTCTCCGCAAGATGTCTCTTCTTGTTTTTATTTAGTTTCTACTTTTGTAATCTTAGTAATAATGAGTGGTAACTAGGCACCAGTAAGGATTTAATTGTTAAATTTTTCCTTCTTTGTGTAATATTCAACGATAACTGTCTACTAAAATGACTAGATTGGATTTATAATAAAATCTGACCCGGATTAAGAAGTAATAAATCTTCAAAAAACTGTTACCAAACTAAGAATTCTTGATAGATAAATTTTCATACGATACGAACAAAGAAGTAAATACCCAAAGCCGTAATCATTCTTCTCGAATTGTGCTCATTATGATTACAATATAATCATTAAAAAAATCATTAAGAAAAATCACGAGTCTCAGAAAACAAATTTTGAAATGTGATCGGTTGATTCGACTTCGTCAGCAACCTACAAGGGCAAGGCTCAAAGTACAATATTTTAACGATGCGTCTACGTTAAATGGAATTTAGTAAAATTCGCAAAATTGTCTGAATCGTCATAGAATTCATTTTTAAGATCGTACCTCGATTTTATTTATTTTTTCTCCGGAAAATTAAGGTGATTTAGATATACATTATTATACATACGTATTATATTCCTGCCCAGATTGTTATATACGTGCCCGGATAAACGTTTCTTGGCCGAAAACCCAACATTCATCCAAAAAAAATTCTCAGCCAAACTTTTCAAGCGCTAATGACAGACAAAAAAAAATTACTTTTGTTCTGGACGATCGAATTTCGAACATTAGCGGAAAAATACACACAAAAGCTGATGATAAAAAAATACACCGGAGTGTGGTGCTTGTGCATCCACCAACTCTTTAGGCCATTCATCACGCATATGAAAAAATTGCTAAAAACATCAACTTTTTAATTTGAAGTTATGACTTTCACATAATCTTACATATCACCATCAAAGCTTGTTGTCAAATCCATTCTGAGATACCGTCCTAAAATTATTTTTTACCTTTCAGTGCGTTTAATTTAAGAGAGGTGTTTTAAACATTTTGTTACATTTTTTTTCTACTTTTTAGTGCATTTAATATAAGGGAGGTTTTTAACCTTTTTTTTATATATTTCTTATTTTCTACTTTTTAGTCTTCATAAGTTTATACTTTACAGCTGCGCTAGCGCACAGGTTTGAGCGTATTTAGTGAAAGATCGGATCGGTACGTTTTACGGTGGGCGAGTGCAACATACGGCTAAACGATTTAATTTCCGGATAACCAAGATCCGATCGATCAAGAGTGTACCCTATGCGTTAAACAGTTAGCGCTCGACCTGCTGATACATACAACGTTTGAATAGTGAAAATCGGACGAGCGGTTGCCGAGATATTACGGTGGCACCCCATCGCATCCCTTCCCCGTTTTCCGAACGGCGCCCCGGGAGCACTTGAAAATATTATCATCCGAGGGGAACCACTGGGAGCGGATGAAGTACCGTTAAGAGGGATCGAAAAAATTGTTCAGAGCGCTAGGACCGACCGTTTTCGAGATATTTGCGACTTTCGTCCGAAAATTCGGATCCGGTTAAAAAGTACTAAATTTTCCCAAAACTTCGGTCGCTACTGTACAGAATTTCTAGTTGAAATTGTATGCCCTAATATATATTTCAATTGTTTATAAAACTAATATCGTGTTATCATTTAACTCAAGGCGGTTGTTATAGTAGGCAGAGGATCTGGTAAAATTAAGTATTTCAAACGCGTACGAATTTTAGATCCAAATTTACCGAAACAGGCTAGGCTTTCTTTCACTAAGAAAATATGCATGTAATCGGGGTTGCATAAGTTCAAGGAAAAGTTTTTCATTTAGTAAAGTGGGGCATCTTGCGACTTGATAAAGTTGCTAAAATGTTTTATCCTGATGTGTCATCAAGAGCAAACCTGTATGCAAAATTTCAGAGCGAATGGATAAGCGGAAGTGCTTCCAAATTCGACTGAAAAATTCCGTACCATGAATCTCACATATATAGTTCAAGAGCGAGTTAATATAAGAGTGGTAAAAATATACCGGCAACATATAGTTCACTTCGTCTTTATTAAATACCTAATCTTTTGTACGAAGACAAGTTTTTAAATCAACCCTTGTATAACACTGCTTGGAAGCATATCGAATTTTCACAAAGTTTAATTACGTAAACAGTTTAACCTTTATTTTTTGTCCATTATTCATAACACGTATAAAGAATGTTATAATCATGATACGAAAGAAAGCAGGAGCAGATAAATGTGAAGAATACAGAACAATTAGCTTAACCAGTCAAGCACCAAAATCTTAACTACAATTCTGTAGAGAAGAATGAGAGGAAAGTGGAAGCAGTATTAGGAGGAGACCAATTTGGTTTCAGGAAAAGTATAGGGACACGGGAAGCAGCCTTCAGATTAATAGTAGAAGGAAGGTTAAAGAAAAACAAAACAACATACTTGGCATTTATAGCCCTATTCTATAATGCAGACTGGAATAAAATGTTCAGCATTTAAAAAAAATTAGAGTTCAAGTATAGAGATAGAAGAATATTTCCTAACATTCACAGGAACCAAACAGCAACAGTAATAATTGAAGAACATAATAAAGAAGCAGTAATCAGAAAAGGAGTCCGACAAGGATGTTCCCTATCCCTGTTACTTTTTAACCTTTACATAGAACTAGCAGTTAATAATGTTAAAGAACAGTTTAGATCAGGAATAACAATCAATACAAGGTGAAAAGATAAAGATGCTACGATTTGCTGATGATATAGTAATTCTAGATGAAAGAAAATAAATTTAGAAGAAACAATGAACGGCACGGATGAAGTCCTACGCAAGAACTACCGCATGAAAATAAACAAGAACACAACGAAAGTAATGAAATGTACTACAAATAATGTAGAAGGACCATTAAATATAAAAATAAGAAGAGAAAAGATTACGGAAGTAAAAGAATTTTGTTATTTGGGAAGTAGAATTACTAAAGATGGATGAAGCAGTAGGAATATAAAATTCCGAGTAGCAAAGGCGAAACGAGCCTTCAGTCAGAAATAAAATTTGTTTACATCATAAATTAATTTAAATGTCAGGAAAACATTTTTGAAAGTATATGTTTGGAGCATAGCTTTATACGGAAGTGAAACTTGGACGATCGGAGTATCTGAGAAGAAAAAATTAGAAGCTTTTGAAATGTGGTGTATATGAGAAAGTTAAAAATCAGATAGGTGGATAAAGTGATAAATGAGGAGGTATTGCGGCAAATTGATGAAGAAAGAAGCATTTGGAAAAATATAGTTAAGAAACAGACTTATAGGTCTTATATTAAGGCATCCTGGAATAGTTGCTTTAATATTGGAGGGACAGGTAGAAGGGAAAATTTGCAGGCAGGAAGGCAGGCAACGTTTGGAGTATGTAAAACAAATTTTTAGGGGTGTAGGATGTAAGAGGTATACTGAAATGAAACGACTAGCACTAGATAGGGAATCTTGGAGAGCATCAAACCAGTCAAATGACTGAAGACAAAAAAAATTCATATACATCTAATTCTTTCGTTTTCTAACAACTAAATACACCCAAATTTTCTGCCTACCCAAGTACCCAAGCAGACATATTAAACGTAACGTCTTTATTTATTTTTCTTTACAAAATAAATAAAGAATAATCGAAATCGATTTTTTTTTTGTGAGCGATAATGATGTTGCTTATACAAACATAAAAATAAATAAATAGAATACAAACAAAATTAATAATTTACTTTTTTAATGAAGTCTTTTTATGGCATCATCTAATCTTCATAAACATAAAATTATAAGTTATACGATGTGTTATAGCCGTTCCTATTTCTTTAGCAGTACGATAAAAAATAATTTATGAACAAATAAAAAACTACCTAACGAAATTTGTGGATCTCGACTTTCTTAAAATAATATACCTAATAATGTTACAATAACACTAATAAAATATTTACTAAATTCAGGTTATAATATAAACAAATAAAATAAATAACAAATAGCTTTAGAAAACAGTATGGAAGAATCCGGGACTAAAAAGAACCGTAACATATATTTTAGATCAAGTTAAGAAAATATTCCATATCCTAAGGCAACGTTCCTTAGCAGCCTTAATACGTCATTCCTCTCACTGCATTTATTATTTGTATCAAAACATAGTTAAAAAAACTTCCTGTTCCCTCATTCAGGAGAATCTTAGCTGATACTCCCTATTCTGTTAACGTAATTACCTTATATTGTTATCCTCACCAAGACTCAGCTTTCTCGTCTTTGTATTTTTCTTACAAAAACATTTTTTGTAGCCGAATTAAAAAAAAATTACTAAAAACTAAAAGAATACTTTTTCTAATCCTTAAACTTCGACTTATTAAAGTGGGCGTCAAATTAAACTTAGTAAATTATTAAGTTGTTTCTTCTTTAAACTAACACCGACTTAAAAAATGTAAACGTAAAAAAAAAAGAAAAAAGTATTTTGTTTAAATTTTAAGCACAACTTTTTTTAAAGTCAGTTTTATTTACTTTTTTAAAGTTAATGTTAAGTTCTTAATGACGTGGAACCTAACAAACTACAATAAAAATATTTTCGAAGGTTAAAAAAAAATTAAAGAAATAAAGTATAATTAATTACAGATGCGTTATAAAACTTTCGATGTTAACTGAAGTGTAAAGTAAATCCCAAAAAAAGGTACAGTTACTACTGCATTATTTAACCAAACCTACATTATAATCATTAGCCAATAATTTAAGCACATTCAGTTCGATTATAAACGAGATCAAAAGTAATTCTTCAAGATCCCCTATTTTCATCACCCTATTTTCATCACTTGAATGAAGTGAAGTAGGATATACATATAGTATATTTCACTACCTAGCCAGTTTCACAAATTAAAACGTAAAACCTTCACTAACCACATTTCTTAATACGAATATAATTAGAATCGTAATTAAACTTAACTACTAATTATACACAACACACACTAATCTAGATCTTCATATATAATATAACATATATGTATAAAAGTTCAACCGATGAATTTATTATAATAAACTCTGGTCAATAAATAGATATTTTATTCACATTAATACGTCAGGAACTAGTTAAGTGTGCTACTCAACGGGTAAAAAATAATGAATGCTACAGGATTTGCCGGGACGGATCATGTAAACTGTAGTAGAACCTTCAGCAAAGTTTTTTATGTATATATAAATATTATTGAGACCAACCTCCATATATAAATAAATAAATAAATATATATATATGGAGGTTAGTCTCAATAATGATAATAATAAAAATAAAGATAAGGAATCAGTAAGCAAATATGTGAATATAATGTATAAAAAAGAAACTAGTACATAAAAAAGTACAAGTATTAACGGAAACTATTTTTTTCATAAATTGTTTGCATATATTAAGCAAAGATAACGGAAGTTCAGGGATTTTTTTTAAATTAATTTACTTAAAAAGTTATCAGAATAATATTGGTTCTTTAAACGTACAACATATAAGTGGGTCAATAGTTCATAAAATATACAAACGGAAACTTAGTAAGGCACCTTGTCATACGCTGTTACATAAAAATATGGTTCTGTCATCTAGTTTGATGCAACCGAATTGAATACTTATTTTTTATAATAATTATCTTTCATAATTTTGCATTATATTTTCGTTATTTCGTTATATAAACACACACACACACACACACATCATGCCGCCATAATATTTTTAAAGAAAGGTTTTAATTTATAGGTAAAAAAAATAAATTTATTCTTATTTTTTAGCCCCAAAATAATTAACCAACTAAAAATAAAAGCCTGGTGGATTCAGGGTCGCAAAAACTGACAAGGGCAATGACTTTTAATCGAATTTTAAGCGTTAAATGTTTTTTTTTTTCTGTGCTATTTATTTAACCATTAAGTCTACTTGCAATGATGAGCCCCCACAAGTTTTTATTTTTAATCACATAATACCAATATTATTTTAACGATAGAAAAAATTACTTACTTTATAATTCTATAATATATTATATTATAAAATTTATTATAACGTACAATTACTTTCTTCCTCCTATACAATGAAAGGAGTGCATGAATATTGGTGACCCACAAAAGGAACATTTAAGTAAGTCAGTTGAGGCAAGATATTCAGCTTAATACGTAAGCTTCGAAAAGAGTCATTCGTTTCGACAGCTCCCGGATTTCCAATAGCAACAGCTCGGCTATCCCGGTAGTCATAACCTCAAATAAAACGTGTCTTAACCTTCAAACTACGTCCATAATCGCCATTAGGTGGCCAATAAAAAAAAAAAAGTCGGTCAATCAAAAGCCTGACAGACATGGTCGGTTTCAAACTTAAAATGGTTCTGAAAGAACCATTAGTGCTTTCCAGAAGGCAGCAAGAATCGTTACAAAGATCCAAGGTGGTGGAGCAACGGAGCTTCTCGGTGTGAAGAGTCTGGTAACCATCTTCTTTTTCTACGGCTGGCATCCGAGTCTCGTCGAGGGCGCTCTGCCCGGATCAGAATGGAATATATCTGTATCTGGATAACGGGATATGAAAAGTGAAAAACCGATTGAAAGATCTGTTCCGGAAGTTCAGACACGATCAGTTAGATAAAAGCGTTCTAAAAGGATAATATCAAAAGGCGATAAAAACAATAATAATTGAACAAAAATAATACTTAACAAGCAGAATTTAAAGTCGATACCTCAATACTTTGATCACCTTTCCCTTCCACAACTCTGAATTATTTTTTGGATCGTGAACATTACTATTTTCATTATTACTTTTTATATATTTAGAAAAATTGGTATTTAAATTTATTCCTCATTTTCATATTAACAATCAAAGAAATTATTAAATTATTTACAAAAAAGAAATTAGCCAAAAATTAGTTGTTTCAAGAGAGAAAAAAACTGCGTTATTAATTTTTGATTTGGTGGACCTTTTCAAATTTAATACTAATCTTTTAAGTTGGGTCCACAAACACACCCACACATTTATATCTTATTATTCATTGAACTTTCTTTGCAAACGTCGGCACAGATTGTTAAATAAATTATTTAATCATTTAGCCAAATTACATGCACACAGTTTGGAAAATAGGAAGAATACACCTACAGACTGATATGATGCAAACAAATAACAAGGTGTGGAAGCACCTTTAAATAAGAAATTGTACTTTTTATACAGATTCATATTCTTCATAAAAAATCAAATACTTGTCCTTTTATATTTAATCGACCTGTAATATTAAAATGTTGAAGAAATTTTTAAGGTATTATTTTAAACATCTAATGTTACTAATGGCAACTACGTAATATTTAAAATGGGTTTTGGGTAAGATGAATGGTAAAATGCATTTATACAGTCTGATGGTTCTGCAACATCAGAAATGTCTTGACGATTATTATCACAAAACTTGAAGGGTTGAAGTAAAGATTTAATGGCAAAACGCACAGCAAAGTTTAATAAACCAATTACCATATATCACATATTAAAAAAACAAAAACTTGGAAGCAGTTTCGCAGTACTACAGTTATACTAATTCAAAAAGATCTTTCCATTTGATTTTAAAACCATATTATAACCCACATTTGTTTGGTTGTTACATAGACAGAATTTGGTTGATACATAGACAGAAATTTCTATGTATATAAAACCTCAGTGCCTTTTTTTCCAACCACTGATTTTGCGTAGGCACAGTCATTGTCATCAAACTACAAAAATACTTAGGATGCAATAATTTTTAAGAACCTCACAACTTTTACCACTGATCAAAACGGAATATGGTTAAAACTCAAATAATATCAAATTTAGAGAAAATATTTACTAAATAAGTTGCAAGGAAAGGGATGGACACAACAGGAACGATCAACTATAAAAAATTTTAGTACAAAGTAATATACCTAAGGAAAGAAAGGAGCGGTTCAGAAGCTCTCTCTCCAGGCAGTGTTATCTCAACCCACCGGGTTGGTCTAGTGGTAAACGCGTCTTCCCAAATCAGCTGATCTGGTAGTCAAGAATTCCAGTGTTCAAGTCCTAGTAAAATCAGTTATTTTTATTACACGGATTTGAATACTAGATCGTGGATACTGGTGTTCTATGGTGGCCGGGTTTCAATTAACCACACATCTCGAGAGTGGTTGAACTGAGAAGGTACAAGACTACACTTCGTTTACACTCATACATATCATCCTCTGAAGTATTATCTGAAAAGTAATTACCGAAGGCTAAACAGGAAAAAGAAAGAAAGGTATCTCATACCTTGAAAAGTCAGGGTTTCTTTAATCAGGTTGTAGCACATAGTAGATGATCTCAATGACTTTGTACTGTTTCTATGTTGAGTACTGTTTACCTTTCTTAGCTTCATTATTCATTACATGCTGACGCATTTCAGAACCATTCCATTGTCCTTTTATTAAATGGGTTGCATAATTAGAATTTTTATTTATACCCCGATGAAAATGGAAGAACCCAATGAAATTAATAGACAAATGGTATTAAAGAAGAATCAACATTTTAAAAAATCTAGAAATCTAAATTAAAAAGTAACAATAAAACAATCATAATTATTATCTTAATAACAACTTTATACCGACTAGATGAAATATGTAAGGCAAAAAAAATTGCCTTGTGGATTGTAAAACTTCTACAATTCAAATACAAATGAAGTGAATGAAGTTATTTTTAGCTTTTAAGCTAAAAGTAACCCTAAATTTATTTAAATTGTGTATGCTAAAATTTATACTTGTTCGTAACAATTCCACAAAAAACAAAGAGACGATAACATTAATAGATCTATATACATCAAGATAATAATAAACAAATAAATAAATAAATTGATGAATAATTTACAGACTCATAATAAATATAACAATGGAAAAATTATGCATTACAATATCATGTTACCAAACACTTACATATATGAAATAATAACAACTAATATATACATATATAGATTTTTTAAATTATTGAATTACAATATAGATGAAATATGATATAATAAATAAATAATTTTAAGCAATAAATAATTAAAAGTAAACATAATACTTCTACAGATCATATATTAATAATAATAATTCAATTGTAGACACATTTCTTATTCAATATTAAAATAAAACTACAATAATACATTAAAAGTTCTGAATTATTTAAATATATATGATTTAATGCGTCGCATATTTATTCATAAAAAGGAATGTGCACTTCTGCTAAGTTTATGTGTACATAGCTGTATGAATTTTGTGTGTATGTAATGCATGTGTGCAAGAATCAGAATAGCCATAACATATTTAACCGTACAACATTTAGCCACATCTACTGACTATTCAAAACCAATCTCAAATATAGAGATCATAAACAGTATTGAACATTCCTTGTTATACTTAAATCTATATATAAATAAAAATGAATGTTTGTCTGTCTGTATGTCTCTTATGCCTTCCTAAACCGTTCATCAGATTGCGATGAAACTTTGGTGAGTTGTTGTGCGCACGCCCGCGAAGGTTTCTGAATTAGTTTGGACCCGCTAGGTGATGCCGCTGTCAAAATATTTGCGAAACAAACAAATATACAAACAGACTTTCTTCTTCTATATATATAAAAGGTAATGTTCGTATGTATGTCCGCTATAAACTAAAAACTGCTGGACCGATTTACATGCTGGAAAAAGGGAAAAATCAGAAAAGGGAAATAGGGGAAAAGTGAAGAAAGAAAAGGGGAAATAGAGAAAAAGGAAAATAGGGAAAATGAGATAAAGTGAAAAGTTAAATTTTGTGATGTTCCATAATGTTCATTTTTTTAATGTTTTATCAAATTTTCAATTGTGTTCATTTAATATATATACACTCAAAGCTAGCAATAGCGAAGCATTGCCGGGTCTGCTAGTAATAATATAAAATAATGACAAAATTAATTAATAGAACGCTTTTAATTATTGAACAGAAATGTAGTGTTTCATGGTAAAAATTGGTAATTAATTTATTCCTTCCCACAATCTGTTTTAATCTTTCATATGGCTGTGACACTTGTAAAGTATTTGAAATACAAAAGGTACCAATCACAGTTGCTTTATCTGAATTAAAATTTTCATTATATAGTCCATCGTAAACAAGTATCTCTTGTTAAGGCTAATTGGCACACAGATTTCCAAGGCCAGTAAACAGTACATTTGACAGTAAAAAAACAAAAAACAATGGGAAACCACTTCGTTTATCATTTTCTTGGTAAACCTAGTGTAATAAAAACCGAAGTTAATATTATTTACAAAGTTAGAATATTTTAGAGAATAGCATTCTGGAAACTAGAACCTGAAGTAAAATAAATTTTGAAAAGTATCAGTGCCTTAAGCCAGTATAATAAATTATCTGTAGTTGACAGAAATAAAAAAAAAGCATTAGTTGCAGTTTCAAAGCATGCCACTGGAATTTATTAAAGGTTAATGTTCATAGCAATCAACCCAATAAAAAAAAAATCATTCTGAATAAATATATTTCTTCACATACTATAAAATGCTTTAAATAGAATATTTATTAAATATTTTATTTTGTTAAAAATAATGATGCAACCAAAGAAGGGACAATGGAAACAAATGTCTATAGTGCTGAAAAAGTAAAAATGTACAACATACACTACCAACATAATAAAACTTTTATGTGTGTACATATATATATATGTATACATATATATACATATATATATATATATATGTATACACATGAAGAAGAAGTACTGCTTATTTTCTTTCAACTGTCCCTTTCAGAAAGTGAGATTCTAGATCAATGATAATAAAATGGGCTATAACCAATGCCCTGCTCCCATAAGGACACTAGAAAACTAAAGAGGGGAGTGAATATTTGCAGTTCAGGCAATTAAAATTTCAATATTTTTCCAGAGATTATCCTAAATTTATACTTACAAACTACTTGATCCATTCATGCCACTGTATCTTCATTCAAGAATAAATGCACGCAATTAATAATTTTTGGTCTTTTCTACTACTTTTATGGAGGGAATACTGGTGAAATATTTATCGTGATGGAGCACGTGTTCTAGTATTACTAGAAAAAAATTCAGGAATTAATTTTAGATTCATCTACAATAATTATGCTGATTGAAGTTAAATTAATACACAAATTAATGACATTAAATATTAGATCGCATAAAACTGTAATTCTATAACTCAATAATGTAACAAAATGCAATTAATTCCTGAAATGTGTAATACTGTAATAAATAAACTCTTAAAAAACATTTTAAAATGATATTTCATTTTTTAAGTAGATGATACATATATTCTAGCAAATAAATGTATCTTTTTAAGGCAGAAACAGAAAATGAAATTGCCATGACAAAAACTAAAGAGGCCAACAGATTACTCTTATGAGTAAAAAAAAAATGTCAACTGAAATATACCAGTATTTTTTATTACTTTATTCTGAATGAAATGTTACAAAAATACTATATCAGTTACTGCCACTTAAGTTTAATCAATAGTGCATATCATTACTTTTTTACTTCAGTTAGCAAAAATGTTATTAATTTACATATGCAAGTATTTTACTGGTAAGCCATTACAATATTATACTAGTAAGTTTTTAGGGCTATTAGTCTTAAATTAAACTCCATTCACAACACTAGTTTTTTTTATCCTCATTGTATTTAGCACCTAGTTCTAGTGAAAAAAATAAAATTATGAAAAAAGCTAGCTTAAGTTACCTAAAAAATAAATCTTTTTTAAACTAAATTTAACTAGTTGCTTAGTTCTTAAAAGTTATTCGCAAAATAAAAAAAATAATAAATAGAAAAAACTGTTTAATATAATCTTATTCTTTTAATTAAATACTTGTAATATATTACAATAAAATTCCAAATTAAAAATCAGCCAAACTTTACAAACATCAAACTTGCCAAAGAATATACATCAACTGATAAGCTTTACCATGTTGTAAACACTGAACAACAGATACAAGAGGAATAAATCCAACTATAACAGTGTGAAAGAATGCTTTATACGTAAATAACCTATTATACGTACATATGTTATATGGTAAAATAAAATTTAAACAATTTTATGAACTACAGACTAAACATAGAGAAAAGTTATCAATAATCTAATAATAAGAATCAGGTAATTTAGCCTGACAAAATAAGAGTAGAAGACCAATGAGGCAAACTCCAATGTGCAAATAATGAGAGGCAGAAGTTATTTTATAAATAGGAAAGGCTATTATAAAAAATTTGAAAGAAGTTTAAGAAACAAGAAATACTCACAGAAAAAAAGATTTACTAGTGAATTTTCTTTAACACCTGCAGACATATTATTGAATGTATTTTAGTGAGAAAGATGTGACAAATGAAATAATAAGATAAAAATTGTGAGATCCTTGCCAGTAATTCTAGATAGCTAGTCTGGAGTTCTAGACCGGCTATCTAGAAGCCACACTACGGGAAGGAAGGACTATCTAGAATGATCTAACTACTACACTAACCGACCTATTTTTAAAGTTAAAACTAAAATATAAGGAAATACTGACTGGTATAATTCATTGACAGGAGCAAAATTTAATTTAAAAATAAACAAGAGTAAATCACTGAAAAACTGAAAGGAAAAGTTTGGAGACCTTTTTTAAAATGATGTTACAAAAAGGTAGTAAAAACTGGGTGGGCTAATCAAATTCAAAATGAAGAGGCTTTAAGAATAATATGAAAGAAGAGATGAACTAGGTCGATGAATTGTAGATTAGGATATTCAGGTATAATTTGTTTTGTAACAGGGGGTGCAGAAAGTAAATCTGTAGATTAGAAAACATAAAAAAATAGATAACTGAGATAATAAATAAAGAAGCTATTAAAAGCCAGTAAGTAAGTGGAAGAAGAGCATTTATGGAAAAAAATTGAAAGCATCCATCCAGATGGTAGAATTTGAAAGAATGTTTTACAGTACTTTTATGGGGTATAATGCTGTATAGTACTGTAACGTGCAAAATAAACAAAACAAGCAGTAAAGAAAAGAAGCTTTTAAAATTAAGGTGTTTAGGGTCAGTTAATCTAAATGAAAGGATGCATAGATGGTAAATAGGGAGGTTAAAGACAGTTACATGAAACAAATATATCAAAAATAAAAGATTACGGTAGAAAAAAAAGAAATGAATTACATAAAACCAGCCATTTAATTTATCCAAAAAGAAAATGCAAGTAAACAAATTCACAAAAATTAACAAGTGTACATGCATGTGATGTCTATATTATGCACATTACATTAATGAATATTCTTACCTTTTATTTTATGATTGTCATATGTTGCAAGAACAAAATGACGATAATCATATTAGAGGACATCATCACAAGTCATGTTTAAGACTGCATAAGATGTCAAATTCAGCCTAATATAAGAAATTTTACACTTAAAAAATTGTTTTATTATTTTAAATAATACAATAAAATTTGCAATATGATAAATTTAAAAAAATCTTATTACAAATATATTTTGGATAAAATATATAAAAAACATTATTGAATTATTTTGACATTTAATTCTTACATGTATAAACAGTAATAAACTCATTGACACATGCGCGCGCGCGGGCAGCACACACGCGCGTGCATATCGTGTGACAACAACAATTTAAAAGATTCAGCGAATTTTTAATGATAGCATCAAAATAGTTGCAAGCAAAATTAATTATCATTTTACTGAAACCGCTATTTCATTTTCTGTTGTACAAGAATTTCCATATCATTCCAACGCAAAAAAAAGTTAAATTTTGTTAGATTTTTATTTGAGGAGCAAAGCATGTTATTCATTTATTCTTTAAAAATAACAAAATTCACTTCTGTCAAATCAGACAACAGAAACATTCTTTTCTTATAGACCGTAAACTTTATCTTATGAGAAAGGGTCTTACTGTGCTTCAGTTTTGATTTTTAATAAATCGCCTAGTAATAGGCCAGATTTTTCTTTTTTTAGATTAAAAATCCGACTTCTTGTACGCCTATTAAATTATTATTTTTCATCATAATTTTTTTTTACAATGAGAGTTTAATAATTATTATAATTAAATTAAAAAAAAAAAAAAAAAAAAGATGAAGTCTGATTTGAATCGATATGCCTTCACCTAAGATCCAAATATTTCATTAATTACAATTTTATTTGGCAATAACTCTGGAATCAGTGAAAATAAAAACAATTTATGACATATCGTTGAAAGCTCTCGATGAGAGCTTTATTACTGAAGTTAAGAAAAAGTCCAAAATTCAATTTTTGGGGGATTTTGGGCTTAGAGGTGCACAACTAGATGTTACAACAATCCTAAATCCGAAATTTCAACATCCTATGGCTAATCGTTTTTTCAGGTATGCAAGATACCTACTGTCGTTCGACGGCACGTGGCACTTAATAACATAGTAGTAGTCCTGAGAAGAGCTGTTGTTGTCGTCGATTGGCTTCGACGGCTCGTTGTAATTTATAACCTTGTGGTAGCTCTGAAAAGGTCCGTTTTTGCCAGCTGTGAAAAGAGTTGTTGGGTTCTGAAGCTGGTCTCCGGCGAAGTCGTCTTGACTGTAGTCGGGGAGTTGCAGCTCGTCTATTGAAATCAGACCGGGCTTCCCCTCGGCGGCAGTTGGGTCCCCGCTACAGCGTGGCAGTGGTGGCTCCCAGAGTCCCGCAGTGACGGATCGGCGTCGGTCGTTTTTCGCCGGCGCGGCCGAGGCGGTTCTCTCCGAGCGACCCCACGCTGGACCGACTCCTGCTGCTGAGTCCACTGGCCAGGGCGTTTGAAGCACGGAAAGGTGCGGACCGGAATGAGGTTGCGCCTTGTTAGGTGACCTAAATCGGTCGACTTATTTGGGTGTGTCTGAATTTCTATGTTGCGTAAGACATAATTTTGATCGGTATGAGAGTAGCACTGATTTAACTTTAAACTCGTTCGTTTACCGAGGCATTCGGAGTCACGAACGGCAAATCTGGACTATGCGCGGGGTTCGCGCTTCCGCGGTTCGGTCAGTTAGTTTGAGGGAACCATGTTAGGTTGGATGTAAAGATGTCCGTTTGAGGCCTACGTGAAGGCGAAGTTTGATATGTATTTTACTGATGCAACTGTCTGCCGAGCCATTTATATCGGTGGCATCCCGACCGGGGCGTGGCTGATAACTGTGAGATGTAATCAGTTTGAGGGTCTAAAGACGACCTCCGGTAAAGCCTCTTAGGGCTTGACGGAGGGGGTGGTGTGGCGACCGGTAACGTTACAAGGTGGGTGTCTTTCCCCTACGGGGTTGGGAGTACGTATCAATCAGATAGATTCTGCAGTTCATAATTTTTAAAAGAATACGAGTTGAAACAAATAAATTCACGGGTACTCTGATTTAAATATTAAAATTACATTCCTATTTAATCGTTACACATTTGGGTACCGTTATCTGGGCTATCTCTTAAGTAGTATAATCAAACCCAACGCTAACCTTGTTATAGTTATTAAATATTTGTTATGCTTACATATATTCACGTGTAACGTATATATATAAATAATCAAACAAAGGATATATTAAACAATCAAACATTTAGTAAAAATTTCTAAAAAATTGCCACTGTACTGTGTACACATGTTAATTATTCGTTTGTATGTTTTCACTTAGCTGGACCATTATTATTTCATGTAAATATATTTTTTTATGTATTTTTAAGCTCTATAATCATCTCTTTTTTTATTCAGTAATACTGTTCTTTGTAATGCTGATCAATCCAAATCTTTACGTTGTTTCTTGTGATTCTTCCATTATTAATCATGTAATAATTATTTTTATGTATTTATATGCACTATAATCAACTCTATTTTTTTTTTTTTACTCAATAATTTTAGATAAATGGAAAAAGCATTTTTACCAATGTTACCACTCACCATGATCATCAACTTAGGATGGCTTTACTAATGAAATAATAACATCCTGATTAATTTAAGTAGCTAGAAATTACACTGGATAATCAGTTAACATAGTAAAAAAATGTTCTGAATTTAAAGACTCAAATGTGCGATTGCTTAAGAAAGTTCTACTTTTTGAGGGATTTGGATCCAAAATATACTAACAAATCTATTTTGTGCTAATAATAAATCTCAAGTATTTGGTTATGGCATAATTTTTTGGTATAAATCTATATAAATATCACAAAATAACAACATAAAAGCACGGATATTGGCAACATAACCGCTGCCATCTCCATCCTGGGGCTTATTCAAGGAATTATGTGATGTGTATTTAAAAACATTATACAGATAATTTCATAAAACCTTTTCTTAAAATTGAGAACTTTTGAAAAAACAGTTAATGTTATTAAAAGGCTTAACAAAGGTTGCATTATTTTTAACAAAAACGTTTTTTTAAAGTAATAAACGACACCATAGCTCCTAAAATGTTTAATTCATTAGAAAACTGTTTATTGTTAAGTAAGCTACAATCAATTTAAAAAAAATATAATTTCTATAAGTTATTTATAACTGAAGAATTTGAATGCTTTATCGTTTTGTTGAAAAAGCAATAGTCAGCTTTCCAATTCATATAAATGTTAATTATTTCATTTAATATGACCTATGAGTACGTACTGAAGAAGAAACGATCACATCATACTCTGTTTAAACTCTTTTCGTCACTATTTGAACAAATGACTTTTTTTAAATTTCATTATCTGATTTTAATAGATTATATACTTTGATTTTATTTCATTATCTATTCCTCTTTCTTCAATTAAATTGTTTTATACGAACAGAGTAATCAGTAAAATAAAGAAGTTTAGGGAAATAACTAATTTTCAGTTCATTATCATGAGAATTTATTTTACTTATTAACGTAGTTAATTTTATTACCAAACAGTTTTTAAAACATGCTGAATCATTGTTATTATAATCATCATCATTACTATTATGATTTTAAATTACTGAATGTAATGATATGACAGTAGCCTAAATGAAATATCAATTTTAGTAATTAACATTTTTTTTACTATGTATTAATAGTTTAGTATGTTTGTATTTGATTCTAAGAAAAAAATAAATATGATAAAGTTTATAGTAAAATAATTAAAAAATTAAATATCATTAGATTATTAAATTGTATACATTAAATTAATTAATAAAATGTTATTATTCGACTGTAAAGTTATTTGTATTTGATATTTTTAACAATGTAGTGGAAAAAAATAACTAAAATAAATTATTAATAAGTTCGAGCAAATAATTTATTACTAATGGTAAACTGATCACTAATAAAAGAACTACTTAATACATGAAAGATTGCAAAGATTATGTTTCTTAATTTACCATATTGTATGTAATACAATAAACTTCCTTTTCAGTTAGAAATACTATAAATTTTAGAATTTATTATATATATTATTATTTATATATATATAGCTACTGAAACACTGGTACATGCAACATAGTACTTTATGTATATTTAAAGCACCACTATACATGTATGCGCGCGCGCGCGCGCACACACACACACACACACACACAGAGAGAGAGAATGATTCAGAAATAGGGAAAATAATTTGGTAACTGATTCGAGTGCTTGAAATAAGGAAAAAAGCTCACACAAACATTATCCGTAAACGTTTTGTTATAATTACGGCTAGCGAAAAATCTCGTCCGGATTTCAGTTCCTCCAATGAAATTAGGTCATACTGAAATTTTTAATGCATTATAAAAGAGATAAACTTGATGGTTTTTGAGAAAAAAATGGAATATTCGAACATGTATTAAAAATTGTTTAAAATAAATTAAAAGTATTTACTTTACAAATTAAGTATTGTACTTAAAAAAAAAAAAAAAAAAATCACTCGTTTATAACTTCTTTTTACTGTTTAGTCTCCGGTAACTACCGTTTAGATAATTCTTCAGGGGATGATATGTATGAGTGTAAATGAAGTGTAGTCTTGTACATTCTCAGTTCGACCATTCCTGAGATGTGTGGTTAATTGAAACCCAACCACCAAAGAACACCGGTATCCACGATCTAGTATTCAAATCCGTGTAAAAATAACTGGCTTTACTAGGACTTGAACGCTGTAACTGTCGATTCGTTTATAACTAATTTACAATAAATGTACGAAGATTCCACTACTGACATTTATTCAATTTTCAACTCGTTTCCTTACATTTTCTATCGCCAATCTAATGTTATCTTCGGGTTCGTTCCCTGATGAGGGCAGTAGCATAAAGAATGCGAGCGATCAGTTCATCATGTGGAACGGAACGGAACGCAAGAACGGTAGGCGTTTCAATACTTCTCCCTACAGATCACAGAGCCTGGACAATGTCCCTTGCTGCTGTATCTTTCTATTATCGGCCGGGTTTCACGGGTTATTTAGTGGCAGTAATAAATTTTAAGTTTTATTTTTTGACGGATTTAGTGATTTGCGTTCCTATCCGTATGGACCAGCATGAAAATTACTTACTGGATCTGACCGTGGTTGAATAAGCTTTTGAGCCTCGTGCTCCCGGCGTTATTCCCCTTCAGTCCGTCCGCTGAAGTCATTTTGGTACTAACACCTTATGGGCTAGCAGGAATACGCCTTCCGGGGCCCTAGTTATTTGGAGGGAGCAATGCGCCCCCTTCTCCGGAGGGAGTCGCATGTGCTGACTGAATCACGCGTGATTTTACTTTTTACTTGTATACCTCGCAATTCATCCACCCTGAAAACTCAAATTTAAGGGAGGAAGGGCTGGTGATCTAGGTAGCCAGTTTACCGACCCGTCAATCCATTTACCAGTAAATTTTTCATCTAAAAATTGTCTTACTTCATTTGTGAAATGTTTGGTCCTCCATCAAGTTGATAGTACACACTTCAATTCATTTCGAAAATGAGAAATTTTCAAGCACCGTAAAAGATTCATTGTTTAAAAATTCCAGATAATTTTTCCCAGTTCATCTTGTTCTAATATGAGCCTAATAATTATAGCTATTTTAATTTTTAATGTTTAAAATTTTTCTATTAATTTGTGTATTTTAAAACTTCATTAAATCAATTTTCTCAGAATTAAATTCTGTACAAGTTTTTATAATATAATTTATGCATTTATTAGTCATTTAACAAACTTAGTGTATTTCAAACCTAATACAAAAAAAACTTGTTTTTCGTCAGCGCAGTTTTCTATTTTATGTTGGATTCATAAAAACTAAGGGAAGTATAGTTCTGAGACCTGTTTCATTCGAGTTTTCTCGTCAATAGACATAAGAAACTATCAAGTTTACCCCTTATATAACGTCTAAAAAATTTCAGTTTGACTTCATTTCCCCGCGCAACTGACGTCCGGGCGGAACTGTTCGATAACCGTAACTCGATAACAAAGCGTTTTGGCACATGTTTGTATGAACTTTTTTCCTTATTTTAAACGTTGGAATCGGTTGCAAAATTATTTCTCTTTCCTCTTGAATCATTCTATGTATTTATATATAGTCTTATAAGAATCTACTTTAATGTTAAACTTACAAGTTTAAATTTCTTTCAAAGACTTTCTCCCTACAATTAATTAATGGTTTATAAACAAATAACAAAGAAACCAACAGGTATTATTAAACTTATGATTGTCTACAGTAATTACATAAAGTTATCAATCCATAATGACTTTTTTAAATAAATTTATTACCAGCAAAAATAACGTATTGTATTTACGGTAAAGATATCCAAGGACTATCTGTGTACAAAACATTACTGAGTAGAACTCAAAATAAAAAAATCTGATAGGGAAATTATTACATTTTTAAATACGTAATTTTTTTTCAATTTAAGATAATTTTATGTTTTATTTTAAAAGAATTATATTTAAAATAAAACTGAACAGTATTTCCATTTCAGACATCATACTACAGCTAATAACACTTATTAATATTAAATTCATAATACCAACTACTTAAATTTCAATAGATCAATTAATACTACATATATATATAAAGACCGCTGGGAAATTTCTCTCCTTAAGGTTGGCGAACCTGTGTAGTTAATGCCCACGCTAGTTGGTGTAGTGGTGAATGTGTCTTCGCAAATCAGCTGATTTGGAAGTCGAGAGTTCCAGCGTTCAAGTCCTAGTAAAGGCAGTTACTTTTATACGGATTTGAATGCCGGTGTTCTTTGGTGGTTGAGTTTCAATTAACCACACATCTTACAAATGGTTAACCAAAGACTGTACAAGACACTTACACTCATACATCATCCTTTGAAGTAATACCTGACGGTATTCCCGGATGTTAAACAGGAAAAAGGAAGATTGAAGTATCCTTGATTACGTATGAGTGTTTACGTTATAAAATGAATAGGAAAATCGATGTTGCCGCCGACTGTGAAATATGTGGAGTCAAACGTTTTTAAAATTATCAAAACGTTAAGCCGGCTGAAATTCATAGGCAGTTGGTTGCTGTACACGGTGATAATGTAAAAAAATGAAAGAAACGTCCGAAAATGGTGTGAAAGGTTTAGAAGCAGCAGAATTAGAATGCGTGATGAAGAACGTTCGGAGAGGCCCTCGATAATCACTGAGGACTTGTTGAAACGCGTCGATGTTGAAATCAGAAAAGATCGTCGCTCAACGATTTCCGACCTGGCCCTTCTTTTTCCTGATGTTTTAATAGTTGTTATTGGTCGCCTTGTTCATGACCATTTAGGCTTCAGAAAGGTTTGTGCAGGTTGGGTGCCGCAGTCTTAACGGAACGTCACAAAAAAAATCCGAATGTGATCTGCCTTGAATTTTTGATGCGCTACACAGAAAAAGGTGTAAGTTCCTTAATCCAGTTTTAACCGCCGATGAAACATGGATTTCGTATTACACGCCAGAGAGAAAACGGCAGTCAAGTGAATGGCGTCATCCTCAATCACCCACAAAGGTCAAGCCACAGTCATTTGGACGCAAACTGATGGCCACAATCTTTTGGGATCGGTTTGACATACTGTTGATTTGATTTCATGCCACGTGGAACGGCTATAAATGCAGAAGCCTAATGCGAAACTACGTAAGTTACTGCGCGCCTTTCAAAATCGGCGACGTGCTACTACACGATAATGTACGTCCATATGTTGCGAATCCGATACGTGATTACGATCACCCACCATATAGTCAGGTCTTAGCTCCTTCTGATTAAAATTTGTTTGGGAAATTGAAAGAATTTTTGAGTGGTAAGCAATTCGCTTAAAAATGCTGTTAATCAGGGGCTAAATGGACTGGTAGCAGAAAAATAAGTCGAGGGTGTATTGAAACTTGTGTATCGCTACGATAAATGTATTCATATGGCGATTATATAGAGAAATAGTATAAGGGGTACTTACGTATTAACGCCACCGCAGATACAACTTTATTTAAAAACAAAGTAGTCAATCGTATTTCGGTGGAAAATGAACAGTCTCTTTATTAATTTTAATAAATGGTTATTTATATTTATTTTTCATAAATATAATTTAACCAAACTTAACCTTCTTTCTTTTTCCTATTTAGCCTCCGGTAACTACGGTTTAGATAATTCTTCAGAGGATGAATGAGGATGATATGTATGAGTGTAAATGAAGTGTAGTCTTGTACATTCTCAGTTCGACCATTCCTGAGATGTAAATGAAACCCAACCACCAAAGAACACCGGTATCCACGATCTAGTATTCAAATCCGTGTAAAAATAACTGGCTTTACTAGGACTTGAACGCTGTAACTCTCGACTTCCAAATCAGCTGATTTGGGAAGACGCGTTAACCACTAGACCAACCCCGTGGGTTAACCAAACTCAACCTACGGTCGCTAACCTTGACTAATTAACACCATAATTTTTTGAGTATTTATTTAATAAATTCAGTAATTATTTATTATTTAAATAATCAAAACGCTCCTGTTAATTAGTCAAGGTTAGCGAGCGTAGGTTAAGTTTTGTTAAATTATATTTATAAAATAAATAAATATAAATAACCGTTTATTAAAATTAATAAAGAGACTGTTTTAAATTTATGTTAAATTCTATATCGGCCCATTTTCCACCGAAATCCGATTGACTACTTTGTTTTTAAATAAAGCTGTAGCTGCGGTGGCGTTAATACGTAACTACCGTATAAGGTATGGTTTAAGAGAAATAAAAAATATTTATTAAGTTTTCAGAATAAATTTTTTCACAATCAAAAGGTCTTCACTTTAGAGATAACCTCTTTTATATATGGAAAAACACTCTTAAGCAGTGTTTTTGCAAATGGATTATAATTAAAATTAAATTTTTATACAAATTTTCAGAATATCTTCCTAAACCAAATATTAACATTTTTAATAACATAATTGTTGAGAAATTGTTTTAAAACTGATAATTAATGAATATCAAACTTTCTTTAATTCAGTATTGGGGTGTAAAAAAAAATCTTCTTTTAATCTGCTTAACAATAATAATATAAAATTATGTTAGAAAAACAAAATAATATTAATGCACCAATGGAGTGTATACTACGGAATGCACTCTGGTTAATTTAAGAGAAATAAGTAACATACTACAACAGAAAACAAAGCAGAGGATGATATATATATATATTAATTTTCCTATCAATTATTCACTGAAATTAAGTAGTTTTCAGTAGCCAAAGTAAATAACTTAAATAACATTGTAAAATATTAAATAATGATAAATATTTAAATTAATTATAACTTATGCACAACGTATAAAAACACTTATGCATATGATTAAACAGTACTGTATGTATTGAAGTTACCAATAAAATCAATAACATTAGGAAATAAGAAATTAAAGAAAAAACAAAATGATAAAATAGAACTGAGACAAAATCCAAAATATGTTAAATGAATTGTATTAATTAACCACAATCACAATAATATAAAATGGTCACAAGTCAATTTATAAAGCTATTTTGTAACGCTTCAGGATGAAGGATCTTTCAGATAATAAATAAATGAAAATAAAAATTAGAAAAGAGAGCAACATAGTATACTATTTTATCACACACAAAAGCCACTTGCAGTAATAACTTTTCAAAACAGATTAATATATATAATTTTGTAATGTTTTATAAATTTTACATGGAATTACCACAAATAAATATAATACATAGTAATTTCAAAGTATAAAAATATTTAAGATTAATAACAGCTTAAATCAATTAGTAACCAAAGTCAGGGTTAATCTGATCAGATGTAATTCAATTTTTATCTATATAGTATTTCAAAAAAAAATTATCTTATATCAATTAATGAGTTCATGGCAAATGAAAACAGATCAACAACATATAATGCAATTTTTAATGGAAAAATATATATGAAATTTTAATAAATGTTTTTAGAAACATAAAATATTCGTTTTTAAGGAGAAGTACTTAATAAGAAACTAATTTTTAATAAAAATCATTCACCCTTCAGCCACCAAATCATAAGAACTATCCAAATTTTTATTACATAAAAATATAAAGCAATTAAACATTAAAAATCAATTTATCATATCTTAACAGCAAACCGGCCTATTTATTTATTTCAGAAGCAGTAGGTTACTGCCCAGTTAGTTATTTATGAAGAATGTATTTTATAAAAGAAAAAAGCCAAGAATGGCCCGGATTCGAACCCACAATCTTTCTGTGTAAGACAGAGGTGCATCTCTGCCATGAGGTCAGGAAGTTCAATGGACATGAACGTTTTATCTTTTGAATTCAAATGACTAACAAAGTATTATTACTATTCTAAAAGCTGTAATACTGAGGATTCCCATTTAAATATATGCTTACTAAATGTTACTTAACCGATATTAATATTAAATCTTTTTGAAAATATATCCATTATTTTCAAAAATATCTATTAATTTTTTTGACACCTAAAACAATAATCTATGCGACTGTAAGAATTAAAAATCATAAATTAATTGCAATAAATTCTACTTGCTGATGCAATAAGGTGACATAACCTATAAAGATAGATTAAATTTTGTCCTTTAAGGGTAAATTATTAAGGTCACCCATAGCTTTATATTTTAAATAAACTTTTCATTGTAGTTTATTTTATTAGACTATACAAGAGACTAGCTAAATTGAGCAGGAGACTAATCTTTGGTAATTTTAATCAGAATCTGGCAGTTAAACATTATGAAAAATAATTGATTTACCCTTGAAACATTAATATACCCTTTTCCTGGCTAAATATCACGTACTTAAAACAATCTATTTAATTTAAAATAACATTATGATGTATAAATTATGAGATGTTTTAAACAGTTGAAACCCACAAATATTCAATATAGCTCCGATTTTTAATTTAATGTATTCTAACCTAAATAAAAGAGAAAATCATGAAACGAGGATATTACTTTTTAATTATAGGCCGATTTTGACTATTTGTTGAAATAACACTTCAAGATTATATAGAATTTACTCAGTACAAAAACATGCTAAAGAAAACACTACAGGGGAAACTGTACTAATACATAAACATATTAAACTTTACTTACGAGTCTTTTTCTGGATTCTCCATTTTTGTTACCAGAAGTGATGATAAATAAATAATAATACCGAATTAAAACTGGCGACAATTGTTCACACAAATTTTTGTGAGAGGTGATTTAACACTCACTCGTTACAAACACACCGGCTTTTGAACTGAAATCAACGATCAGCTGGCTACTGATACGGGTTTTAAAGTTCATGATTTTCTATTTAGTACGTAAAACAAAATGTAGGAGCGCTGTGTTTGCGCGTACGAATAGATATTGTGTATGAAGTGAATTAATTGGTTGTTAATTAAAATAATGCTAACTGGAGTAGAGGGTTTATTTAGTTATTTCAAGAGTTGCAGGAGTGTATAAAAAAGTCTTCATGTAACATAGAGTCATAACTATTGATGTTTGTCAGCATGATAAAAAAGCAAATGTCAATTTATTCTAGTATACATTAGGAAAACTACATTTTTTGCACAATGATGGATTTTGATATCATTAACTTTAAATGCTGAGACAACCAACAACCTATATCCTGACAGGTCTAGAACAAATAAAACTCTACAGCACATGAATCGGTACCATTTCATAAAATAATACCCACATTTAACTAATCATGTAATTCAGCCATATTATATCATTTACAGAAGTTTTAAGATCAGAACAAATATGTTAACTGCAGATAACATCACCAGTCAAACCACTCTATAAAATAATAAAATTTATAACAACTTATAGATTTATTTAAATATCTACTAAAGATTAATGACAGGGTTTTGTTTTTGTTATTTGTACAGTTTTTTTACATTTTAGTTTTACTAATTTTCTTTTTTTACTGTAAAGTTCCAATAATCTCAAGTAGGTATAACCATATCTTCAATTAACCACACATCTCAGGGATGTTCGAACTGAGAATGTACAAGACTACACTTCATTTACACTCATACATATCATCCTCTGAAGAATTATCTAAACGGTAGTTACCGGAGGCTAAACAGGAAAACGAGAGAGGTATAACCATATCCACCAAACATTATTAAAAAATTTTGACTACGCAAAATAAAAAGTTAAGTAGTAAAACATGGAAGAAAAATGGCTCTACTAAAAACAGTTTTTATGAGCAGAGCTATTTTTAACAATTATAGTTCATTTATGAACTAGTATTAATTTTTTTTTGACTACACTTCAGAAATTATTTTTTCTTAAAATAAATATTTTTTAAGAATAATGTTTAGTTTTATTTAATTTCTGTATGAGTTTTATCATAGTCTCATATTATTGTGTTGTATTTATTGAGTTGTAAGCACTGGAAAATAAAAAAAGCTAAATACATAGTTTTAATTACATAATTTGTGTAATTTAAATCATTCTAATAAAAATTTCTGTGATGAAATTTACATATACATTTTTCAAGGAACCATGTTTTTTTATTTATTCTATGTTTTCTATTTGACCATACTCAATTACTTTCATACTGTTGTATGTATTTGTATACACATAACATTAGAAATTATAGAATATTAGAAATAATATTAGGGCATCTTCTAGGAATAATTTTATAATTATATAAATAACAATTATTTTTTCAAAGCTGTTACTATTGTAAACAAACAGTTAAGTAATATTTATTTTGTAAACAAAAGTATTTACATATGTTATATGTATTATTAATGTGGTTTTTAAAATAATTTCTTCATTGTATGTTTTCAAAAATATATATAGATATACTTATGAATGATTCATTCATTATATATTTTCATGTCGTTAGCCTATATGGAAGAATGAAATTTCACTTATGACACACCACTTTGTAAAGTACTATGTTATTTCATCTTCACAATATCAAATGTTCTAGTAAGGCTTTCCTAGTACTAATTAATTAATCTGTTGTTATTAATATTAACTATATATACTGTGTAAATTTATTATGTTATTGTGCCATAAGTTATTTTGCATTTGATAAGATAACTTTTATTAAAAGTTGAAAGATGGTGATAGTAAGTTGTAAAAATACTGAGTAATTAGAAAGTAGAGTATATCATATTCTATTTATAAATTACCCCTAAAATTTATCCATAGGCTAGGTTACATTAACAAACTGACCATTATGATAATCAGAACTTTGATGACATTAGATGCTTTGGGTGAGTGAGGAAGGCCAGAGTATTAATATTAGGGATATTATTTCTTCTGCTTTTTACACAGTTTTTACACAGCTGTAGAGTGGAATGCAGGATTAATTTAATAACAGTTGGAGATAGGAATGCAAGCATTGGAAAAGGCAAGGAAGGAAATATAGTAGGTGAATACGGACTGGGCAAAAGGAATGAAAGAGGGGACTGACTTATAGAGTTTTACACAAAGTATAATATAATAATTGTCAACACCCAGTTTAAAAATCATAATAGAAGAATATACACATGGAAAAAGCCAGGCGATACTGCAAGGTATCAAATAGATTATATCATGGTTAAGCAAAGATTCAGAAATTAACTCGTCGACTGCAAAACTTACCCTGGAGCAGATATTGATAGTGACCGTTAATTAATGATAATGAAATGTAGATTGGGGTTTAAAAACCTGAAGAAAAGGTCTAAGATGAATTGGTGGAATTTAGAGAAGCTTGGTGAAGAAAAGGTAAAGAAGATTTTTGAGAAGGACATCGCAAGAAATCTGAGTAAAAAAGATAAAGTAAAAATGTAGAAGAAGAATGGGAGAATATAAAAAAGATGTAGCTTCTGCTGATTTAATTATTAAATCACGCTTCTGCTGATTTAAGAAAGTTCGCTTCTGCTGATTTAATTCTTAAATCAGCAGAAGCGAACTTAGGCGGAACAACGAAAACTGATAGAAAACCTTGGATGTCAGAGGATATATTGCAGCTGATGGATGAATGTAGAAAAGATAAGAATGCTAGTGATGAAGAAAGTAAAACTAAATATCAACAATTAAGAAATACTATAAACAGGAAGAGCAAACTAGCGAAAGAAGAGTGGATTAAAGAAAAGTGTTCAGAAGTGGAAAGAGAAATGAACATTGGTAAAATAGATGGAACATACAGGAAAGTTAAGGAAAATTTTGTGGTACATAAATTAAGATCTAATAATGTGTTAAACAAATGTGTACGATTTATAATATGAAAGGAAAGGTCAGTAGGTGGGAGGAATATATTGGAGAGTTATACGAAGGAAATGAATTAGAAACTGGTGTTTTAGAGGAAGAAGAGGAACTTGAAGAGGAGAAACAAAACTGAGATCTGAATGCAAGACAGCATTAAAAGATTTGAATGGCAGAAAGGCTCCTGCAATAGACAGAATACTTGCAGAATTTCTGCGCAATACAGGTTAGGAAGCAATAGATAGATTATACAAACTGGTGTGTAATATTTACGAAAAAGAGAAAGTTTCATCAGACTTCAAAAATAGTATTATAGTCATGATACCAAAGAAAGCAGGGATAAATCTGAAGAATACAGAACAATTAGCTTAACTAATCATGCATCATAAATCTTAACTAGAATTTTGTAGAGAAGAATTGAGAGGAGAGTGGAAGAAATGATAGGAGAAGACCAGTTTGGTTTCAGGGAAAGTATAGGAACAAGGGAAGCAATTTCAGCCCTCAGATTAATAGTAGAAGGAAGGTTAAAGAAAAACAAACCGACATACTTGGCATTTATTGACCTAAAAAAGGCATTCGATAACATAGACTGAAATAAAATGTTCAGCATTTTCAAAAAATTAGGGTTCAAATACAGAGATAGAAGAACTGCTAACATTTACAGGAACCTGACAGCAACAGTAATAATTGATGAACATAAGAAAGAAGCTGTAATAACAAAGGGAGTCCCCGTTACTTTTTAATCTTTACATAGAACTAGAAGTTAATGATGTTAAAGAACAATTTAGATCTAGAGTAACAGTACAAGGTAAAAGATAAAGATGCTACGATTTGCTGATGATATAGTAATTCTAGCTGAGAGTAAAAAACATTTAGAAGAAACAATGAACACGGCATGGATGAAGTCCTACGCAAGAACTACCACAAGAAAATTAACATGAACAAAACGAAAGTAATGAAATGTAGTAGAAATAATGAAGATGGACCACTGAATGTAAAAGTAGGAAGAGAAAAGATTATGGAGGTAGAAGAATTTTGTTATTTGAGAAGTAGAATTACTAAAGATGGATGAAGCAGTAGCAATATAAAATTCCAAATAGCAAAGGCGGAACAAGCCTTCAGTCATAAATATAATTTGTTTACATTTAAAATTAATTAAATTAAATTGTCAGGAAAACTTTTTCAAAGTATATGTTTGGAGCATAGCTTTACACGGAAGTGAAACTTGGATGATCAGAGTACCTGAGAGGAAAAGATCAGAAGCTTTGAAATGTGGTGCTATAGGAGAATATTAAAAATCAGATGGGTGGATAAAATGACAAGTGAAGAAGTGTTACGGCAAATTGATGAAGAAAGAAGCATTTGGAAAAATATAGTTAAGAAACAGACTTATAGGTCTTATATTAAGGCATCCTGGAATAGTTGCTTTAATATTGGACGGATAGGTAGAAGGAAAAATTTGCAGGCAGGCAGGCAACGTTTGGAGTATACAAAACAAATTTTTAGGGGTGTAGGATGTAGGAGGTATGTGAAATGAAACGACTAACATTAGATAGTGAATCTTGGGGAGCTGCATCAGACCAGTCAAATGACTGAACACAAAAAAAAAATGTATTCTCATCTAAAATGTATTACATGTTGGGTTTTCTTCAAGAAAACCAGAAGATACTTTCAACATATAAATATAAGCTTCTGTTTCTTTATTTCTAATCAATATTACTGCAAACCGTCTATTAAGAAGACAAAGATGTTTGACATTTCCATACCTTTAACCTTATATATACAAGTATTACTTAAAAAATTTGTCATTTATTCTGAAAACCATAAAAAAATCTTTAATTTTCTCAAACAAAACAACCTGCATTGTTTGTTATTACTTTGCATAATTCTGTTATTAATAAGAAAGGAACAAATTTTTTTTGTTTTTATTTTTAATAAATTGTTTAGAAATTTAAAAGTTTTTTTTTGGCTAATGAAATTTAAAGCTTCTTTTGTAGAAATAGTATTACTGTGCTGAGTTTTTAAATAACACATCAGATAAACTTAATCTTTTGCTCATTGTTTAACATGTTATTAATGTAGATAGATAACAGACTTTGGTATACACCAAGACTGTGATTATTGTACATTGCAGTTTATAATATTGCAACCGATCTCTGATCTGATCCCTGGCAATGGTCTTGCATTATTTATCACCTCAGTTATCTTACAATCAGTAAAATTTGCATGTAAATGAGTGGACTTGATGGTAATGACAATAAAGAAACAAAAAAAAAACATGGTTGTAAAAATAAAAAAAAACAAAAACCTGATTAAACCAGAGTACTGTTACATCACAGAACTGCTGTAACAATCAGAACACATTAAGCGCTCAATTTTAATAATATACCTTGTTCTTCAGAAACTTTATTTATCGCTGTCATCCAACCAAAGCAATGGTTTGTTCATTTATTTGTAACATAAGAAACATGCAATTCTCAAAATTTTTTTGAATCATTAGACCATTTCACTTATGTCATTATTGAATCATACTTGAGACCACTTATCATATGATAAATATTTTCCCCATACGACCAAAGCTCTTTGTATATATTGCAATAATTCTCATCAAAAAATAAACTTAATTTGTTGCTTTACAAAAAGCTTTTACTTCTTATGAGTATGACAATGATTAAGGAAGACCTGAGCTTTAGGAAGCACCAGTGGAGTTGCTTTTTCTGAGAGTTTTGATGTTAAACAAACAAACATTTTATTCAGATTTGAATACAATAATATATATTATACAGATCATGTCAGAAATAATGTTTCTTTCTATTCTATCAGAGAAAATTTACATTAAAATCTGTTTTTAATACTTCTTTTGTATTTTTTTCAGTGTCCCACAAAATGAATGACTAATCTAAATCATTAATTCTTAGGTTACAAAAAATAACATTTGCGATCAAACATTAGAGAATTCTGTTTATATTTTACAAGACATGCTGAAAGCGGCATTGTTTGAAACAACAATCTTATAACCACTAAAATAAGTAGCGAATCATGTGCATGATTTAAACTTCTCACCTAGCAATTATAATTTACATTTATTAGTTACATCTAGATATGATTTGTGAATAACCCTTTATAACCTACATCAAATAATTTGTAAGTCTAACAATTTCCATATTAGTCACAAGCAAATAAGTTAAGTACCAACAATGTATATAACCTTCATTTAAGTTACCTGTAACTCTGTTAACATATTAATTTATGATAAATAAGAGAAATCTCTATTTCTGACTTTTCCTAATCGATTAAAATTTTTTTAATTGCCACTTAATTTAAAACACTTTTAAATTAATTTTTACCGTCTACCAATAGTGAATATCTAACAAATAAACCTCATAAATTATAGAATTTCCATCTATCTATAAAAATTGCTGAAATTTTTTGGGGTATTATTTAAAAATTGTGTATTTATTATATAGCTCAACATTTCATTGTAAAATTTATGACTTTTTAGTTAGTTTTAATTTTTTAATTTTATGATTATTTTTCTTTTTTAAGTATTTTTGGTTCAACTGATTTTTGCTGATTCTAAAGAAATCAAATTAATATTATTGTGACGGTACGTCCACTCCTTCTTGCTAAAACACACCTTGGTATCTACATTAATTTGACAGGTGAGCTCCTATTGTGCTAGTGTAACTGTATTATATGATGTAAATAAGTAAGTCAGTAAGCAATCAGTCAGTAAGTATTTTTTACCCATCAGGAAAAAAATTGTACGTGGAAATCCCCTCCCATGACCCTAACTTGTGTGTGTTAAGTTTCTGGTGTAATAACAGTATCGGAGAGGAATTACCCTCAGTAAAGTTAACTTAAAAATTCATTCCAAAGGAAAAAAACATTTGTATGTGTAATATTTGGAAACTCTGTTAGAGAAATGAACATCTGTTAATAATATTTATGTAACAACAAAATTTATCCAATTTTATTCTTCTTATCGTTGAAAACAAATTTTATTTATTTTATTTTAATACATACATTCTATTTTATTTTATTTTGATGCATTATATAAGAAATAGAATTTAGTAATTAATGTCATATATGTTTCTTTCTAAAACAAAAAAAAATTTAATTAAAAACAAATAGTATTATAATACCTTAGTAATGTTTTTAAATTTTACAAATTTAATACAATTACAAATAATAATTTAGTACAAATAATTTGGTATTATACAAATAAGGGACTGATAAAGATAAGTGATCAGTTTATAATTTACAGTATACGAGAGTAAGTCAATTATTATCTGCAATGTAGTTATAAATTTTATTACAATACAAATAGGAAACTTACATGTACATCATTTTCCAACACATGTACATAGTCCCCTTGCATTTCAATGCACTTGGTCCATCGTACAAGCTTCTTGATACCCTCATAAAAGAAGGTTTTCGGTTGAGCTGAGAGCCAGGAATGCACCGCTTCTTTCACTGTTTCGTATGAGGTAAATCGACGGCCCCTTAATGCCTCTTTGAGTAGACCAAACAAGTGGTAGTCAGAAGGGGCAAGATCAGGACTATACGGAGGATGAGGCAGTACTTCTGGAGTGGATGAGTTTCAGCAGTGTGGGCAGCAGTATGTGGACGGGCATTGTCGTGGAACAACACAACACCTTTCGACAGCAGTTCTCGGCATTTGCTTCGAATTGCAGGCTTCAGCTTGGCAGTAAGCATCTCACTGTAATGCGCACTGTTTAATGTCGTGTCCCTTTCCTCATAATGTTCCAGTACTGGACCTTGTGAGTCCCAAAAACCGTAAGCATCAGTTTTCCTGCGGACGTTTGGGTCTTAAACTTTTTTTTGCAGGGCGAATTTGCACGTTTCCATTCCATTCTCTGCCGTTTACTCTCCGGCTCCTAATGATGGTTTCATGTTTCGAGTGATGACTCTGTCTAAGAACATGTCCCGTTCGTTACCATAGCGATCCAAATGTTTTTGGCAGATGTCCAAGCGCGTTTGTTCATCTAACTGTGCGAGTTGTTTTGGGACCCATCTTACACAGACGAAACCCAAGTCTGTTGTGGATGATTTCGTGGGCAGAACCGTGACTAATTTGGAGACGATGTGCCACTTCATCAATAATTACTCGTCTGTCTAAGAAAACCATGTCACGTACACGCTAAATGTTTTCCTCATTTCTAGCGGTAAACTGTCGTCCGGCTCCTTCGTCGTGCGTAACACTTGTGCGACCATTTTTGAATATTTCAATCCATTCGTAGACACTCCGTTGCGGCAATACACTGTTCTCGTATTGTACCGAAAGTCTTCGATTAATTTCGGCCGTGATACACCTTCCGACCACAAAAAACGGATCACTGAACGTTGCTATTCTTTGGTGCAAACAGAAAGCGGAGCAGCGATGCTTAATGGAAGGGCAGCGGTAATGGAACTAACCTAGCAGCATCAAACCTCCACAGACCTAACAATTAAACTAGCATGCGTCATCTACGCAACACGACAGCACTACCAACATAAACAAAAATATAACTAAATTGCGGATAATAATTGTCTTACCCTCGTATTTAATTTTTTAGACAAAAATTTATTATACAGATAATGAATATGTGTAGGAGGTTAGAAATTTCCAGCAGGAAAAATCTCATGGAGGAATGCTGAATTACACATATTTATTAAAAAAAAAAAAAAAAAAAAAATATTAATGCATTTTATTATTTTCTATTTTGTTGTTTTTTTTTAATCAAAATATTCATAGAAGCTGATGATTTGTGTTAAAAATTCCACTTTCTGTGAAGGGGATCAAATACAGTAGAAAATATTTTAAGCAAGTTATATAGTTAAGTAATTAAGGCTTAAGTCAGGTTAAAGCTTAAGTAAGGACTGTATATAATGAAATTTTAAGGAATTAAAAAATAAAGTCAAGGGAATGCAACAGGTTTAATGAACAGCTAAAACCAGGGAGGAACTGTAAGTAAGTTACAATGACTGGGACAAAATGTAAACTAAAAAAATTCTTATAGTAAGCTGTAAAGTGAGTCTTACAAAGAAGTGATAAACTGATAAATTCACTATTGATAGTAAGTTTTGTTTCAGCATTTGAGTTTTTGTGCTCCTCAAAGAATAAATGAAGAATCAGTGAAGATACAATCCAATTTTATTGTGTGAATTATATTTGACAGCAGACTCAAATACAGATTTTGGCAGTATTGGTATTCTGTCAAAGACTATTTTTGAATATCTGCTGTCATTACAGTATACTTTTGACAGACAAATATACAAATATATTTTTAAATGGTATGTTGAAAAGTGTAGAGGATAACAGGATTCAATGAGATGTATTTTTCATTCTCATTCTTTTGAACTTGATCAAACTGAAATTTTTATACCCTTGATCATTTTGATTGTTTCATGCTTCATGGGATTAGAGTAGCGCTTTTTTGTAGGCTGTCATTTTTGTGATAAAATTTCATACAATTTATCATTTAAATTACTGAATTATAGGAAAGCAAACAACACTACTTCTGAAGTTGTTGATATTTTATTAGTTTATTAGGTATGTGCTGTTATCAAATAGATTTTAGAGAAGTTAACACCAAATACTAGCCACTTCCTAAATCATTCTCATGAATAACAAGCATCTGGTGTCAGGCTAAAGAATTAAGGCAGAATGCGGTTTGCTGTTGCTGTCATTATTAAACTGAATTTACAGGTGCTACATTTGTATTTCAAGCCTATTGATGATCTTGAGGCTGAAAAGGGATACCTTCACAATCACACTGTTTACAAAAAAAAAAAAAAATAGCTGTATATTCAACATCAATATCTCAAGAAAAGCAAATTTGATTGGTACCTATTGTAGCATTTACGTATTTATTATTGTAGCTTTACGTGCATCACAGCTATATGAAAGACTGGGAACAGATACTGTTATGAATAATAAACAATGAAAATAATAATAAATAATGCGAGAAATTAATCTATTTCTGTTGCGTAAAATGCTTTAAAGGCTACTGCATGATCATTCCTCCATACTAAAGGAATTTATGATCATGGTATAAAATTTTCAATTATGACCAAAAGTAAGATTCTAAAAACTTCTTTACCTTTATTAATATACACTTCCCAACAACATAACATTTACAAAAACACAGTTTTAAAATCCTCAGTCTATAAACTAAGATTTTTTTGTAAATTACCCCCAAACAGCATAATCTCTAAACAATGGATGAGAAATTATGTTGGTCACATAATATATGTGTAAACTTTTTACAGATTTTAAAAATACAAATATTATGCTGCAGTCAGACTGTATTTTTCAAATACAAATTTTAGCAATGAAAATTAAACCAAATTTTATAATAAAGTGTTTTTAATAGTTTTTTCACAGAGTTTATTATATTTCTTGTTTATATTTTATTTTCTTCTCATTTCTCATGGTTTTATTTGTACAGAGAAATTCTCTATTTTATTTTATTTTATTTACAGAAGACAAATAAATGGTTTACTTGTGAATTACTCACATACTGTCATTTATTCAACCATATATGCACCCATTAGTGACAATTTTTCAAAATGCCAATTAGTTTTTATTTTTAACGGATTCTTTCTGAATGCCAGATAGTTGTTATACATTATGTATAAAAACATTTTATACTCATTAAGAATTACTGTAAATTGTTTTTATAAAAAAAGATCTTTTTAAAGGAGTTTTGATTTTTAATGTTAGCATCCTAAATGACATTGATGTTTATGAATCCAATATAAAATGTAAAGTAGCCTAAGTTAAACTTAAAAGCAAAGCATTTACTAATAATCACAGAAATATTTGAAAGAACTTAGATGATACATATAAAATTTTGTACCTGGCATATCAGAATTAATTAATGAATACAGTAATGAGAAGTTTACAGTTTAGGATATGATAATGGAGAGTTACCAAAACTAAATTGCACACGGAAGTGATTCAACATAAGGAATAACTGAAATTATAAAAAAATGAGTTTTAGTAATGTTTATTTTTTTTAAAGAAAAACATTTGTCTGAATGAGCATGATGGAATATTTTTATGTTTTTAATTCATGCTGAGTTAAATTGTTTTCTATCAGCCGACTAATTTGGATAATAAATGTGCTCTACATAAGGTGACAATCAGTCTAATTTGCAAAATATACATGTAAAAACATAACTTTGAAATTGTACATTAGTGGATACTGTTGAATTTGAAATAGTTTCCCTGTTGTATTTATTCACTGGTTACCAATTCAATTTACCAATTCAGATATTGATTTTTTTGCAGAAAACAGAACCTTAAATGAAATGTTGATGCTAGTATTATATTGAATGTACCATAATTTGGAATATTATTGTGATGAATGATCTACTTTCAAGGCCACAATTTAAGAGGCCTCTAAACAGAATCTTGGAATCATATCAGCAAAATATGTTTTTTCATTTATCATTAATCAAACATTTGTGTGCGACTGTGCATAATATCATCATCCTCTGTTAATATTACACCACTCAAATACCTTGATTTTTTTAAAAGAATCCACACAGTATTTTACGTTCAGAAACTTCAACATTTCAGTAACAGTTTACAGATTTTTCATATGAAATTTAACATAAATACTGCTCTCAATTTTGATCACATGATTTTATAAAATAATTGCTCAAAGTTCAGTTTAAAATCAGATTTTATTGTTTCTGCAATAGCCAACTGACAAATGGTTACTTTGGCTTCAGGTTTATGAACATATTAGTTAAAACACGATTGCTCACATGATTCCAACCAGATCACTGTATGAGTAACACTAAATGGCTGTTTTGAAAATTAAATTAAAATACTGTTATGCATAGTATTATATCATTAATTTAAAATAACATGACTGGAGCTCAGATTTGTATTAAACAGTATTTAGTTTAAATGTACTTGATGTAATTTATATTATGTGTACAGTGTAGGCCTAATGTCTTGCCTATTAGCTAATATCATATCTCAGTTGCAAAATGTATTTTTATGATAAAGAAGCTATATGTGTAAAGTTCATCATTACCTAGAATTTTATAAATATTTCTGTTAGCCAACCTATCTAAACTACAGGTAGCTATATAAATGTTACTATATTGTACAGTAGATATATCAGATGGGAAAATTCTAGGGGGGGAAAGAGATTTAACTTTTTAATCAAAAATTCATTCAATTAGGTAATTTGTAGTAAACTAAGAATTGTTAAAATTCAGTTGAAATTTTTTCTGGTGAATATATTTGTAATTTGGGTGACTTCATCTGTTCATTTCAATAATTATTTTTAAACATAATTCCAGGGAGTTACATTCATATAAGATTTATTATGTTGGTGATAGGTTTAGTCAAAAAGGAAAAAAGTCCACATTTGGTTACACCATACCAATTATCTTTAGAAAATTACAATGGGAGAATACTTTTTAATAAGGTGAAGAAAAAAATAAAATGAAAACCAATGAAGTGCAAATATTTTTACTTACAAAAATTGAAGATATTAAGTTAAAGATGTTAACAATAATTTATATAATGTATATATATATATATTATATATACATTATATAAATTATTGTTAACTATATATATAGTTACCTCTTTTACAACACTCACTTACACTCTTAGATCAGTTATTAGAAGAAAACATTTATTTATTATTTTTTCAATTTTTGTAATGAATATATTCATTATCTTTATTTTTGTTATGAAGGAAAGATTCACATTTATATATTGCAACTGAAATTCAATTAAAATAAAAATGAAGCATTAAAAAACAAAACAGATTTTAAGAAATAAATATTTTGTTAAAAAAAATGTAGTAAATGGCACGGATATACAAAGCTTAAATAGTATAATTCATTTAAAAAAATTAATGATCTGTTACAGTGCATATAAACTATATGAAGAATTTAATAGATTACATACTACATAAGAAAAAGCATAACTACTGATAACTACATAATAGTAGAAACCCACATGAAGAAAGGCACACCGATAATGTTGTATAATGAACACAGAATTACAATATTAGAGAAAATATATTATATATATATATATATGTTTTAACATAGTTATTTTAAATTTACATCATTTATGTAAATATATTATGTGTTAGCTTATATGGACAGTGCAAACAATTTGAGGCAAGCTATGTATAAAGCTAACTGAAAAATTAATAAAAAACAGATCTCTGCTTTTAATATAAGTTCAAAGTTGAATAAATGTCATTTTCAAACATCTGAAAAATTAAATTTATATCACTGTCTAATTATTCTGATAAATATATTAAGATAATACATGAAGTATTCATAACAGTCCTCCTTTATAAAAGGAAAAAAGCTCTTTCAGAGCTCTTGTTTCTTCAAGTTTTTTTTTAGGTTAGTTACTATATGTTTGTCAGATTTCAATTAAAAAAATATGTAGTTAACCCAGATGTTCTGGGTTGAGTTCTGGTCAGGCATGGCATTTTTTCAGATGCTATAAAAATTCATTTCATTATCAACTATTGGTATCTGTTACAGGGCATTCAAAAAATGAAGTGGAATAAAGAGAGGAGTTAATTGTTGTTGAGCTCCTCTTCTTCAAGTTAATTACAGGCATTAATTACATCTATTCATTGTTCTGAGGCAAGATTACAGTTATTTAATTTTGTCAACAAAGAATAATTATAATAGAATTATTTTTAATTAATACTATTCCTCTACTGAAATATTAAGGATCAATTAAAACTAGAAAAAAGAGAAAAAACTGGTTCATGTCTTCATCATAATGAATTTATCATATTCATATGGTCACATGCGCACATCAAATTTAATAAAATAGTCTGTACAACAGTTTTTAACAATAAGAGCTGTTTCAAAAGGAAAATGCAATATAAAATACACTGTACTAGTTTTTATAACAGTGCTGCCAACTTAAGTAATTATGATGATTTACTTAATGCTATTTTGTAGCATTGGTAAAATACTATAATAGAAAACTTTGTTTCCTCACCATCATCATTAGAACATTTTCCTGAACAAGAGTTTTTTTATTTTTTAAATGGCATTGACTGCTACAGTCATTTCCACTAAAAATATCCAACAGTGTGTATGGACTGCACATAGCATCCTTAACTTCACTGTTCTACAGGAACCACATCACTGAATGTGATTTTGATTGTTAGCATTTTATGATCTTCATTTTCCAGGATACTACTCCCTATGATAATCCATCTGTTGTGGAGCCAACAGGTTGTAAGGGATGCAGGCCCTGTCTTACCCAAGATCCAATAAAAGGTCTTATTACCAACAACTGTTGCACAACGAGGTTTTTTTTTTTTTAATTTAATAAGTTCATATAAACGATAAGTTTTTTATGATGAAAATTACTGTAAAACAATTCAGATCACTGTTCAGTAAATAAATCAAACTTTCTGCTTTGGTGATTAATTTATCTTAACACATATTTATGCATATCTCATACATCAGCGATTGTCATATACAATCACTGTACTAGAAAGTGTACTAGAAAGAGTCATCACTTACTCATATTATGTAAATTATGTGACAATTACACATTCTTATTAATATGTAATAATGAATATTTAAGAGGTACTGAAGATGGAGACAAGAACTGTGAAAGTGCATTTTCCTGCTTGTATATGTAAAAAGCAGGTAAGTTACATGCTCTTACTGTTCTGGTACATAATCATTTTTCATTGAAATAATATTTAGCTTACTTTGCCTTACTTCCACTATGTGATTTACGATCACAACATCTTAATAAATAGCTGTTAGATAAAAATTTTTCGTTATATTTCTTGCTTCTAAAATCCTAGTTTACTGAATTATTCTCACTTAGGACTACTTTATTCACATATATTTTGATAAAAAAAATGACAATATAAATTTTAAAAACAATTACAAGCTGGTAAGTGTGAGTAACATAAGTGTCCTGGTGGGTCTTCTCTGCTTGCAAGGACCTGTTTTAGTCACAGTAATTTTATCAGGTTTAAGCAAATTTTTATAAAAATATTTATAAAATATTTCAAAGTGATGCTCTTTTTTCATACACCTTTCTCCAGATTAGGTAAGTTTGATGCTAAAACTTAATTTTAAGCAACAAAAGGCACACATCACTAGCGAAAATGATAATTATTCAAAGAATAACAAGCATCCCATATCAAGCTAATTAGAGAAAATGAGAGATACAATGGATTTTCATTCACTTAGCCGCTTTATATTTGTGCATGTCAACATAACAATTTTTTGAAACGGTGATATTAGTCCTACTAGCAACACCTTTATTCTGTTAATATCATGACTAGAGAGCAAAATTACAATCAATGATACCTAGTTCTGCTTTATATGGATCATATCAGTAAGAAAGGCTGGGATAAATAGTAAATAGCAGTAAAATAATGAACATCTTTTTGTGGAAAACTATCAAGTATTAACACTGTTCCAATTCATATGGGGATAGTAATAGTTTTTATTATAAACAAAATTTCTTAAATTTGTTTATAACTGAAGAAATCACACAGTGGAAAGATCTTAATAACAGCATAAAAACCATAAAACTATTTTAAAAGCATAAACTATTTCACAAAACTTCATGGATGAATTCTATTACAGTTACAATAAAAGAATGATGAGAATTTTTAAAACACTACGTTATTAAAACAAGACTATGTTTATAATATAAAGTATGGTATTAAAGTTAGAGAAGCTAAATAGTTCTTACACTGAAGTCATATGAAAGTATTTTAAACATACAACAATCACAGAAGCTTGTTTATATCTATATTTTATGTGTGTATATACATTTTATAAACCACAGTACTAATTTACTATTACACTTAAATCCTAATTACTCATTACAATAATTAGGTAGTAACTTATCTAATATTACTTGTTCAGTAATAAAAAATAGTTTAATACTTCTTATTTATAATTAGGTACACATATAACAGTAATTTATCATAATAAAACTACTATTATAGTGATATTATTATTATTAAAAAAACTTAACAAAAATTGACATTGTTTAGAGTCTTCAGAATGTCATGATTTCAATTAAAATGATTACAAACATATTTATGAGTGTGCTTAGGAAACAAAAAAAAAAAAAAAACATTATTAAAAAAAAATTCAATGAAATTGGCACATAAACTGTTATATTATTGTTCATGTAATCTATTTTACAAGTTATTTAAATTAATCACTTATAAATTCATTAATTTTTTTAATGATACACAATGATAAGAATGCAATACTCTATGAGTTGAATGATTCTACAGTAATACAAGTAAATACTTGTAGTAGTATTATGTAATGTTACATCAACTTATTTTAATTTGTATTAGTTTCAAGTATTTAATTTTTTATACAGCTTAACCCTATTTGTCTGAAATAATAGAACTGAAATTTACTCTGATTGGCAAAATTTCAATAAAACAAATTTTGAATATATATAAAAAGAGGGGCCAGCAAGGTTCTATAGGTTTTGATATGTCAACTTCATTACCTCTTAAATATATGTATATGCTTTGGGTACGTATTTATATATATATACATATATGAATTAGTTATTTGTAATTACAATAAAGTTTATTTAATAGAAAATCTGTTTATGTAATGTAATATTCAATGGAACAAAAGTAAGTATTCTTATATTTTGTAAAGTCTCGAAGCAATACAATACAAAATAATAAATATATTAAGTGTAGCATTTATGGGTTAAGAAATAAATAAATTTGCTTTACAGAATAAATAATTAACATTTGTTCTTTTTTTCTATATGTAGTATTGTTGTACTGTAAGTAATCTTAATTTATCATTCTCATTCAATAATCTTTGCAACTAAGAGTTTAGAGAGGTAAATCAGGAAGAATCTATTCCTGCACTATCATTTCAGAGTGGATACAGAACATGACTAATTCACAACATGAACTTTACGTCAAAATTCATATTTATCATTCACTTCAAGTTAGTATGAACTTTGTTGTTATACAGTTTGTTAAATGCCATAACTTAAAACAGTTATAGGTGTCTAATATGAGTTAAAAGCCAGTCAAAAATGACAACGTCATTCTCAAGAATAACAAATCCAAATAACAATAAGAAATCCAGACTTAGTAGGAAAGTGATGAGTGAAATGGTCTCCATTTGCTTTTCTCACTACAGTTGCATTTTGATATGCCAAGTCCACCAAAATATACAAATGTATTCAGGTTAATAAGTGAAACTGTTCACCAAACAATGTTGTATAATAAACAACATTACTCTCACAGAAAGCAACTTGATTAGTGTCTGATAGTTTGGGTACTTTTCATGCATTAAAATCAAAAGAAAGACTGAAAAAGCAATGTAAATCAACAAATAAATGTATGTTTTTTAGTTACAAATTGCTTTATTGGTACTGGTTCAACTCAAGAGCAGAAATTAAATGACTTAATTATTCAATAAAAAAATAACAAGGAATATCTGAATTCTTTATAAAAGTCATTAATTTGTATAATTCCTGAAATAATTTATTACAACTTATATTAATAAAAAGTAGATGAAGTATTTAATTAAATACTGTCTCAAAAATAATTAAATTGAATAATTAGTAAAAGTTAAAAAAAAAAAGTTGCTATCATTGTTTATCCATTTTTAGGGTTTACCTTTAAAAAATCTATACTGTTGTAACTAAGCCAAGAATTTATTGCGTTACCATCTTAATTAAATCTTAATTAAATCATTACCATCTTCATTGCACTGACGTAAGCAAACTTTAAACATATTTTTCCATCACTCAAAAACAATTTATCAATAAGTACATATATATATATATATATATATATATATATATACTTATGTATCTATTTAGATAATGAGCTGTGCCAATGTATACTTGAAAGTAATTTATTTAAGGTGAAATCATTTCACTTTAATAATAGTACTGTATCTAGAGGAACATAAGTATAATAAAGACGACCAGTTTACTGAAATGATTGTTGGTGCAAAATAAGATACTTTATTTTGCAGCTTTTATTGTATTATTTAATAATTTTGTAGTGTAATTGTTAGTGAATGTAAGACTTAAAAAATGTACAGATTTTTTAGAAAAAAAAGAAACAACTACTTTAAAATAACAAAGAGACACAAGCAAAGTTTACAAAAAATGAAAAACCTTTAAGTATGTACAAAATTAATACTTACAAAAAAATAAAATCAATAAGTAAAATCAATTGACAATAGGCAAAAAATCAGCACTTATGAAGCACCAAAAATATTCTACCCAGATAAAATAAAATTAAAAGTAATACAACCTTACAAGGGTGAAAAATAGAAGTTAGCTAAAATTATAATGTGTAGCTTTATTATCTGGTTAATATAGAAGGGGTTTCATTTATTTCACAGACATAGTAAACGATTTGTTGTAAAAGTGTTACTTTTAAGTAACACATTGTTTTTATTTTATCTGTTTGAATGTTTTACTTTTGTATTTATTTTTTTAGAATCATTGTAATAAGGATAAAATAAAACCTAAACCGACAACGATTGTTAACGTCTATATGCCTACAAGCGCCCATGATGATGATGAGGTAGAGTGTGTATACGAAGAGATTGATGAAGCAATTAAACACGTAAAAGGCAAGGAAGAAAGTATGGTGGGTGAGTGCGGGCTGGGCAAAAGGAATGAAAGAGGGGACCGACTTATAGAGTTTTGCACGAAGTATAATTTAGTAATTGCCAACACCCAATTTAAAAATCATAATAAAAGAATATACACTTGGAAAAAACCAGGCGATACTGCAAGGTATCAGATAGATTATATCATGGTTAAGCAAAGATTTAGAAATCAACTCGTTGACTGCAAAACTTACCCTGGAGCAGACATTGATAGCGACCATAATTTGGTGATAATGAAATGTAGATTGGGGTTTAAAAACCTAAAGAAAAGGTGTCAGATGAATCGGTGGAATTTAGAGAAGCTTGAGGAAGAGGAGGTAAAGAAGTTTGGTTTTTGAGGAGGACATCGCAAGAGGTCTGAGTAAAAAAGATAAGGTAGAAAATGTAGAAGAAGAATGGGAGAATGTTAAAAAGGAAATTCTTAAATCAGTAGAAGCAAACTTAGGCGGAATAAAGAGAACTGGTAGAAAACCTTTGGTTTCAGACGATATATTGCAGCTGATGGATGAACGTAGAAAATATAAGAATGCTAGTGCTGAAGAAAGTAAAAGGAACTATCGGCATTAAGAAATGCTATAAACAGGAAGTGCAAACTGGGGAAAGAAGAGTGGATTAAAGAAAAGTGTTCAGAAAAGGAAAGAGAAATGAACATTAGTAAAATAGACGGAGCATACAGGAAAGTTAAGGAAAATTTTGGCGTACATAAATTAAAATCTAATAATGTGTTAAACAAAGATGGTACACCAATATATAATACGAAAGGTAAAGTCGATAGATGGGTGGAATATATTGAATAGTTATACGGAGGAAATGAATTAGAAAATGGTTTTATAGAGGAAGAAGAGGAAGTTGAGGAAGATGAAATGGGAGAAACAATAAATGAGATCTGAATTTAAGAGAGCATTAAAAGATTTAAATGGCAGAAAGGCTCCTGGAATAGACGGAATACCTGTAGAATTACTGCGCAGTGCAGGTGAGGAAGCGATTGATAGATTATACAAACTGGTGTGTAATATTTATGAAAAAGGGGAATTTCCATCAGACTTCAAAAAAAGTGTTATAGTCATGATACCAAAGAAAGCAGGGGCAGATAAATGTGAAGAATACAGAACAATTAGTTTAACTAGTCATGCATCAAAAATCTTAACTAGAATTCTATACAGAAGAACTGAGAGGAGAGTGGAAGAAGTATTAGGAGAAGACCAATTTGGTTTCAGGAAAAGTATAGGGACAAGGGAAGCAATTTTAGGCCTCAGATTAATAGTAGAAGGAAGATTAAAGAAAAACAAACCAACATACTTGGCGTTTATAGACCTAGTAAAGGCATTCGATAACGTAGACTGGAATAAATAGTTCAGCATTTTAAAAAATTAGGGTTCAAATACAGAGATAGAAGAACAATTGCTAACATGTACAGGAACCAAACAGCAACAGTAACAATTGAAGAACATACGAAAGAAGCCGTAATAAGAAAGGGAGTCCGACAAGGATGTTCCCTATCTCCGTTACTTTTTAATCTTTACATGGAACTAGCAGTTAATGATGTTAAAGAACAATTTAGATTCGGAGTAACAGTACAAGAAGAAAAGATAAAGATGCTACGATTTGCTGATGATATAGTAATTCTAGCCGAGAGTAAAAAGGATTTAGAAGAAACAATGAACGGCATAGATGAAGTCCTACGCAAGAACTATCGCATGAAAATAAATGAGAACAAAACAAAAGTAATGAAATGTAGTAGAAATAACAAAGATGGACCACTGAATGTGAAAATAGGAGGAGAAAAGATTATGGAGGTAGAACAATTTTGTTATTTGGGAAGTAGAATTACTAAAGATGTACGAAGCAGGAGTGATATAAAATGCCAAATAGCACAAGTTAAACGAGCCTTCAGTAAGAAATATAATTTGTTTACATCAAAAATTAATTTAAATGTCAGGAAAAGATTTTTGAAAGTGTATGTTTAGAGTGTCGCTTTATATGGAAGTGAAACTTGGACAATCGGAGTATCTGAGAAGAAAAGATTAGAAGCTTTTGAAATGTGATGCTATAGGAGAATGTTAAAAATCAGATGGGTGGATAAAGTGACAAATGAAGAGGTATTGCGGCAAATAGATGAAGAAAGAAGCATTTGGAAAAATATAGTTAAAAGAAGAGACAGACTTATAGGCCACATACTAAGGCATCCTGGAATAGTCGCTTTGATATTGGAAGGACAGGTAGAAGGAAAAAATTGTGTAGGTAGGCCACGTTTGGAATATGTAAAACAAATTATTAGGGATGTAGGATGTAGAGGGTATACTGAAATGAAACGACTAGCACTGGATAGGGAATCTTGGAGAGCTGCATCAAACCAGTCAAATGACTGAAGACAAAAAAAAAAATTATTTTTTATTAATTATTTTATATCATCTGATGATGACTGTTTAAATATTTACACCTAATTCTAGTTTTCAATTTTTTTTTTTTGTAGATGGTTCTTAAATATTTCACTTTTTTATTTTATTTAAATTTAACATATCTCTTCATTGCATTTACAGAGTTAATTTCCCTTTTTTAAAACCCCACTTTAAATTATCTTAACTTTTAAATTACAATGGTTCAGACTAACAGGACTACTACTCAGTACTGAAAGAATATGATTAGGTGTATGTATGTATGTTACTAAAAATTTTATGTTAGCTAATAATATTACACCATTGATGATTTCTTAATAGTGACGATGAGATGACATCTTATAGTTTGCTTAATGAACATAATTAAAGCTAAAGCACTTTTTTTTTAAACGAAATTATTGCTGATGATACTTTGACAAAAGGAAGTTAGAACAGTACTCTACTTTTTATATTCTCAAGTATACACTCACCCACTACTTAATTTCCTCTCTTTCTTTGTAGAATCCAAGAATTTCTTTGTAATATTAATGACTAATTGAGAGGGCCAAATTAAGGAGAAAAGGCTCCCCAGATTTAATGAAATGACCATAGATCATTAGGAACCTTTTGGCTTCCAAATATTTTAGTTCCAATTCAAAACTGGAACCTTTCCAATTTTTTTTTCAAGTGGTTAGGTTCTGTTTTTAATTTTAATAGATTTCATGGCTGAATTCTGAATGCAAGAAGTTAGTCAACTAACTTAACCTGTTTTTGAACATGTTACTTAAAATGTAATTTAGTGTGTAGCAACATGCTGTTGGATGTTTATTAATGACTAATGACAATGTTGGTTGATGGTACTTAAAATTTATTGAAAACATGCAGGTTATTGGACTAGATCTTAAATTGTCTAGGGTTACTTTATGGTAATCAATCACATGATTATATCGCATCAATTATATTACACTGAAAAGTAAAAAATGCATAAGTTTGTGCAAAGAAAGACAAAGAGCATTCCATAATCCAGCACCCATCTAAATGTAAGTGATTTTTTTACACATACACACACACACACTTCATTTATAATGAATATAGTAAGTATATAAAATCTAAAAATATAAAACATAGATATATTTACCTAAAGAGTAATAAGATGCACTTCTTTATGCAAAAACATTTATGTGTTAAACTTTGTGTTATTTAAAGTAAAACTTTAAATCTAGGCAACCTCTAACTCAATTTAATAGAATAAGATTTAGTAAATTTTGATAAGATTTAATAAAGATTTCTGCAAAGTACTAAAAACTGGAAATGTTTCAAAATTTGACTGTGGACACTAGTTATATTAATGGAAACAGTTATATTAATGAGAGTGAAATATTAATGAGTGTTATATTAATGAAACTTAGTTATATTAATGAAGTAAAAATAATGAATACAATATGAACAAATTTTTGTTTATATCTTAATTCAGTGTTTAATACTGGAGATGTTGCCTTTTTTACAGGGTAAAAACCTTTTTCAGGGGCACAATCAGTCTTCTCTCCTATTTAATGTGCATAAAAGTAAAACATTTGAAATGAAATAAAAAAACAATATAATAAATCAAACAAAATAGAGAGTTCAATGGTTAATTGTTTCATTGCTAAAGAAACAAAAACCGAGTAAAGCTTAAAATTAATTATTTTAAGCTCGACCTAGGTGTAGAAAGCAAATGCTAAAAAAAGCACAGTATACTCTGTAACAATAATAATAAAAAATTTCAATAATAATAATAATGCTAATTGTAAATAAAATATCTAAAATAAATATATTATTAACATATTGAAAAAAACTAGTATATTAGAAAATTAATGATCAAAATAATCATCAGAAAGTAAACTGAAAAAGAATCTTCAAAAAATTAGGTTTGGGGAAAAGGAAAAAAATTATTAACAATAAAATGCACAATTAAATAGAATTAAAATAAAATAACATGTGTATGTGCACACACACACACACACATTTGTATAGATATAGATAGATACATAGAGAGAAAGAGATAGAGAAAATAAATACCTATCATAAGTTTCCAATTTTTTATACATTCAAATTGATTTTTATGTACAGACCTTTTCTGAATGCACAGATAACTTTATAAACACTACTGTAATTGTAAATGAGGATATCTATTCACCAACATAAAAGGTGTTAACACTTCACTGATAGCATTAATTTATTACTTACTTGGTTTGGTTATTTAACCTTAAATATCTTATTTCACAAAGATAACAGCTGTACTCTTAGCTACTTACATGCCTAACTCTATACTGATAATTTAAAACATACTTTGTTACATTTTTAATATATTTCACAGATAGGGAAGACATTGAACTGTCCCAATCAGACACAGTCCCTCTGTGAATTGATCATTTCCTCTCCCCTTCCCTCTTTTTCACTCCCTTTCTTTATCTTTTTTTTTATACTTTCTTCCTTGGTTGAATGCTATGGCGATTGGGTCAGCTTCTATTTAAGTTTTGTTAGGCAAGGCAGTCACTTTTTTACTGGGGCTAAGGAGACTGACAATTCTTTTTTATATCAGTGGGAAAGTTCAAGGGCTTCTGTTTTTCCTAACCAAAGGATGTACAAAAAGTAATGGCTTAAATGCTAATTGAGTAAAGTCAAGTTTCCTATTCTTCAGAAAATCTAATTTATCTAAATAAAGTAAGTTAAAAAAAAGAAAAGTTAAATATTACTTTTTCTGAAAAATTGTTAATGAGTGAGATATGAGATAAATTTAAAAAAGAGAATTTTACTCCAGTCAACTTATTCTAGTTAACAATCTATAAGCATTATTACCAAATTTCAACTGCATGTAGTTACAAATTCAATTGAAACTGTATGCTGCTTTCATTTTGTAGCTAATGATTATCAATTTACATTTTGTAATTATACTAATACAATAATGTAATTATTATTAATAATTATAAAAAAATTATTCTAGACTTTGATATAATAGTTAATTTAAATGGACTTTGGTTAATTTAGAGAAGTCTGAGTTGATTATATCAATTAATTTTGGAAATGCTTCTTTATTAAAATTATGCCAAGTTAACAGAATTGCTTTGAGAATATGTAAATCAAAATGTTGAAGAATTAAGTGTTGTTAAACTAAAATGAACCTTGTAATTTATTTTATCACTGCAACTTTATTTACAAACAATTTGAGGACTGACATGATTCAAAATTACTGGGACTGTTTAAAATGTCTAGTTAGAAAGCACGAATCAAAATTGAACACTTAACAAAGTAACAGTTTTAACATATTTACAAAAACTATATTATTTTTGTAAAATTACTTTTTTTTAAACACATAAGGAGCTCACTAACATAATGTTGAGATAATAGTGGCACAAGTTAGAATGGAAATATTGAAGTCTAACTTGGGCAGAAATTTGGTGTATTTTGATATTATATTAGTGGAACATAATTTATTATAAAAATAGTCACAGAAATAAAACTAATTAAATGGTTCATTTAAAGTTTAAAAGCTGATAATTAAGTTTAATAACTTATATTTGAATAATAGTTACTTTAAGTAGTCTGCCAAACTGATATCAAGTTGCTACATCTGTAACTTATTTAAAATTGAATATGTAAATCTTTTAATTTTATACTTTTACAACAAATTTTTCTAAAACTTTAATTAGCAAATTTAAATTGAGTTCTCCCAACTGTATATACATACAGCAAAGGTAATTTTTTAAAATCTGGGATTTGCTGATCCACTCCAAGTTCAGAGTCCTACCAAGTCTGAATTATTGGGTTGCTGCCTATTTACTGTGTATGTAGTAATGTATAAAGAGAGCGATACAAGTAATTTTATACTCACTAGACTCCAGTGTGTACTGTGCTCCAAAAAAAGGTGATGTTTCAGCAGAAAATAATTCATATAATGCAGTTTTTAAATCATTATTTTATAACTGAAAAAAAAAAATTACAATTTTTCAAGCAACAAAATTAAGAAATAGAGTAATGTTTTTGACAGTTTGTGTATTTAATGTTTTTATTTATGATATTTAAAAAAAAAAAATTCTTTTAATCGTAAACTTAAAATTCCTTACATGGTATGGTCCCAGGAATGTTATTAACTACGATTCATTATGTTGCGACTTAATGAGAGAGTAAGCAGTAGTGATGTAAAAACTGACATGTGTTTGTAATACTCATAGAATCATAACTACCATTAGATGAGATGTTAAAATTTAGCCTTTTTTACAGTAATTATTCAGATTTTAACATTAAGTATATAAATAGTAAAAACTACTTTATGGGCATTGTAAATACTGTAAATACCTAAAAAGCCAAACTCAGTTCTTTTTTTTAATTATGCAGATAGATTATAATTTACTTACATGTAATTCTTGAACTCTTGATTTAATTTAGTCACAGTGGAAAAGAAAATTATAAAATTTAATTCAGTTTATCTTTTCAATAAGATGTTTCTTAGTTCACTTCTTATTTAAAAATATATATATTAATTCTTTATTTAGTGTAGTACCTACTTAATTAAATAATTAAAATTTGAGGTTATCATATATAATTAATTAATGTAACCAACTTAATGATATAAATATCATAAAACAAAGCTCTTCAATTTTCTTAATGGTTTTCATTTTTATAGGCCTGATACATAATGAAAACAAATAATTCTTTCATTTAAGCAATTAATTATGAAATTCTTGAGTTAGAGATCATTATAAATCTAATTAACAAACTATAATAAGTAGCTTGTTATTTGCTGTTTTATTTATTCATAATTACAGTCATATATTAATGAAAATATAAAAATTTTATAACAATAGTTTACATTTTTAAACTAAACTACAAGAAAAAATTTTATAAACACAGTAAAGAAAATGTATTTATCTAAACTCATGTATTACAGTAGAATGTCAATAATTTAAACTTATTACAACATACATCTACCAGAATTTTCCATTTTTCAAATCTTTTTTTTTCAAATAATATTGAAATTAATCTTAAATAAAGAAATTAAGACATTAGTTATATTTGTATCGTCAGATAATAACAAAATTACAATCTAAGCTCTGTAACTTAATAATTTGTAAAAACATTGAGAAATATCATACAGTAAACTACCAAAAATGATTCTTTTATGACTAATGAAAACTTATTTGAAATAACCAGTAATTTTTTGTTATAAGAGTTCTAAATAAATTGATCTGCTCACTTTTTCTTTAGCAAAAGTAAGGTGTGGTAGACATAATTCAAGTTGATGTTCTTATTAAACTACTTTAGTATCCATAATAGTGAAAGCTTCAGCATGCTGTGTCAGTATTATTTTTGAACCATTCTTTTTCATCTTTATCATAAACTTCAAACTCAAGAAGTGAATTGGAAGAAGTTTATTCATTTCTTTTAATATTTGTACCTCATCACTTTCATTTGATAATTTTTTGGGGTTTTCTCTGGGAAAGGCTATAATCTTTTACATGCATAAGTTAAGTATAATTGAAATATGCTTGATTCATAAAAACAAATTCATAATGTAAATTTTTCCATACTTTCATAAAAGAAATATAAGTATTCTAGTTTTTTTTTTACAAAACCCAGAAATATTAAATAATTATTAATATAAACACACAGTGTAAAGTTTAAACTTAAAATTTGGATTTTTCAGTTTCAATTACTGACATTCCATAGTATTTACATAAAACTTCTTCAAAGATATTTGTTATGTAACATTTTCTTGTCAAGTTAATGGATATATTTAAAAAGTTGTGATCTGATGAAACATAAAAGTAGAATTATTTTATACAAAAAATACATTAAACAATTTTAAAGAGAAGTTCTTTTACATATTTATTCAATTAACACTCCAAAATTTCTCCACTACTAAAAGAATTCAAACTAACAGATAAACATTTTCCATAATTTAAAATGTAAAAATTTTGACATCTCATTTAAATTGTTGCTATATAAAATTAAACAACTATCATTTGATTTAAATTGTCAAATTAAAAAAAAATGTATGCAAACATGGTTAACGATTTGTATATCAATTACTTTTCTAATTAAAATTAATTAAAATTTTTTCTGAACTAATGAGTTCAGAATTACTGTACACATTTCTCTGACCTAATGAATTTAAATTTGTTGAATGCAAAAACTAATTTCTGTTCTAAGTTAAAACATTATGTTATATGAAATATTTGTTATATTTATATAAATAAATTATATTTATTTATTACTCATTTTTCATCCCAGTATAGGATGCGGATATGTTCTGCGGCTCAGAAAATTTAATCTATAATCCAAGTTATTGTTACAACCATGGCTTTATGTTATATTTTTGAGAAAAATAAATAAAATAAAATAAAAAAATATCAATATAAGCTTTTATTAAAATTTAATTAATCGCGCGCACGCACACACACACTATACACACACACTAATATTTATTGTTTGCTATTTTAAGCAAGCAATACTTATTTTATAACATCAGTATAATTCATCATTTTATTTTAATAACATCAGTATAATTCATGTATAACAATGACTATCACTAACATAAACACTGTTTTAAAAAGTAAGTTAATGTATCAAAACTACGAAACCATTATAATATTTTTTAATTGTTAATACATCCAAATACACTACTTATAGAATTAAAAAAAATGAGAATAATGATGACACAAAATTATTATTTTTATGAAAAATTAAACAAATGTAAAATTATAACTTTTTATTAAAATAAAAAAAAAAAAATTTTTAGAATTTAGTCTGGTGATCTTCATCAATTACCTCCATATTATATTTTTCCATAAAGACTAAAACTCATTGTATTTTAAACTTGATTCCATTTGTAATAAAAACAGCCATTTCATTTAAATTTAACTACAAACCATCATATACAACAAATACTTGAGTAAAGACGTTTTTTACTAATATTACAAAAGAGTTATAAGAGTAAATATATAATTTTAATTTTAGTTGTGTTTTTGTTCATGCTACTTAAGTGCATCACAGTTTGTAAAAATAAAAATAACCCTAGATTAAAACATTCTAACAACTTATATTTAAATTTCTTATATCTGAATTTTCGCATAACTGGAAAGACCAAGAATCAGAAAAAGTATAGAAATTCAATTATTATTATTTTTATCTAATTCTTTGTGTTCTAATATGAATGTAAGTTTGTATAATAAATTATTAAATTTCACTTTGTTAAATTAACAAATTCATTATGTGGTAGGTGTAATGCATTTTTCAATGTTAGTACTATGCTTTACAATTTTTATAATTCTATGACTCCTATAAATATTCTATTATATACAGACTATAATTTAATGTATTATGTAAATACAGGTAATATTTTAATGAAGCACACCTGATTAGCATATGATTAGTCATCAACAAAACCATTTGCACTTTTTAAGATAACATTTAAATAAAAATTCTAAACTGGAGCAAATGTTTTCATTATTTACACCTATTCATAACAGAATGTGCTATGTTAATTGGTAAATGTTTATCCATTTTAAAAGTTTTACTTTCAGCTTACTTTATTCATATGTTAAATGAGCTGTAACACTGATAAAAAGGAAAAGGATTATGATTACAATTAAAATAAGGGAGGAAGCCATTATAAAGTTGAATTTTTTTTTGTTTTATGCAGTTGCAGCCAATCTAAATGCTGAAACATTATTGTTAATGGGTGAATGAAGGAAAAACCTGGGAATAGTCTAACGCATGGTAAACTAATGAAGTGCAACTATTAAATGATAAATGAAATCATTTATATTTGATTCTTCATCAAAGAAATTTGAGTATTCTATTGTTAGGATTTATTGTATAGTAAAAGAGAAATATGCCAACTAGTTACTAAGGAAGAACTTCCTATGCAATTAAGTGATGGGAAATTTCATTATGGTACAAGACATTTAGTTTTAATAAGGGAGCCATTATCTAGCTCTACAATACATATTGTTATGCAATTTAAATTACAGTATTATAAATACTTTCATAGATTTTAAAATGAAAAAAAAAATTTTTTTCTTATTTACAATTTCCCTAAATCTGGAATGTGTCTCCAGCTCATTATTCCTGTTAGGAGAGGTTTTACCATATTCAGTTTTTCAAATTTTTTTCTATTTAAAGTTGATACTAGATTAAAAACAACCATCAACAATTTACTTTTCATTAATTTAAAAATGTTTAAATTTTAAAGAATTGGAAAGTATTATTTAAAAAAAAATTGCATTTTTTTAAGTCAGGTTTTTAATTTTATTAAATTTTTATTCAAAATATGGATAGATTAACAAAAAAATAATGGTCTTATGAAAAAAAAATGTTTCCAAAAAATACCAAAGGTAAGAAACCAGTATCTTTATAAAAATAAGAAAAGGAATGCAGAGAATAAAAGACAATAACTACTACAGGGAATAGCTAAGGTTACATAGGATGTGAAAATATGTATTACATTTTTACCTGAAATTTTCCAATAATATTTTGATGTTTCACATGAAAGTATTTGTATTATTGTATTATAATTACAAGATTGTGTATCATTATGTTATAATAAATCAGTGCTAAGTGATGTAATAATGACAAAAAAAATTTAAAATATCCTCTTATCATATGAATGGTCAGACAATTCTTCTTTTTATTAAAAAAATGTCTTATATATCAGGAAGAAAGTTAATATAGGTTGTAACAGAAACTTCCTCTAGAAAAAAATCATCAAAATCAATGCATTTAATAAAATGTAAGGGTAGAACATATTTAAGAAAAAGATATGTCAATCAAAATGAGAACCTCCACTGTTTTTTATATTCTTAAAATGAACCTAACATGTTTATAAAATCTATGAATGCCAGACTGTTCTAATAGATTCAATTCTATGAATAACACTGAATTTGAAACAGATGAAATGACCATTTTCTTATAAACACATCAATCAATATGTATTTTTTACAAAATTATAGAGAACTACTTCAATGTAATAACATTTCAATATTGTAATTCTTTTTTTACATTTTTATTTGTTAGCCAGCTTAGGCTGAATTGTTAACTAAAGTAGTTAAACAATAACAGTCAATTTCCACATTATAATTTATTTAAATCCTATTTTATTATCGTTTTCTCTGGTTCAAAATCACAATTTTAAATTTTATCTTCATATTTCAGCAAAAACCATTTATATAAAAAATTATAAGTCTGTGGCAAGGTGGGGAAAAAATCAATTCTTTGTTAAGAACTGTTTACACAAGTTTCTGAAATTACAATTTATCATTTATTTCTATATTTTTGTTGTGACATTTTTCCAAATAAGTAAAGGGAAAATTAAGAATACTTTCCAGCTATGTTCATCATTTTTTAAAAAGTTACTTTTTATAGTATTTTCAGTTATAGTATTTATTTTGAACAATTTTTATATTAAGCAAAAAGTGTAACAAGAACTTGGATTTTTATTTACAAAACGAATAATTAAAACATAAATAGTTAATAATTATTTATTCCTGCACACTCATTAACAAATTTCAACAACATTCTTACCATTAAACTATTAACAGTATTTTAATCTTAATCAAAAATACTCATTTAAAAATTTTATTATACATGGCATACCTACTAATAATGATAATATTTTTTAATTCTAATAAATAAATGTTCTCAAACTTTCCTCATCCAAGTATGAAATACTATTACATAATTTTAATTCAATAAATTTTTTAAATATATCTTGAATCTTCCCAAAACATTTTTAAAAAATCTTTTAAAAAAATAAAAAACTTATTCAAAAATAATAAAGTAAAAAAAAATAATTTTATCTGTCATATGATTTAGTTTATTTGTATTCCATCATCAGACCTGTCAGATAATCAATCCAAAAGGGTTGAATATTAAAATTATATTGCACAAAAAAAAATACAAAATTTTCACTGCGTAAATTAACATTAGAAAATGTAAACATGATGTTGCATGTGCACGCCAAAGTAATGCCAAGAGGGCAGTATAGTAATACCATGAGTGCTCTCTTGATACTTCTTTATTTATCTTTGTATTGTAATTTTAATATTTTAATGGCCTCTAAGCAGAGATAACCTGATGATGAAACATATGTTCTGAAATGCATCATTTTAAAACATGCATCAGGAGTGATAAAGGTATTTATTACATTATTTTTATTCCCAACTACCTTGTTTACCATAAACCAAAATTCATAAATAAAGTAAAACTAAAGTAAATTTAGTAAAAAATTCATAATAAACAAAATGAACAAACTAATAAAGATATATTTACATAATTACTTGATACTGTAATCATTAAATAATTGCTAGTAGTTATGGGTTATACTTTATTTTATTTTAGGAAAAATAAGGTGATAAAACAACATTTTTGGTAATGATTAATAAAATCAAGTTTTTGCAAAGGAAATGGTTTAGATTTTCCTTGTTTTAAAGCTTGGTAATGGTGAATTGATGAGAGCAGTGTATTATGAATTAATAATCTTTTACACATCCTCGTTCATGTGCTGTTAAGAAAAATGTATCAGCTTTTTGGGTAGAAATACTTTAATGAAATATTATTAAAAAAAATATTTTTTACTATACATATAACATCAAGCACCAATCTTTAGTAATATTACAACACTATCCACAAAAAAAAAAAAGACGACAGGATAAATGCTGCAGAATGCTTGAGATTACAAAAACTATGACAGGCTACTCAAAAAAAAAAAAAAAATGACAAGGGAGTTTATTAATACAAGGAATCTTTCTATTGTATAATAATGTGAAACTTCACATGCTTTCTATCACACATTTTTAAAAGAAGTCACAGAACATTTCAGATCATTTCTTATGATCTCAGATTATCATAATCATTTGTTTTGGAATTAAAAAAAATCTCATCACTGGTAAGATCTGATAATGATGATGATGAAGCCAAAGAGAAGAGCTATGATGGAAGGTAGACTTTCATGAATCTACAATTAAAAATATCTCCACACGCCCACCAAATACACCTTGGCAATTGTATTCACAAATAATCATAGAAATATCCTCAACAGTTTGAGAATGTTCGCTTTAAAGATGGCAGGAACCTTTATTTTCCTGAGAAGGAATAGTAAGTATGAATAAATATCAGTTAACTGAAATAAAGATATTAGGAGCAGTAGTATACTGTTACAAGTTTTCTTGTATACATATATATATACATATATATGTATATATATATATGTATATATATATATCAGTTGGAATAATCAAATCGAATTTCAATGAAAGTTAGATCCCGTCTCTGTGGTTTTACAATGATTGGCCCTAAAATCTCTTGGATTAATCATATAGATTATAAAAAAAATAAGCTCAACTATTTTTAAGATTATTATTGAGATTAGAAATGATGAGAGAAGTTCATCCAAATCCGATAATCCTTCATATACAATATTCAAAACAAGTATTATAATTATTGTAATTTAGATATCACATTTAAAGAAGCTTTAAGAACACTTTCGGGTTACAGAAAAAACCCATTAGATGCATGATAGGAACAAGAAAATATGAAATCCACAAACACATTCGACCTATAACTAATAATAATTCCTTCACTATTTATTTAGGAAACATATAGAAGTCAAAAGAAATTTATGATGCAAGAGCTGGAATATTATGTATTAGTGGAAGTTCATTGAACAAAATTTTTTTGACATAAATAAATGATCAAAAATCTTAAAACTTTTTTTGAAATCATCCCTAGGATGTTCTTTATCATTATATGTAGGGTCAAAGTTCATAATGAAATTTCATCTGACATTAGTACTTAATTATAGAAAACATATTATAAAAAGGTTAAAGCAGGTTTAAACTAAATAATGTTTTTACTGCATTGAAATATTTCTTTCACTCCTAAATAAGTAATTGCATGTAATTTTTGGATTAGATTTAATTTCAACTTCTGACAGCCTATACTTTGAACTAAGTCACTGGGGAATGTTAATAATAAATAACAAAAAAAAGCATTATTTTACAGACTCTATGATTAAAAGTAATTGAAAGTAATGGCTACTTTTGAAATCTTTATGCTAAACAGTCAGATAGTAAGAAAGAAAAATCACAATACATATTACAAGATATTTTGATCCTAATGCTGATTAGGAAAATATCTCAAGATTACTATTAAATTCTTCTGCAATGATATAACAATGTAAAATATGTCACCATCTGTTGTAGGAAATAAAAATAATAAGTAATGGTTGTTTTAAAGATTAGTTATTTTCTGCTTTACTAAGTTCTAATTTAAAAAAAAAAAACAGCCTGGAAAATTCCCTCAGAATATTGTGTTCATTTAACGATAACATGTTTACTGCTGATGTGTATATCATATTTATAATAATACTATTATAATTATCATTGTAACTAATGCTGTATATATCATATAAATAATAGCAAAAGAAACTGTCATAGGAAAAATAGTAAAATCTCACCTACAATAGTACTTGTCAGAAGTGATTTATTGTATGTTTATGTGTTTGTAAAGACAGAATGCATGTGTATAATAAATGGCTTATTGTTAACACAACTGCTCATATCTCTGATACATGACTTCATTTTTTTTTAAGATAAGAACTTACAGTGACTAGAGCACTGGTGTAAACATTTTTAGGTTTTTTTAAATTTACTTATTCTATTCACATATGAATAAAAATGTGAAAAATGTCATGTCTATATGTGAAACTAAATAGAAGACCTGTTAGTATCTTGTTAGCTAATTTGGTGTTTTTGATTTTTATTAATTCTATTTCTGGTAAATTAAATACACTAGGCTAAATCATCTTGTCTTGCAAATACGTGGCTTTCATTTTATTTATAATTTCTATAGTATCTGCTTTATTACGCAGCAAATAAGAGAATTTGAATTTACATAATGTGCTTATGTGAAAGTGTTTCAAAATAACTGATCAAGTGAATCAATAAACATCAGCTCAATAAATTTATAAAACTATAATGGGATATAAATAATATACTAAATAGAAAAAAAGAATTATGTAAATACTTATTTACTATATAAAATTAAATTACTACGCTATAAACTAATTTTATAAATATATATACAGCAGATACTACATTAACCAATTTTTAATTTATCATCCTCTTGGTCAACCACAAAAAATGTACCTAGAATATGATGTAAACATACAGGGTTCGTAGGGCCAATAAATTTAATTCAACATTTTTTAATTTAAGATGCCCCCATTTCTGCCAGAATTCTGTTCTGAAAAATTTCCAATAATCTGAAAACAGCAATGTCTGGTTGTCATGCATTTTCTCTGCTTTTGCAAATTAAGTTCTGTCAATGCAAAAATTGCCTACACGATCCCACACTGAAATACAAATTTTTAGGTTTTGTTATTTATCCCTTTTGTTTTGTTTACAAAAAATAAATGCTTTGAAATATTTATGAAAAACTTAAAAAATAGTATAAATGCAATCCTTTCTTGACTATTTTTGAGTCTTTGAAGTGATTATTATGTATATTTAGTTGTATAAGATCAACCATCATAGTATTCTATCATGGACAAATTGATAAAAAAAACTATTAATGGTTTTGAAAAAAATAATTTATTGATAAAAAAATTTGTGAAAAGTTCATAAACACCAGGAGTCAGGAAATAAACTGTAAACAAATTGTTTCCATCGAATCTCATTAAGGACACTCATAAAAAATAATATATTCGCATAAAAATTTGGCATTATAATAAAATGACAATGCTCATCGAACATCATAATGTAAATAACAATTCAAATTGAAAACTACAGAGTTTCCAACTCATCCTGTCTAAAAGACCTTATGTTTGATTATATCCATCCATTTTTAATAATACTTATGATGAAATACAAGAAAAACTTTAGAGGGAAATTTCAAAATGAATTTACAAAAAAAAAAAATTAAAAAACCATTCCAGTTGTTAAACAACCATTAATAAAAATGGCGGAAATAGTAAAATTAAATACAAAATTGAAACTTAAAATGAATAGATGAAAAAATAATACTAAAAAAACACTAGTCAGAAGCATTTTTAACTGTGTTAGTAAAAATAAAAACTGTTGATTAAAAAGTAAAATAAAAAATTGTTTTAAATAATCCAAATTGATGAGCAAACATTTATTTTAAATATGGTCTAAACTATTTAAACTCTCTGACTGGGCACCAACTTATTTTCTGTGTTCTTTTTACCTGGTGGGATAACATGAAAGTTTATCTAGAGAAAGATTTATAACATAAACCTTCAGTTGTCTTATAACTATTTCCTAAGTTAAACAAAATCTATAGAAGATAAATATTTAATGTTCTTAGGATAGAAATTTTGACAATATGTATATATTTTTTGATAAATTTAGTTTTATATGGTTATTAAGGATTGGTCAATTCAAGAAAGAATTACTATTACTATTCAAGAAATAATTTTTTTCTATCATTGTAATTAAAGTAAATTTCCCAATTATTTTATTACTATTTATTGGAGACATTTAAAAAAATTTAGTTCTCAATAAATTTATTTTATGATCAATTTCTAAACAATATTAGACCATAGTGAATTCTGTAATTACAATGAGTGGTTGAATAATTTACTCAACCTGACTTTATACAGTGCATTACTTCTCTTCATTATTTTATTCTATTACAGATGTCAATTAATCTAATTTATGTTCAATTATAACAATAATTATTTCATGTTTAATAATAATCTGTTGGGTGTATTTGAATGGGATCAGTCTGAACCACCATGGTTTAAGAGTAAATCTGCTGTATATGAACATATTTGAAAATTACTTTATTTGTAGTTATAAGTTATGTACTAATTATCTTTATAATTAATATTTAAAATTATCACTGCAAGATTGAAAAATTCTTTGTGCCTTCTTCTATAATGAGGTTTAAATTTTTTTTCTTCCATACATGGCATTTAAACTGTTCAAAGTTTTCCTAATAATAGTAATGTCAATAAAAAACTGTTTAAATAATAATAAATTATTATTAATTATGTGAATGGTATAAAATACCATTTTGCCAAATAAAAAAAAAGGCATTAAGCAATTAAAAAATTGCTGATATACAATTATGTTTTATTTGAAAACAATTAAATTTATACAACTCAATATCCTTTCAGAAAAATTAAGTAGTTTGCATAATTTCTACAAGTGATAGAGGCTACAGGTTGCTTGATAGCAGATTTTATGATCTTAACTGGTTTCTGTTATATATATATATATATATATATATATATATATATATATATATATGGTTGGTACTGAAGGTTAAAATTTGGATTCCCATACAGATGTTAATAGCTTGAGATCCTGGGATAACCAATTATATTTTAACAGTCTTCGTTCATTGATACTGCATCAAATTCTGGCTCTACTGGTTCAACGATGTAATAAAAATGCACCTACATTTATCTCATGAACAAGAGATACAGCTGCCTACAGACCATGACTCAATAAAACTTAATGAAAACTTTTGGAATATCATAATCAATTTAAATGTTTTTATACCAATAATATAATCTAGGTTTAAAATATAATAGTTGATTACAGCAAACAAGTTACATATTTTAGGATACACACAATATAAAAAAAGGAAAACTAAAAGTACAGTTCAACTCAATGAATACAGTAACTGGATTGAGTTTAAAAATAATCAGAAAAAGATAAATAAATATTACAAAATGAGTAGTAATAAGTATCAGAATTAGGAGTTGTGTTACTGTTATTTAAACTAACTACAAATTAATGAAAGTATTCATTAAAAAGAATGAATATAATAATTAGTCTTTTGTTCAATTAACTTATTTTTTTTATTAGTTTTGCTATGTTTGAAGAATTCCATGTACTGAATCTATATATTTATATATTCTGTGAGAAAAGATGTCAACAAAATATATTCCAACAATATGAAATTTATTTTCCTTTGTTTTATGAGTAGAATCATATATTATAACAATATAAAATCAACAAATATTCAAAAATAAGGTAAGTAAATAATTAAACAAATAAATACTTTATTCAGAAAATAATATTTTACATTATAAATATAAATCATTACAGGAATGGTAGATGTATTATTTCATAGATAGTAAAAAGGAAAACTGCTCCAATATTTGCCATGAAAGATCAAGGGAAACTGTGTAAAATGAATCAGTAAAAAAAGAAAAAAACAATCAGCAAAAAAGAAAAATCCATATTACTTGTAAACATAACATACATTATATAATAATAATAATATTAATAAGTTCAGTGAATCATGTAAAGATATTACAAATTATTATTATAAATTACATTTTTACAAAAAAACTATACTGATGAATTTAGTTGATAAACATTTGATTACATATTTAAATAAGTGTAAAATTTTGTGTTTATCAAATTAACATTACTAAAAATTTATCAACCAAGAAATATTATGTCCGTAAAAGGTAATCTCATAATTTATTTTAAAATAAATTTGATAGAAGAAATTTTAGATCCATTGAACATTATGATGAAACGTGACAACTCTTTAAAATAATGCAACAAATAAATTGAACTTTATTTCACAGTCTTTTTGGAACTAATTATTAGCACCTTCTTCAATGGAATATTGGGTAGTACAGATGTTAGTGGCATTTCTCTTAAAAGAGTAAAGAAACTTCTTGAATATATAACTGAATAATTTATTCAATATGTTAGATTTTTTAACACCAATAATCATTGGCTAAATTATTGAAAAGCAATTTAAGGGTAATAATAATAATATCCTTTCTTATAGATGAAACATTATAAGATTAAATATATTAAAAGAAAAATCTGGGTTTAAATTAAGCCTATTGAACAGTTCTAATCAGTAATTCCACTTACTATGAAGAGTATCAGTTACTAAAAGCACAAGTTGCCTGATACCAGATTAACTAATATCATCAGGCTGGTAAAGAAATACACAATTAGTCCTGAAAGGTTTCACATGAAATATTTTTAAAAAAAATATGAGTTATTCAAAATTAAGTTCAAATTTAAATGATTTTGTAATTCATATCACAAAATAAATTTTCAATTTATATAATTTCATAAAAAAATATATATCACAAAAACATTACATAAAATGTAATTTTATTAAAATTAGTAACTTGCTCTTACTGTGATTCATGATATTTAAGCACGGTATAAATATTCATAATAATAAAAATGCTTAAATGTAAATTTTAGGATTGAAAGTCATATGCAAAAACATTACTTTCTGAAGATAATTTTATTATTAATAATGTAACAAATTTGTAATAAAGTGTATAAATAACTTATAATCAATATTATTCTACAAGTATAAATACTTGTATGTCAAAAATATTATTTACAACACAAGATTTACCTTACTGTTATATTCTTTTCAATATGTATAATACAAAGCATATTAGTACTTTGTAGTTCATATTATTACAGGTTCCAAAAAAAAAGTTGTAACTTTTTTCATAACAAAATTAATGTTATGAATTACTACGTAATTACAATCTGTTAGAGCTGTACCTTGCAGTTCATGTGCCAATCATGGATATCATTTTAAGTACCTAAACAATTTTTACATTTTAAGAATTTTATTTAGATTTACCAATGGAGATTTTGGTTTTTCATTAATGTTTCATCATTACAGATTTTGTTTTTCATAATGATCTGAAAACATCTCCATGACCTGTAAGATACAACTATCTTGCTTACTATATGTAATAAGCAATTCTAACAGCTTTCTGTTAGATTTTATAGAAATTAGAAAAAAGATGATGAATTATATGAAGTGATTAATTTATTTTATTTATGAGTAGGTATTATACCTAGGTGAAAAAATTGTTTTTTGCTTATAATAAAATTAACAGCTTAAAAATAAAGTATTATTTTGTTCTCAGTTTCTGTAATTATTACCATTAATTTGATAAAAAATTACAAATTATTTTTTTTTGAAAATCTTTTAAAATTATTAATTACTTCCTTTGAAAATGTATGAGAATTCAGCTTTGGGAAGATATTCTCAAAGTTAATGTTAGTTATACAGCTCTTTCATCAATAGGGCTAACAGTAAAACTATTATTAACAGTGCTTATCTTAGGAAATCTTTTTAATATTCTGTCAAATAGTATTTTTGATCTATTCTGTACACACTATAGCGTAAAATTTATAACTTCCATCATAGTGAGAGGAAGGGAGACATTATTATGCATTGTTGGCTTGTAATTCATTATTTATAACTCATATGGCTTATAGCTTGTGTCCATTATTGGCTTGTAATCTAATCGCATTCATTTTTTTTTTTTAAATGATGTGATTAACTTTGATGCTAAACTATTACAACAGTTAAAATAATTAGGAATTGATAAATCTATGATTATATATTAAAATATTTACACATTAATTGCCTTTCTAAAAAGATAATAAAGTAATATGGAGTTGAACAATGTATGAGCTAATCATATAAATTTGTATCTTAATTAAAAATTCTGGGATAAATATTTTCAATATTAGTGGGACTGCATTAATAGAATTTTTCCTCTACTTATGTTTAATGCAAACAAATATTATTGTATCTTATCTTATGTTTAATGCAAACAAAAAAATTGTAGATTATTGTATGTGTTAATATAATTGTTAAATATGAGCAAACTTCAGTAACTATACAATAATTTTCTTAAAATCTTGTTTGCTTGTTCTGTATTATGTGTGTATTTTCTAGTGTCTGATTTATACAGACCCAATTGTAGATTGATTTGTTATAGGAATGACATTTTATTATTATTAATAATCAGTAACCTATCTGGTTAAGGAGCTGAATATTTAGCTGCTAAGTCTTTCTTGAAGGATAGTTTCATATATTTGAAAAATTAGTTTATATTTTTTTCTTAATTTTTAAAAATAATATTTTTTATAATTCATGAAAAAATATAATTGTTTTGATGTTTATTATTTTTATAAATAATTTAAACAATATATCTGTGCTACCACCTCTTTTCTTGAAGATCAAACTTTTTCTCTATAATACTGAAATATAGTTTTGTAGTGTAATTCAGTAATTGTGAAAGTAGAAGAGAAATCTTAATCGTCTTAGAAAATCCTTTTAAAGGCCTCTGCCTTTTTTTTCAATGCATTCTTATTTTGTTGTTATGTGTTGCGACTATTTTCTATTACTTATATGATATATTCTAATATGACTAATAATAAAATTGTTTGTGTTGTGTAATAAGTGATCTACAATAAATTTCATAAACTGAACTTACCAACAAATACTACAAAGTGCATAGATTAAAAATAAGTGTAAAAAAGTAAAACGTTTTAAAGAATTAAACCGAGCATATACATAGTACTAAATAGAATAGGAGCTTTGGATACCAGGCAACCATGGTGTGGGATTTATGAGGGGCTAGTAGGCTTGGCAAAATCTGGGGCAAAGTTAGTGTAGAAGAAGGGTGAACTGCTGCTGGAGAATAGCAATAAATCTGTACTGGAAGTTATAAATTGTAAGGTAAGATTAAATATATTATTTGATCACATAATTAGGAGGGAGGGTTCTTAATCAACAGTAACTACATTGACGAAGGGGCTGAATAAATAACTGCTAAAGATCTTCTGAAAAGCAAAATTTCCACTTATCTTAAAATGAGTTCTTAAACAATTAAAAAACTATTACTTTTTTTTAAATCTCTATGTATAAAATACATAATTGTGGGGAAAGTAGGTTCTTATAGATCAGCATGTGGTTAGGACTAACATGAGCATATTGGGTCCTAATAATGAATACTTTTTAATATTATTAGATTTTAGTTTTTTTTTATAATTTTTTTGTCTTCAATCTTGACTGCTATTTGACAATTTTTAACTCTTGATTTGATGGTTTCTTCATTCTTCTCTTCTGTGTTTATCTTTTAAGCATGATATATTTTGTACATTCTACATCTTTAATTCTGTTTGGGACATTCTGCTAATATAAGTAATATAAATATTAAATTATAATGTATATAATAAATTACATAAACTGATTAACAGTTTGTCCTATAATAGATATTTTTTTAACCTAAAAGTGTATAATTTAAATATAAGTATTAACTGTATAATTATTACTCACAAAGGTATGTCTTCATAAACAATATACAAGGTATCAAAAAAGCACTGACAGCTCAATCAAACTAAAGTTATTTACAAGTAAAATGCCTTATTCCTTGGTACACTGTAAATAGGTATGACACCTTCTCTAATTAATATGCAGTATTTTAATGAAAATAGATGTGGCAGCATTTTACTTAGAAAACATAAAAGTAATTGAACTGTTAACTATATTTTATTTATTTACTAATGTCTCTTTAAATCTATGTCCCATGAATGAATATTTACATTAAAAATCAATCATCTGATTCTAAGTGTATATAAGATTGGTAAAGGATCCTTGGTCCCAAGAAGTTTTCTTTAAGTGATTGACAAATTTGGGGTTTTTTAAAGTTTTTTGTGATAAATGAATATGATTAAATAATAATTAATACATTTTTTCCAGTTTATATTATGAAGAAACATACATTATATATATATTTGTGACGGAAGTGTAACATTTTTTTTAGAGTAATAGAAATTTTATAGGATAAAGATTTATATAATACACACACATCTCAGGCACTCAGCTTAAAGGTTAGTACTCTAATACTAAGTACGGAATTTTAAAATTATTTATATATTAGTTTTCATCATTATTTCAAATTTAGAGGTTTTAATTTAAATATAAAGATATGAAAAGTTGTAATGAATACATATTAATTTATAATATTATACAAGAAATATTTACATATTTAGTAGAAAATAAAATACTAATACAATAAAAATTACTTTACTTAAATAAACATACTACTTTTTCATTGTTATTTTACAAGTAGGCCTGTTCATAACAACAGTTTATCATAAATTAGAATAAAAGTAATAAAACAATACAGTTGAAGCTAAAATAAAACAATCAGCTGAAGAAATGTCTTTTTAACATTGTTAACCATCAATGTTATTACATGAGTAAATGAAAAGAATGATTAACCTTTAACCTTTAACTGATGTTATGAAGGCTCGGTTTAATATACTCTTTTAGGTAACTACTCTTTTCTCCAAATGTATGTCATTAATATAAATGAAATAATATCTATTTGTCTTAGATACAAAAAAAAAAAAAAACATTATTTTCTTCTTAAAATAAAACTACTGTCCTCAATTAACATTATCATTTGAGGAAAACTCATTACCAAAATATTAAAAACTAGCTGGTCAGGGCTGGCTTTGCTCACCCGACAGTTTAGCAAGAGGCTTTGCCCCTGGATTTCCTACATGTTTGTTATCCTTATGGTTGTGAGAATATTAAATATTTTACAGATATTTATTAATGAAAAATAAAGTAGTCATTTTACTTCATTATATTTCTGTTGCCATGGTGACAAAAATATAATGAAGCCTAGGGCCTTAAAACCTTCCCTGGGATAACACAAATGCATCCTGAAAATCTGAAAGTAACCTTGAAAGCAAAACTAGTTCACTTGTGATACTATTGTATACAGATGACAAACTTTCACATTTATAACATTTACATAATTTTTTTTTTAAATAAAAAATTATGTAATGGTAGTGAAATTTATTACTTTAGAGAAGTTTTTAATTTTTCAGAATATTTATATAATTTACCTGACCAAAACCACTGACTTTACCTGACCACTTTTGGTCAGGTGATTTTAGAGTAATTAACTCAGCGTCAAATAATGGGCAGGCAGGAGTAGGCTTCGTGATGAACAAGAAGATAGGGAGGAGAGTGGAGTATTTCAAAACGCATAGCGATAGAATCATTGTAATAAGGATAAAATCAAAACCTAAACCGACAACGATTGTTAACGTTTATATGCCTACAAGCGCCCATGATGATGATGAGGTAGAATGTGTATACGAAGAGATTGATGAAGCAATTAAACACGTAAAAGGAGATGAAAATTTAATAATAGTTGGAGATTGGAATGCAAGCATTGGAAAAGGCAAGGAAGGAAATATAGTGGGTGAATACGGGCTGGGCAAAAGGAATGAAAGAGGGGACCGACTTATAGAGTTTTGCACGAAGTATAATTTAGTAATTGCCAACACCCAATTTAAAAATCATAATAGAAGAATATACACTTGGAAAAAGCCAGGCGATACTGCAAGGTATCAGATAGATTATATCATGGTTAAGCAAAGATTTAGAAATCAACTCGTTGACTGCAAAACTTACCCTGGAGCAGACATTGATAGCGACCATAATTTGGTGATAATGAAATGTAGATTGGGGTTTAAAAACCTGAAGAAAAGGTGTCAGATGAATCGGTGGAATTTAGAGAAGCTTGAGGAAGAGGAGGTAAAGAAGATTTTTGAGGAGGACATCGCAAGAGGTCTGAGTAAAAAAGATAAGGTAGAAAATGTAGAAGAAGAATGGGAGAATGTTAAAAAGGAAATTCTTAAATCAGCAGAAGCAAACTTAGGCGGAATAAAGAGAACTGGTAGAAAACCTTGGGTTTCAGACGATATATTGCAGCTGATGGATGAACGTAGAAAATATAAGAATGCTAATGATGAAGAAAGTAAAAGGAACTATCGGCAATTAAGAAATGCTATAAATAGGAAGTGCAAACTGGCGAAAGAAGAGTGGATTAAAGAAAAGTGTTCAGAAGTGGAAAGAGAAATGAACATTGGTAAAATAGACGGAGCATACAGGAAAGTTAAGGAAAATTTTGGGGTACATAAATTAAAATGTAATAATGTGTTAAACAAAGATGGTACACCAATATATAATACGAAAGGTAAAGTCGATAGATGGGTGGAATATATTGAAGAGTTATACGGAGGAAATGAATTAGAAAATGGTGTTATAGAGGAAGAAGAGGAAGTTGAGGAGGATGAAATGGGAGAAACAATACTGAGATCTGAATTTAAGAGAGCATTAAAAGATTTAAATGGCAGAAAGGCTCCTGGAATAGACGGAATACCTGTAGAATTACTGCGCAGTGCAGGTGAGGAAGCGATTGATAGATTATACAAACTGGTGTGTAATATTTATGAAAATGGGGAATTTCCATCAGACTTCAAAAAAAGTGTTATAGTTATGATACCAAAGAAAGCAGGGGCAGATAAATGTGAAGAATACAGAACAATTAGTTTAACTAGTCATGCATCAAAAATCTTAACTAGAATTTTATACAGAAGAATTGAGAGGAGAGTGGAAGAAGTGTTAGGAGAAGACCAATTTGGTTTCAGGAAAAGTATAGGGACAAGGGAAGCAATTTTAGGCCTCAGATTAATAGTAGAAGGAAGATTAAAGAAAAACAAACCAACATACTTGGCGTTTATAGACCTAGAAAAGGCTTTCGATAACGTAGACTGGAATAAAATGTTCAGCATTTTAAAAAAATTAGGGTTCAAATTCAGAGATAGAAGAACAATCGCTAACATGTACAGGAACCAAACAGCAACAATAACAATTGAAGAACATAAGAAAGAAGCCCTAATAAGAAAGGGAGTCCGACAAGGATGTTCCCTATCGCCGTTACTTTTTAATCTTTACATGGAACTAGCAGTTAATGATGTTAAAGAACAATTTAGATTCGGAGTAACAGTACAAGGTGAAAAGATAAAGATGCTACGATTTGCTGATGATATAGTAATTCTAGCCGAGAGTAAAAAGGATTTAGAAGAAACAATGAACGGCATAGATGAAGTCCTACGCAAAAACTATTGCATGAAAATAAACAAGAACAAAACAAAAGTAATGAAATGTAGTAGAAATAACAAAGATGGACCACTGAATGTGAAAATAGGAGGAGAAAAGATTATGGAGGTAGAAGAATTTTGTTATTTGGGAAGTAAAATTACTAAAGATGGACGAAGCAGGAGCGATATAAAATGCCGAATAGCACAAGCTAAACGAGCCTTCAGTAAGAAATATAATTTGTTTACATCAAAAATGAATTTAAATGTCAGGAAAAGATTTTTGAAAGTGTATGTTTGGAGTGTCGCTTTATATGGAAGTGAAACTTGGACAATCGGAGTATCTGAGAAGAAAAGATTAGAAGCTTTTGAAATGTGGTGCTATAGGAGAATGTTAAAAATCAGATGGGTGGATAAAGTGACAAATGAAGAGGTATTGCGGCAAATAGATGAAGAAAGTAGCATTTGGAAAAATATAGTTAAAAGAAGAAACAGACTTATAGGCCACATACTAAGGCATCCTGGAATAGTCGCTTTAATATTGGAAGGACAGGTAGAAGGGAAAAATTGTGTAGGCAGGCCACGTTTGGAGTATGTAAAACAAATTGTTGGGGATGTAGGATGTAGAGGGTATACTGAAATGAAACGACTAGCACTAGATAGGGAATCTTGGAGAGCTGCATCAAACCAGTCAAATGACTGAAGACAAAAAAAAAAAAAAAAAAAAATATAATTTAATTGTAATTAAAAGCAAAAAATATAATGTTGTTCTCTTATTTACTCCTTAGTGATAAATGTTCATCTTAGATTAAAAAAAAAAGAATAAAAATAAAATAAACATTTCCCTGAGTTATCTGCTATTTGTCTGTTTGAATGTATTTTCATTGTAGTGTTTCATTCTAGAGAAATTCTGAAAAAATGTACATAAAATATTTGCAGAATCAAAGAAAACTGTAAGGAATTTTCAGGCTAAAAAGACTCTTTCTAGGGATAAAAAATATATCTAAAAAAACAAAATAAAGTAAATTAATTCATCTGAGAACACATATAATATTCCTAATGGAACTTGGCTCTTCCTGAAGTTAAATGACTTGAAAGAATCCACCTAAACTGAAATATATTTTAATAAATGTTATGGACTTGAAAAAATATAACTGTTTGGATTTCTTCTACAAAACAGAAAATTATACAAATTTTTGATTGTCATAAATAGGCAGAGATTGGGAATAAAATTTTTACTGAGAACTTAGGCCTGGTAAATTTATAACTCTCACATAGCAACAAAGAGGAGATATGAAGAACTTGTTTATGTTTCTGGAACATCAGAATTTTCCAGAAATCCTGGCCTATTAGCCTACATTTTTGCCAAACAAACTAAAAATAAGTTTAAATAACATGAAGATAATTTCATTTTATAATGAATAGTAATTAATTAAAAATATAATGTATTTAACATGCAGGTCTAATTTCTTTAATATTTTATCAGTATATTTTTAATTTTCCACACATTATTTAATAAAAATTTGATTTAACTTGTTGAAATGAAAAATAAGCTTATAGGATTCATAAATAGGATAAAAATCATACCTGAATTGCTCATCTAGCAAAAATACTAAAATAAAAGTGAAAAAATCAAATAATAAAATAAAAATGAAGAAGTTAAATATTTTATGTAAAATTTTATCAGAAATAATCATTCGTTCCTAAATGTTCAATGATATAAAAACTTTATTAGGCTAATAATTTGAACATTAAGTGTTATCATCAGCTTCTAATAAGGAAAACTAAATTCCTTTACTATTAATAATAATAATAAATCACTCTGATTACTAAATTAATATTAAAAATGAATACTACTATCAAAATGATTTCAATTTAACTTTTTAAATAAAAATAATTAGTATAATCATTGTATACAATAAATATAAACTCCAGAAATGTATAAAATACAATGTTAAATTTTGATGTGCTTTTGTTTCATCTGTATGTAACCCCTCTAATTTTGAATAATGTGTATTAAGATATGAGAAAATTACCAGTAATTGGTTAAAGGTTATATTTTTAAGTTCACTTATTTTAAAGATCAATGTATTAAAAAAAAGAAGTTCAAGATTTTTATAGATTTATTTTAAAGTAGAGATAAATTGGCATAATGTTTATCTGTATGAAAAAAATTAATGAAATAATATTACATTTCATGATATCAGTAATACTGAAAGTAGAGAATAATCATGTATATTTTACTCAGAAAAATGAAAATTGATTAAGACATCTTAAATAAAAACTAAATGGGTCATAATAACAGTTTTATAAGAACACAAACATAAGCTGAAAATAGTGGATTTACTGCTCCTAGTCTATATGCTGATTTGAATTTTTTCACACAAAATCAATGAACTGATAATTAAATTTCATCTAAATAGTTCTGAAATAAATAACAACACTTTTTTTTTAATTTGAATAATAATAGCGAAAGAGAGTACAAAATTTTTCATGCATTCATCATAGTAACAAAATGATTAAATATTGTTTACTTATGTTTGATAAGATTGTTTAGACTTAATTTGACAAAGTTTTTAACATTTACTTGATATGATCAAGTGATTTGGATATTTTTATTTGGCAATCTTTCTAATCAACTATCCATTTATTCCTTATTTGTTTATACATAGTGAATTGCAGTGAAATACCAAAACCTATCAATATTATAGTAAACATATCCCAGTTTAAGAAACTTCTCAACGCAAACTTGTCTGATTTTTAGAACTATTTTTGTTTATGACTGATAATCACCTGTAGTAATAATTTTGATAGTTTTAAATAATTTTCACTACCCATCATCACAGAAAAAAATTATAATTTTTTAAATCGAAATACTTTTGCTTTCTCAGAAATAAACAAGTCAGTTTGTTATACCGGTTTATCAGTACATTTTTCTTGATATTTTCATTAAGATTATTATACTATTTTTCCATGTTATAGAATCTATATGTAGATAAAAAAATTGTTTTTCATGAAAAAGGAACTAAATTATTACACATTCTCTGACTGTTGTGAAAATATATATAATGGGCAAAATGTTCAAATATTGTAGTTCATTTCTTCTAAAGTCAGGTTACTAAATATACATGAATGTATTAGCAAATTAAACTATATGTACATTAGATACCATACTTTTCAGTTGTAGGGAAACTGACCCAAGACCCAAGTGATTTATGAAAATTACAACCATTTAAAAAAATAACCAGCATCCCATGGCAGATATGCTAGAGAAATGAGGGATTTATAATGTACATCCATATTCTCAAAGAAGGTTATGGACTTTTTCACTACAGTTACTTTGAATGAGATTTAATCTTATGAAAATTAATGCAAATCATGTAAAAAAAACAAATAAATGCTCTTTCTATTGAGAAACAATATCATATAGCTGCGTCTATGAAGTAAGAGAGATAATTATAAGAATATTATGCCAATTTATTTACTAAAATATATTCTATTCTAGTTTATAGTAGATGTAAAAAGAATGTTGTGCAGTGCAAGGAATTTTAGAAACAAATGTACACACACGAATAAATTTTAAAAATATTCAGTATACTTGTAAGCATACTACCAGTTTGGTAATCTTACAATAACCAACATTAACTATAATCAACTACTAATACACCTATACAAACATTAGAACTCCAACATCCACTATTAAATAGAATAGAATGTATATGTATATATTTTTTGTTTAACCTAAGTTAATATTCATTGTTGATAATTCTATTACTCAATTAATTTCATTTATTCATTACAGTTAGTATAAAAACTGGATGTATTCACTGAATAAATTTTACATAATAAAAAAATATGAAAGAATATTTATTATCCCTTTGATTTAAAAACAAAATAATAATTAATGATTATTTATTATTGTTTATTATACTAATTAAAGGAGGATCTTAAATTATAAGTAAATTACTTAATGAAATATATATTTAGAAAGTGGAAAGTATATTACAACAGCTGAAAGAAAAGATCACTTTCAATTGAAGAAATTAGAAGTTATTAGATACTTATAATGTACTCAAATTAATTTTATCTTAATTTTTGTTTGTTCATCTATTTTCCTACATTTACAGTTTATTCAACAGGGTAATATTACAGAATTTTTATTTTTTAATCAGCTGTGAAAAAATGACTGAGTTCATAACTTTGCTTATTACAGCATTATTATATTCCATATTTAAAATAAAATTAGATTATGAAATTGCAGAAGAATACTTTTTTTTTTAAAAACTACTAATAAAATAATAATACTGAGATTATGTTTTATATATTTCATAAAACTTTCTCTGAGCAGGTTTTATTGCATGAACTGCAATTGTACCCAGTGAACAAACATAACCAGCTATTGTATCCCACATACTCTCCCTTCTTTCACTACCATCATAAATAGGATCAACTGTTCTTTGTGGTTTTGGTGATGAATGGCTAGTTGAACTCTGAAAATTATGATTATTGTGGTGACGATGATGATGATGATGGCGATTTTTATCGACATGCCGCCGTCCTCAGGCATACTCTGTGTCAGTCGAGAGACTCCTGTCCCCTAGGGAGTATGCTCTCTCTTCAAAATAACGATCATCATCATCATCATCTTCCCCTCTACCATCTGGTGTAGCCAAATCGTCAGAATAAGTACCCCTTGAATGAGCATATGCAATACTCTTCTGGTAACTAAACAGCTGCCGTTCCAAACTATAGTTTTCTGCTTGAAGAGCTGTTATTTCTCTCCTGAAATAAGATAATTAAACATTATATAAAAATACAATGAGATAACAGAATTTTTTTAAATAATATAACTTCCTAACATTTTATTACAATTACTGTTAAATAAACAAAAATAAATTCTGAAAAAATTGATTTAAGTTTAATTAATACTTTTTTTTTTCATTGATATTAGATTAGTAATATATTTTTTCTCAAAGAAATCATGATTATCATATGTACAGAGCCAAAGTGAAAAAAAAGAAACAAATAGCTGAAAGTGTATCGATTTTGGTGCTTTTTTACAGAAAAAAATTGTAACAGATTTACATAAATATAAAATAAAATAAAGTTAACAAAAAACAAAATCAACTTCATAAAATATATTTAAAGGAGAAAAATAACACTTTTACAGTTCTTTAAGTTTTGAAATTTTTATGTTGCTGTCAAATTATATTGAACTATAAATATAGAAACTCTTAATTTGGCACAAACTCAAAAAGAAATTTAAAAAAACAGTCAAATTTTTATATTACCTTAACTTCATTTTTAAAAAGTTACTTTAATTTTTTTAATGTCTATCTTATTTTAGCTATTCTAGTTTTATTCCTGTAAAAATTAAAGTAGGGATTAAAAAATTGACTGTATGAAAAAACTCAAAGATAAATAAGTGAAACATGCAAATTAATAAAAATAAGAAAAGGAATGAAGAGAAATGATGAAAATAAATTACTATTATGACTGAGCTACATCCTCTTTTATGTGGAGGGGGAAATGTATATACACATATATATCTTATTCTTTTTAGCTTTAATTGTCCACCTAATTTTTATGGAAGTAATTTGAATGTCAAACTAATTTCAGGCTGACAAATAGACTTGGATCTAGGAGGATCGATATTCCATTCAGTTCATCTACGCCGTTGAACAGGCATAACTGACTGACTCTGCTAACCAAAGCATGCACTGAACCTTTTGTTGTGGGGTCCTCATCTTGACTAACTACTACTTACTATAATTGCATTGTGAGTCGACTTGCTCGTGTACGTGTATTCCATTGACTAATAAATCTTGAAGATATTTCCTGTTGATTGGGCCTAAGAGATTATGACTACTTTTCTAAATATAGCCCATTACTTTTCAATACCTTTAGCTTGGACAATGTATTCTTATAATGAACTATATTATTCTTATTATTACATTTGTGTAATTCCATTCAGATCATTATAATACATATAAAAGTGCATGTCAAGGTTATAAATAAATAACAGTACTACCATTAGTACAAACAGAACATTTATATAAATACATATTTCTATCGTGTATGTTCAGACATGAAGATGAGAAATGATTTCTTCTTTATTTTGTAAAGAATCTTGTGAACCTATAATTTCTTATCATTCTTTACCTAATTTTTAACAAATGTAATGTTTTTTATTTCTTTAGTCTTGAACAATTCATATAATGAGTAATAAGTCTCATATTTACTAGGATTCTAAAAGTTAATTTATCTAAAGTTTTAATGTATGAAATCCTTACTAGTAAGAATTTACATGGTGCATGGATTCTAAAATATTAACGTACCATGTTTTTCAATTTAAGTAAATTATAAATATGTTGTTCACTTCATTATTTACGTAACCGGCAATGCTGGCATGATTTATTAGCTAAGCAATTAAAATGTATCGCATTGGTTTTATATACAAAGATGAGTCCTCCAGGATGGATGTGTGTTTAAAAAACTGTTAGAAGTGTTGAATTGTGATATTTAATATGTTTATTGATGAAAATTATGGTATTATTAATCTGTGTTATATTTAAGGGTATCTTTACACATCATTTTGACATGTAATTATTCAACAATTATTATTTGGTCATTTACTGATTAATGGAATTTATTTTGAGGTAATTATCATTATAATATTCTTGTAAACATGCTTTAACAATACTGAAAGGAAAACATATGGTTTAAACCCCCCCCCCCCCCCCAATAATAGGATTGAAATTTATATCAACAACTTTGTCCCTCAAATAATTGACAGCTATTCATTAAAAATTGAGTTAAGGAAATCTGCAAGAGCTATTGCAAAAGTATGATACTATTCAATCTAAAATCAAAGAACTACTTCTGATGATGTTGCAAACCACAGGGTTCAGATTGAAGATAACTTATGTAAACTAAATGCATTAATTGACTGTTATATTTCTGATAACTTGAACTCACGTCAAAATAAATACATCTCACACTTTAGCCAATCCTGTTCAATTGATTCTCAAACTACCATCATTCGACAGCAATATTCTTGAGTGGCACTATGTTTAATGATTTAGTTCATTCTAAAAGTGATCTGTCTGATATTCAAAGGTTACATGATCTTTATTCTTCAGCAAAGAATACCACATTTGACATTATAAAAAATTTACCCATTACAAATAGGAATTATCTAGTGGCAGTTAATTTGTTAAAAAATAAATAAATATTTACTATTAACTTAATTATAGCCATTTATCATGTAGAGAATATTCTTGAGATTAATTAAATTAAAAGGGAGTCTTTGTCATGTACTTCTTAGTTTATTAATATGATCAGCTCATCTGTAAATTCACTTAAAGCCATCAATTTACCAACTGACATATTTGAATTTATTGTAACACAATTTCTAACTTTCAAGCTAGACCATATCACAGCTAAGTTGCGGAAGGAAAGACAAGTTTCTCTTACAATTGCCTAATTTTTAAAAATTAGTTGAATTTCTTGAGAATAGACAAAAATTAAGTCAAATTACAAAACCATGCCTCACATTATCCAGTAATCACATAAATTTAATGTTACTACAAAGGGTAACCAAGGCAAGTTACATCAATGTACAACTACTTGGTTATCATATCAAGTGAATTTTTGTCATATGTGTAATTAAAATCACTCTAAGTGTAAAATATTTTTAGAACTAAATATTGATGATTGCAAGGAATACCTAACAAAAAACAAATGTTTTAACTGCTTATGTCCTGGCCATTTCATTAAACATAATCTCAGTTAACACATGTAAAACTGTGTTCAAGAAGGCATCATTTATTACTTTACGAAATATTTGTGAAATCCAATTCTCAGAAAACACATTACAAATGAACATGGAAAATTGATTGTAACACTCCTATATAAGCCGGAAATGAAAGTTGGTGATTCTTTTAACATTGCCAAGTAAAGGTTTTTAAGTTTAGAAAACAAGTTTAACCGTAATCCTTTTCTCAAAAATAGTTATTCTATTTCATTTATAAGTACTTAAATCTAGTTCATACATCTGAACTGAATTCATATGATAGGATAAATTCAGATTCAAATGTCTTTTACTTACCATATCATTCTGTATTAAGAGCCAAATATCTAATCTACAAATTTTTTTTGATGGTTCAAATAAATTGCCAACTAGTTAGTTTATCATTCAATGACACATTACTAGCTGGTCCTATTGTTTACCAAAGTCTTTTCTCAATAATTCTCAGATTTAGACTAGACAATTATGTTATCACTGCTGACATAAAAAAGTGTATAAGCAAGTTTTGTTCACGCCTAAAGTTATCAATCTATAAAGAATTATATGACAAGATTCCACTGACCAAGAATCAAGACATTATGCATTTAGAACTTATGGTACAGCTAGTGCCTTCTTTCTGGTTAGCAGATGCCTTAATCAGATTGCTAAGGATTTAAATTTCCTGCTGCTTGTGAAGCTACATTAAATGACTTAAGTCTATGATCTTATAACAGGATATGAGAATCTAGATATATTAAAGAATTTAAAGGCAAATATAAGCTATTCGTTAAATTAATATTGGTTTCCATTACATAAGAGTTTTACTAATAACTCAAGCATAATTCCATTAAATGATAAATGTAACATCTTATTAAACAGAAGGGAAAATTTACGTATATTAGGAACAATTATTCAGACAAATGGATATTTGAATTTACTAAAGGGAAAAATAATGTACTAACTAAAAGAAATGTTCTGTCTATCATTATAGGAATTCATGACCCATTAGGCTTGATTGTGCTGGTAGTATTATTGTGCAAACATTTTATGCAACAGTTGTAGCAAATTAAATGTTGCTGGGATAACAGCTTACCTGATAATTTATTGTGGCAATGGAATGATTTATACATTCAGTTAAAATTAGTTAGCAACATTGTCATTAATAGATCAATTAAGAATAATAGTTCTTCCCCAATTTATGGATTTGCTGATATGACTCAAAGGTTATGTGAGTTGTATATATATCAGAACCATTTATTCTAACCCATCGGCTTGGTCTAGTGGTGAAGGTGTCTTCCCAAATCAGCTGATTTGGAAGTCGAGAGTTCCAGCATTCAAGTCCTAGTAAAGTCAGTTATTTTTACACAGATTTGAATACTAGATTGTGGATACTGGTGTTCTTTGGTGGTTGCGTTTCAATTAACCACACATCTCAGGAATGGTCAAACTGAGACTGTACAAGACTACACTTCATTACACTCATACATATCATCCTCATTCATCCTCTGAAGTATTATCTGAAAGGTAATTACTGGAGGCTAAACAGGAAAAAGAAAGAAAGAAAGAAAGAATAATTTATTCTAATGGAAAAATTTTATCCCATCTACTTTATTCAAAGTCTAGGGTTTTGCACCACTCAAATAATCTCTTTACCAAGACTTGAGTTATGTGCTTGTTTACTACTAACATTTGAATAATCATGTAGTTACATTTTTAAATACTCGCATTTATGATATTCATTTGTATTCCAATTCCATAATTGCACTTCAATGGATTCATGGTGAATAATCACGGTATTCATTGCTATTGGAGTTTCAGAAATTCAACAGTTTAACTCCGGTGAAATGGCATCACATCAATCCTGCTGATATCTTATCCAAAATTGTTTCCTTTCAAAGCTTCTAAAATTTAATTTATGGTGGAAAGATCTTTTTGGTTCTTACAAGACTCAAATCACAGGGTGTATAATTGTTTCTCAAATGATTTTACTCCTTCACCTGAGTGTGATATTAAAAAACATAAAGAAATTCAATCAAAAGATTGATTCCAAATTACTCAAAAGATATTATTGAAGATTTTTCATCATTGTCTAGATTAATTCATACTTTTAGCTATTGTTTCAAATTCATTCATAATACTAAATCAGATTATTCTGGAAGAATCATTGATACATTTATCCCTAAGGAATTAAATAATACTCTTAATTCCTTATATGATTATCACAGTTAAAATATTTTATTTCAGAAATCAGTGACATTCAATTTGGGTAATAGATTTCTGTAATATCATTATATGATCTATTATTCAAAAATGTTTAAAATGCTTTCATTTCAGTGGTAAAAGACTAAATCAACAACTTGGTCAATTACCGTCTGCTCAAATTACTCGAACTAAAGCGTTCTCTTGTTGCACTGCTGATTATGGTGATCCATTAATGATTCGGAATGGTGAGCAGTGATCAAACGCCAACTCAAAAACTTATATATGATTATTCATATTTTTCAAGTACAGCTATATACATTTAGAATTAGTATCCATCTTAATATCAGAAACATTCATTGCTTTATTGAAGTGCTTTATTTCTCAAAGAGGCATACCAAATTTTCTGATAATGGAAAAACTTCAAGGCTGCAAATAACATTTTTCATGAATTCTTTACAATATTTAAATCAAAGGACTTCTAATACAATATTTAGTTCTTTTCCACATATAAGGTATAAACTGGACATTCCTGCATTTTGTTGGGTTGGGGTAAAGTGTGATAAACAGTGTTAAGTTTCATCTTTATTGTGTCATGACAATCTATTCTAAATTTTGAAGAATTATGTGCTTTACTTATGCAAATTGAAGCTTATTAAATTCATACCCATTTTACTCTGTACTGTCTGATTTGAGAGATCTACACATATTAACACCTGAACACTTTCTTTCTGGATCTCTCTCACCTCAATTTCTGATCCTGATTTCACAGAAATTTCTAGTAATAGTTTAGGTCATAGGCGACAACTAATTAAAAAATGTACGCAATCCATTTAGAATAAATGGGCCATTATTTAAATCAATTACAACATAAGAAATGGTAAGAGGAATATTTGTGAAAGGGTCACTTAGTACTAATATCAGATGAAAATACTCCTCCTTTTAAGAGGAAACATGGCTTTATAGTAAAAACATTTACAGGATCAGACAATTTAGTACATGTTGCAGATGATAAAATATCTTTCGGAATATTTCATAGACCAATACACAAATTATGTTTGTTATCAATCTTAAAGAATTGAACAAGTACTTATGTTCAAAGTGTTTACTTAGTCGAGGTATCTGTTTAAATGTGGAAACTATTTAAGATATCTATTTCATCAAAGTGTTTACTTAATTAAGGTATCTACTCATTCAAAGAATCTACTATTTCAAGTGATTTGCTTATTCAAAGTATTTACTTATTCTATGTAATTATTCAATTTCAGATTTGTTGATTTAAAGAACTTATTCAATACAAGTTTTTATTTGTTCAAATGATTTATGTGTTTAAAGAACTTACTGTATCCAAAGTTTATTTATATAAGTATCATTACTTCTTATTTCATTGTATCAAAGAACATTTATAGAAAATCATCCGACTTTTTGAAGGGCGATGTACAGGCATGAAATCAAGTAATGATTTATTTCTTATTTTATAAAGAGTCCACTGAACCTATAATTTCTTTTCTTTATCTGATTATTAATGAACATTTTTTCTTATTTAATAATGTTGGCAAGCTTTGTGTGTTATTAAAATGCTTCAAAGTGAAATGAAGTGAAGCAGCATGGTTTGATTCTCCACAGACAAAATCAATCTGTCCTACAATAATTTATCATCCAACACGACAACCAGAAATTTCACACTGGATTATAGAAATACTGCTATTATTAGTAATTGGATTGTCAATTATACAATCAGCATTGTTATGTCTACCTGAGGAGCACAATGTAATGGTCTTAAAACTTTTTCACTTTTAAAGGATGTTAGTACATTTAAGTAATACCTCAGTATTATTTTACTTAATGGTAATAAGGAATACTATACTCTATTATTATTTTTCTATATAGGAAAAAATTTTTAAAACATACTTAATCAAAAAGAAACATAACAATATCTTGAAGAGATACATCAATGAAAAACAGACTGAAAATGCAATAAGAAATAATTAAGTTGTAATGTTAAAAATAAACCACACACTGCACAAGAGTGAGCAACTTCTTTTTCTTCTATACCAAGGATATTAGACATCCACCGGTTTTGGTCCGAACAAAGGATTTCTTCACTTCTATTAGGATCTTCCTAATGCCTTCCTCCACTTGGTCCACATGATGAACAATAAAATTCAGTTTCTCATGTTTGTTACCTTAAAGAAAATAAGTTCTGTATTTAGGTGGCATAATGTCTGTTGTGAGGCAATAAAAAAAAATGTAATAACCATTTTGATAACCGTAATAAAATTTATTGAATTGTTAATAGTGAAACATTTAAATATAAATTACTATCAATCATACAGTAAATTATTTTAAAAAATAGACATTTGGTTTTAAGTCATATTAGGTGTTAAGTCACTATACAAACATACATAACAGGTGTTATGTGACTATACAAACATAGATAATAGGTGTGGGACACAACTAACAAGCAAAATATCATAATTATGAAAACAGAACATAAACTGTGTAAGGGATTTTCTATATGTAAATGTCACATAAATGTTAACATTTGTAACATTGATTGAAGTAATGCAAGCCATGAAAGCTTCAAGCCATTGCATATGATAAAGCAATGATAAAATTAACACAAAACTATTTATACTGATATCAAGTATTGCCATGACTTGAAACTAAAATATTCATTAAAAAAAAACTTTGTTATGAATCACCAAAATCAATTCAAATCATAAATCACTATCATTAATTTTTATTTTTACTAATTATTTGCATTATTTTACATAATTTTAAAACTATACATTAAAAAATTATTGTTACTAATTAGCATTAGATTAAATTTCATATTATAGTACCATGTTTTAGTAACATGGTATATCTTTCAGTATATAAATATATATATATATATTTTTTTTTTTATATATATTTATTATTTTTTTCAATATCTAATATAAAAATAAAGCATTTTACTTCTGAATAACATGGAATTTAATTAGGTATTAATGTATTTTGATGATTGGTAAGCAAAAGAGAAAGTAAAAGGTATAAATGATTCCATAATACAAAGAAAGTATGGCAATAAGGATGGTGAACTTTCCTCACATTTATATAAATTTAAAAGTAAATCACTTCCTCAGTGATAGGTTTGATAGCTACTAACTTCTGGACCTTGCTTATTTTCTTATTTATTTACTACTTTGCTAACTAATAAAAAAAGTGTTTTAGAATGAATTGACAAATAAGAAAATAGGTATAACATTTTTTTAAATTCCTCTTTCACTCTTGGACCAAAGAGGAATTTCATAGAACTTTATATATTTGTAAAGAGTTGTATACTCTTTATATTTAATTTTACTATAAAGTGCTGAAAAATGAAAAAAAAAAATTAATTACTTTTTTATAAATGTAAAAAGAATTAATGTTAATGTAATTTTTTTTTGATTTGGCTCTTATAGATTGCTTTACAACTTTTCTTTCTTCTTATTCTGCTTTCTCTTTCTTTAAAACTCCTTCATCATTTAACGTGCTTTATTTTCCTGACCACTGGATCTTAATTTATGGTTTTTTATTTTGGATTGGAAACTTTCTACTTTTTTAATTTTTTCCTAACAATTTCCCTCTACTGGAGATTCAGAAATCTGTTACTCTCAACTTCAGCAATCTGCTGAATTTGAGGAATTTCCTTTACGTGTTCAGATAATTATCTGTTAATCGGTAAGAAAGAAAATACTAAGATAATCATTTTAAGACCTGAATAGTAAATTAAATTATAGTTATTTTTTTGTGAGAGTATTTATCCTATTTACTTGCCTAATAGTGATAATTGTTTTCATGTGCTTATTTAATACTAAGTCTATTGCCACACAAGGCTGTCACAGTGGTAGTAAATTGCTTGATGTAAAAAGGAATATTTGTGTTGTTCCCAACTTTGGATAAAATGAGAAGGACTGATTAATATTTCACTGTATAATTATATAAATGCAATATTACGGTTATTATAAAGTTAAATTCATTGTTGTTATGAGAAAATATTTTAAAATAGTGTGAAAATAAGCATTTTATAAATCTTAAGATTCTGTAAATGTAAAAATATTCACTTACATGTGACTTAGGATGATGGTTAAGGAAAGAAACTTACAATAAACTAAGAAAAATTAACCAATAAAAAAAAAATTAAAAATGAATCCTCTAATGCAGAGACATTTTATATAATGTATTACAATAAAAAGGGATTACATTAAAAACGGATTTAATGCATTTTATAACATAAAGATTGACACTTTATGTTTGTATCAATCTTCCATCTATGACACTTGAAAAGCACTTTAAATACAAATAGTGCTAATTAGAGTTGTTTTATCTTGAGTAATGCTAAGCATTATACTTCCAGCTGCTGTGAAGACAAAGTGAAGATTTCATTTATAACCAATTCTCAACTGAATTTTGGTGGGCTTGGGGTGTTGATGTGTAACAGTCTATATACATCAATTGATAAATCACTTCATTTTCACTTTTCCTAGTAATTGGGCCATGGGATTGCCTGCCTTTTTTGTGAATAGTGCTGTCATTTCATAGGTGGGATGTATACATGCAAAGTTACCTACAACTATAAATTACTGTTGTAGGTCATACAGTCAGTAGGTTGTAAAGTCATTTTACATAGTATAATGAAAAAATAAGTATAATAGAAAATAAAGAGAATGTAATTGGAGAATTATAAGAAGCTTTTTGTAGTGTTTAGTGAAAATGACACGTTTTTAGCTTGTTCTTTACCATTAGCATTTTGAGTCGCCTACATCAACATATCATTATAGAAAATACTTTGTTGTACAAAGCCATACTTAGCAGCTTTTTGTACATCATTAGTTTTTATTTTTTCATAGCTGTCTTTTCTGTAAAGTAAGTTTTATTGATTTTCTCTGTTGTAGCAGCTTCTTGTAGTTTGTCTTATTGTAAATGAAAGTGTCAAATAACCATCTATGTAAGTTCACTTACTAAGGATACTGTTAAGCTGAAATGAAATAAAACAATAAAAAAAACCTTTTCAATAATCACTTAGATTTGGGGATTATTCTGTGAAACATGATATATTCTGTAAGAGGGAGGTTCTTCCATACAGCAAGGAAAGCAACAACACATAGATCACATCACTGAAACATTAGCGTAAGATCCTCCTTTAAATTATAATTTTCTTGCTTCTAGGTCTACATAACATAGTAATTCTATAAATTCATACTTGATAACCGAATGTGTTTTGCAGTGATGTAAGTATACTAAAAGGTTGAAAACATAATTTATCCTAATCAGAAACATTTTTATTTATTAATGGTCATTAAATTTCATATTGCGACTAGTTAAAACTCGCAAATTTCTGGATGGTTGTGTTTACATACTTATAAATGATAAAAAATATTGTTTTACTGTTTGTGTGGTTGGCTGGGGCATGATCATTTAACTGTTCACGTCCACGCAATTCTTGATCAAGGAAATATGTGTTATGATTAGTTTAAACTTCTGTAAATATGAGGATTTTCCAATTTATCAAATGGATACATTGTTGTGATTCGTCAGATAAAATATCCCAGTCTGGTTGGAAGTAGGAGCATTGCGATGATTGAATTCTTTTGACGAATGTATTTATAATCATCTGAAACATAAATCTGAATCTGAGCAAAGGCAGAATAAACGGGAATTGTAATTTAACTTTTATTGGTTTCAATTAGTCAGGATTAAGATCTTTTATCGAGGTCGTCATATTTATTTCTGTTTACACACATTACTTTGCTGTTATAAATGAAAAAAATGTTAATGCATTTTAAATTAAATGTGCATGCTTTTGAATGAAATAACTGCTGGGATTACAAGCACACATACACACACACACACACACTCTCTCTCTCTCTCTCTCTCTCTCTCTCTCTCTCTCTCATTCATTATATCCAATGAATATATTATCTAGACTGTACAATGAATACATAGAAGTATTTAAACCATATCAGTTGCATAATTTATTGTTGCATATGATATATTTCAACAGTAATTGCAGGGTTCTGTTAGTTTTGTATATTTAAAACAAAGTATAATTTCATGATTTAATTCAGTAAATTTATTTATCATATTTCATATCTGAATTACAATTGGGTGATTGCATATTATAAGTAAAATTTAACTTTTGAAATATAATGACTAGAACTTTAAAAAAAAGGATAAAGTTTACATGATAGTATTAATGAAAAGTTACAATTTAAATTTATATTTCATCTTATGAATGGTTTTAGTATAAAAACAGATTAAATTTTTCTTCTTCTCATGCTTCCCGACCATGATCAGTAGAAGCAGAATCTTTTACACTATTTGTAGGCAAGTGAGATAAATTAAAAGAAAAGTAGATGGCATTTATAGCTGATTGAATCACTAAACATTCTTGAATAAACTTCAAAGTTGAATTTAAACAAAGTTGAATTTTTATTTATGCTACTACATTTATCTCTTAAAAATACTATTCTCTAATGTACTGATACACGTCGACAGATACATCAGTTGAGTTTGGGAAATATGTTGACATCTGGGGACATATTACTTTGATTAAAATATTGGAAAATGCCTCACTGTTTGCATTAACATATGTTAATGCAGGATAACTATGGAACAATCACTTTATTTTTTTACAACTTACAATATTGCCAATTTCATAGAAATTACTGATATTAATTTCTCTTGCAATAATCTTTGTAGATAAATTTTGAATTTGAAAATACTTGTTCCAACACCATATTCTGATAATGGAAACACTATGAAAGGTGATCTGATATGTACTACTTCACCACCTGTATAGCCCAAACATACTGGATTCTCATCTTTTTAGCTTTCTTAATAAATTTTTTAAAGGAAACATTTTAGACAAATAAGGTCATTGATATTATTCAGAACCAACTGACAGTAAAATACCACCTGGGATGAAAAAGTTTTTTGAGTGCTGAAAATGTGTATTATACTGATAGGAGAGGGGTAGATTGTATTAGGGCATTGTGCCCTAATACAATGAGGTTACAGATAAAACAAATTTGTTTGTTTTTTAATATCTATTCTACACGTTTATTTTCTCATGAAATCAGTGCTTTTTTAACCAATCCAGAAACTTTTTATGTTTATCTTATGAAAGATAACCTTCTTCAAACTGATTTCAAATCTAAAAAAAAATCTGAGATGGTATGACCTGTTCCTTCATTAAAAAAAACATTAATTATAATTTGCTAAAAGTAATATTAAATATCAACTGCTTAGATGTACTGGATGCAACTAATCAAAATATAGCAAGTGTATTTCACATTGCTGACTGCATAATCAAACAAATTCAGTTAATTTATATCTAGCTATGATGCATCATTAAAACAAAGTACTTATTGTTTGTTTAAACTTAATAACAATAATAATCTTTATTATTTAAAATAATAATAATTATTTACATTTTATGTTTGCTCCTATCTGATGATTTGAATTTGAAATAATATATGATGTAGTTATAAATATGAATCTATCCATAGGAATGGTGAGACATTTCCACTTTACTCTAAATTTTTTGAAGAAATGAAATGAGTTTTCTTATATTTAGTTTGATATAAGCTATTTTAAGAGGGTGCTTTGTAAGAATTTTATACATACTATTCTAATGAGTGGATAAAGTGGTCATTATCATCAGTCTCACTTTTTAGAGAATCAGGCAAATAAAGAAAGTGCAAGAAAAAATTATTAGGAGAAGATGAAATGAAGAAGTATTGATACTAATTGTCAATATAATTATTTTAAAACATTCGTTAAACATTCAAGACAAAATTATTATGTTAGGTTTAGGTTTAAATTCAAGCAACTATTGGTTAACATCAAGGCAGCATTCCAGGTTAGCCTTTGTATAATTCTTGTCAAGAGCATGGAAATGTACTCAAATTTGCAACTTTAGGTACTGGTGGCTTTAGTTAAAATCCAGAACTTAAATTATAAACATTTCAGATATTGTGTAACTATAGCATTGTTGGGACTGATGTTTACATTATTTATTGTACAATATTCAAACAGAAAATACTTTAAAATATGTTTAAGTGAATAGTTTTTGGGGATGAAATACTGCCATGCATACAGAATAAAAACACTTTTCATAATATTTACTAATTTATCTCATTTGTGGATTGTGCAATCTACTGACGTCATCATACTTATGATAAGATGCTTGAAATAAAAGATAACTTTCTTCCCATTCAACTTGGACCCTCAGTTGACCTTTGTCAGTCAGGTATGGACAACCAGGTTCTCTCAACTGAAATTGAACAGAAATAATAAAAATATTAGTAATTTTAAGTAACATTTTATTGTTAAAGTAAGACTGGTAATATTTTAATAAGATTTAATCAATTTTATAAAATGAAAAACAAACACACACACACACACTCATGAATTCAGGAGTTCATGTGAAAATATGCTATATTACAACAAAATAAATACAGCTTTATTACAATTCTGTACTTACAAACTTACAGTACAAAACTCTTTTGTTTCATTGTTCACATCTACTTTGCATCACTTTTAAAATTTAAGCAGCTTAGAATTATTTTTAAGTATCATATTTTGTAACACACCAACTGATTTTAATTCTATTGTTTGAAAGACACATTCTCATCATTATCTTCTTTTTCATTCACCTACCGTTCTTATTAAATCAGAGAAAGATTTGAGAGAAAGTGAAATTTCTTCCTTCCTCTAAGAGCTGTGTATAGCAGTAATATATAAAATGAAATCTGATTATTATCATGTTTGTTAAGTTCATATTTTTTCTCAACTTGAAGAAAACTACAGTTATCCTATTTTACATCTCTAATGAAATGAAAGGAGAATTAAACTTTATGTAAGGTACCTCCAAAGAATATTTTTAACTAATCACATCAACTACATAAAGTAATTCTGAACTTAAACCAGTTTCATATTTCACTGCATTTATACTAAATTCTTACTCCATTACTTTTATATAAATTGCATTTATTACTTTAATTACATTACATTTAATTGTACTTGACTTTAAAAATATATATTTTTTTGGTATAGAGAGATTAGATGAATAAAATTATATGCAAAAAGTAGTAAGCATACATCGCCAATTTAGTTTGTAGTGTACATAAACAAGTACGAGGGTTCAATAATTAAAGAGGTAAATGACTGTAGAAAAATTATTATTTATTCAGTTACAATGAAATTAATGCTACTTCCACCATAATCTTTGGCTAAATTTAGGCACTTCCCATCTTTCTGTGAGCTTTCTTATTTTATTTAAAAGTCTGCATGGTTAATACACTTTTTACAATACCATTTTAACATCTGTGAGTGAATTTCATTTGATTTTACATCTGTAGAAAATAAAAATCTTATCACAGCATTCTGTTTTTCCATGGTACACATTATAAACAGAGCCGACACTTTGAAACAAATCAAACAAGTTATAATAAACGGAAATTCTCTTCAAATTATTTTCAATATCAGTGATGTCAACTTGAGCGATAGAAAAAGTTTCAATTAATTTTATTAAATATTTTATCTGCTCTTGTCGGTTGTTTCTTTAGCCATCCTCATATATGCACTAGCTGAGCTTACTTCCTAGGATTATCACTCAACTGTTAAGTTAGAGATAGATAGCAGCAGCTTAAGTAATATGAATCATAATTAAGTCACTAATAATTAAATGATATCTCTGTTGTCCAGTGTCGCTGAATAAATTTTTTTTCGTCTTCAGTCATTTGACTGGTTTGATGCAGCTCTACAAGATTCCCTATCTAGTGCCAGTCGTTTCATTTAAAATATGAAAACAGTGGATCAAAAGAAGATAATACTTTTTCTTTTTCTTCTTTTCCATCGAGCATTGGTTGTTGTGTCATCTAAAACTGTAAACTGGTCCTCCCTTTCGCATTCTGGGTTGGCCTACACTTCTTCATCCTATAGGTCGAGAGTCATTGAACTGCATGGGAAATCAAATGACTAGAACCTACTCAATTCAGATCCAGACCCTCACTTGAGCTGACTAGGCATGGAAGATAATACTTCTAGGATAAATATCCGAAAAACCCATAAAGATGTTCAACAAATATCAGAAAGTGGTAAAACACTGTAAATATCTAAAAAAATATTCTGATCTGTACATCATATAGATCAGCCAGGAATAGTATGAGGTGTGGCTGTTAAATAATGAGACTAATGCTATAAAATATTTTATTTTAAATTATACATAATTATTTATTATCCTCTTCAATATACACTCCTCCTCTTCTATCCCTACAATGCTCCATGTTGAATTTCCATTGTTCAAAACAGTGCTGGAAGTCTTCTTCTGTGAGCTCTTTCATGACGCATGCTGCTTTTTCTTTCACAGCTTCAACGGTCTGAAATAGTGATTCCTTTAAATGCAGTTTGACCTTGGGGAAAAGATAAAAGTCACATGGTGCCAGGTCAGGCAAATAAGGTGCATGGTCTAACACTGGGATGTTATACTTGGCTAGAAACATCTTGACAAACAATGCAGTGTGAGCCGGTGCATTGTCCTGATGAAGAACCCATGACTTGTTCTTCCACAATTCGTGTGGTTTTTAACTTATTTTTTCACGGAGTTGAGCAAGGACCTTGAATAAAGGGAAGAATAGTTAACCGATGGTAAGAGTGGATCAGATTACCAATTTTTTCAATATTTTTATCCATTTTTGATGTGGAAGGGCGACCCGGGTGAACGTCATCTTCAACGTCTTCTTGGACATATTGAAAACGCTTAAACCACTCAAAAACCCATGCTCATAATAAACATTCATTGCTATATACTTTTTTAATAAAAGATAAGTTTTTGTAGCGGTTTTTCCAAGCTTCATATGGAATTTCACGACAATTCTTTGCTCTAATAAAACACTTATCATTTTTCGGCAAAACAAAAAAACAGATGTTACTCATCTGTTTTTTAAGGCCATGGGCAGTTTAATATGACTTCTTTCTTTTTCTGTTCAGCCTCCGGAACCACCGTAAGGTATTACTTCAGAGGATGAATCCTCATTCATCACCTCATATCATCCTCATGATATGTATGAATGTAAATGAAGTGTAGTCTTGTACAGTCTCAGGTGTCGTTCCTGAGATGTGTGGTTAATTGAAATCCAACCATTAAAGAACAATGGTATTCAGTATTCAAATCCGTATAAAATAACTGCCTTTAATATGAATTGAACCTTAGAACTCTATTTGAAGGATAGAGTTTACAAATCAAATCCCCGATCGATGAAATTGAAATGCAAGTAACCGTAAAGCTCAAGCAAAGCCACAATAGGGATATTAGTTAAATATATAAGCGGTAATGCAGATAGATTCTAGCACCTTGGTACAATAACGTGTATCAAACGATCAAAAAGAATTTGACATACAGTAATGCGGCGGTTATCAAAAGGGTGCATTTAAGGACCACCAGAAGACATGAGGAATCCACGCATTAACCTGCCCAAATGCAGATGACTGACAACTTCTTCATAGCGACTGTCTTGCACTGACTATTTCCAAGGTAATATTCTAGATTTAATATAATGTAAATTATTATGAAATTAAATCTATGTATCCTATTAGTTGATATTGAACAAAGCGTATAATTGAAATGAATAAAATTATTCTCAAAGATCAGTTAGTTACGATGTTCTTTGATCCATTAGCCGCTAATAAATTTCATTACAGAAACTTCTCTTTCTTTTTACTCTCTTTCTCATTAAAAATCTAAAGGAAAACTAAAGAAAAACCTTTTTTGCCTTTTTAATATAACTATACAACCACATGAAACAAAAAAAAAGATTTAAAGCTATGGCCTGTTGTCAAACCAACAGATTTGACAAAATATGAATAAAAACAAAACAATCGGATAATGAAATTTAGATAATCTAATAATTATATTATTGTTCTTTATTAATTTATACATCTTATATTTTTTATTCCATTCTACTTTAATAAATTAAAACCAGAGTATGTCGGTAATAATGCTTAATAAATATGTCGCTAAAAAGTAAAAGATAATTTTATACGTACAATGGATTTAAAAACGCATTAAAACTTAGCTAACAAACTTACTTTTAATTTTTGAACTTTTCCTTTTAAAGAAGATTATGTTCCAATATGTTGAAATAAAAAAGGTTTGCAGTGAACCCAGAGTTCATCTTTTGCTCTCCAACATGCTGCCTGTACAGAAAAATGAAATAAAAATTCTTTACTAATAAAAAAAACTCGGCAACAAAGTTTTATACTTTCCTGGCATCGGTTCTTATTACTACAAAATGGAGAAATAAATATACATGAAAAAAGTTTAAAGAGTCGATATTTTAATTGAAAATTTAAAAATATTTGTTGATTGATTTGAGTGTTATTTTCTGCCCGTCCTAACATTGTTACTCTAGCATTTGTAGTTGATGCATTTCAGAGTACCTCCATTCTCTTAACTACTTTTAGCACTGAGTCTTCCTGAGATGGGATCATTGAATAAATATCACTCCCACTAACCATCCATACTGTCATGGTCTATTGTACTTTGTCCCTCCTGCTCTAATAGTTATATAATTTCTTGAAACTAATCCTGATTCTTCATTTTAACAATTTTAAATTTTTATAAAAAAATTTCATCACAATGAGTGTTTATTACACAATTATTTCGTTTATTTACGTCCAAGTAACCGATAAATTTTTTGTAGACTTAGATGTATGCTCCTTTTTAGATAGTATATGCTTCTTCATGTACAAGTGATGGTCAAGAAAAAATCCTATGTACATCATCTGGTTGGAATAGAGTGATGTCAACAAAACTTACTGGTGAGTATTCCTGCATAGGAAGTTGTTCCTAGATACTGTAAACGTGACATTAATAGACCTGACTAACTGACCTTCACCCTCCATTTATCTAACCGCTTTCAAAGACTATTTAAAAAATTTACAATTTCTCCGAGGTAACACGTGGATTTCTATAAACAAGAATGGCTGTCAGTTTAAAGCAAATCTGCAGTGTACATTTAGTAAAATATTGGGCCAAGAACACTTCCTTGTTGAATACTGGATTTTATATCGTACAAATCTGTGAGAACATCTTAAATCTAGTTTAAAACAGCTTACTTCCAGGTATAGAACTATCTATAAAACATTATGGTAGGTCTTTCTTCTTTTTACATTTTAAAATAATGCCGCACCTCATCAAACATCCAGATACACAGACAAAACAGTTGCTTTGATTCAAAAATAATGTTGTCCGATCTGACAACATGGAAAAATTTGCTGTATGGCTGTCCTTTCACATAAAATCAAAGAAAAATGATTTCAGCTTTTGAAGAACAATTAGACACTTTAAGCAATACTGGAAGGAGAATAATGGATGAGATTACACCACAGATATTTACCAGGTTATGAATCATAATAGTTATGCTATTTTCAAAAGTCTGGAGAAATGTCTGATTCATAAAATGATGTTGAAAATAAATAACTGTAACTAAAAAATAGATTTATTTTTATAAATATTTAAAAATATATATTATGTAAATATATATATTTAAAAATATAAAATTAGATTGTAATGTTTCTAATATGTTCTGGTGATGCTTCTAATACGTGACCGGTGATTAAATTGAAACCTGTAGTTAAATTTGCATTTATTTATTTATCTATCAATCACTTTCAGAACTTCTCATGGACTAAAACGTTTCACTGGCAGAGATACCTTAGGAAGGAAATTTGTTTTTGTTATTGCCTTCTGTACTATTTGAGACTGATAAAATTGAAATACTTAAGGGTGATGTTCCACAAATAACCTCACTTCAGAAATTACATCAATGTTGCTATATTTAAAAAATATCCTGTTCTTGTTTTCCTCCTAACAAGCTGTTTGCATCTTACAGTGAAATTAGTAATGAATGCGCCGATTCACTTGCTGGAAATAATTTCCGCAAGATCAATTATGTGATTCATCATCTATTCAATAATACGTCAAATCTGTAAAACATTTGTTAGGTAGCAGTCCTAACATTGCTAGAATTTGATCATGACTTTGTTCTGTGTTATTAATAGTATTTTGATAATAAAAATAACGGTCAGGCAACTTATATCAGATATTCAACTGTGTTGAGTTTAGCAGCATAACTGACTGCTTACACAAATGTATGTATTAGGTGAAATTAAATTAGGCTTACCATATTTTTTTGGGTCCGACCCAGGACATATTTTTGAAATAACTTAAAAGTCTTAGCAGTTTACTGAAACATTAAACTTTATTTATTCAGTTGTATTTTTTACTAGACATGACAATTTTTTTTCAGAAAAGATTTCTTTCAATTACATCATAAAATTCATAACAAGAAAATTCTGAATTAATTTTAACATTTAGCAGATGGTTAGCAGTAGATACTGATAGTCTACCCCTTTCTACAGACCAAATGTTCCCCGTAATTGAAAAAACTCTCTCAACTGGAGTAGATGTCCCAGGCAAAGACATCACAAACATAAAATATCGGTCTTCCAAAACACCTTAAAAATTGCATTCCACTTTTCTTCAATAATATCTGGTATTTTTCAGAACTTGAACTACAACCTACCTTTTGGTTTTTTAATTACCCGGTTCAACAATGTACGTTCATCAAATAGGTCATCAATATTTATGGAATCTTCTTTTATAATTTTATTAACAACTTGTGCACTCTTTTCTAAATCAGACCAGCCAATTTCAGTTCATAAATTTATCCACTGAAACTTACTAACTTTATCAAAACTGGTTCTCCGCAACTCTAGTACTGGATACTAGAATTATAACAATTGTCTACACTTGAGAAGAATATTTGTTCCTGAACATCATTATTTTTTTTTAGACTGCATAGCAATTCTTTGGCAGAAGATGGTATAAATTTGTGGGTTTTTCTTTCCTGAAGTTGACAAATTAGTTCAGAATATGTCTGAAATGCTTCTGTTGCATAAAATTAGCTTCCAATTTCAGAACTACATTATTTAATAACTGTAGATTACTGTATAAAAATTTCAAAATCAGTCGCTTTCTGAATTTTCAAAAAAATCAAATAATAATTTTGGCCATTTTTCACAAGATAAGTATGATTTTAGGCCATCAAAAATGGAAAGAATTCTTTCTATTGCAGGTAACAAACTAATGAACCTTGTGCTGCTATGAGATAATACTTTTTTGTAATCCGTTTCTATAAATTCACAAAACTTTTTAAGTTTCGTTACTCTTACTGTATAAATGTGAAAATATCTATAAATTTTTATAATAACTTTTATGTCCAGGGGAAGAGAATCACATGCTGTTTGTACTGAATTGTGTACAATGCGGGCTGAACAACCGCTTCCTAAAATAGGTCTATCTAAATCACTTTGATCTTTTCTAAACACATTTTCATTCCTCTTTCTCTTCACACCACCAAAATTACCGTTAATGTTATCAGCAGTATAATAAACCAAGTTTTCTTCAAGTTTGTATTTTTTCACACACTGCAAAAGATACAGAGTCAAAATTAAAGCAGTTTCACCTGACACGTCATCAAAATTTAAAAGTTTAACTTGAATTCCCTCGTCCAGACTGAAATATCTTACAACAATCAAAACAAGTTTCATTTCACTTCTGTTTGAGCAATCCATCATTATTATTACATAATTAATATTTTCCAAAAAACGCAACACAATATCAAACATAAATGGTGAAATAGCGCTAACAATAATCGCCTCAGTTTTGATTCTAGCAAATGAAAATTTTGGGTCATATAACTTTTTAACCGGTTTAGATGTGCGTCTGATGTTTTGAAACCGAGTTCATGTCTAGCAGTGCAGTATGAAAATATAGCTTCTTTAGCAGGACACTCCTCATCAGTGTTATTGTTAGTCCCATCTTTGGCTTTAAAAAGATCTCTTATGTTTCCTGAAGCAGTAGCATTAATAGCACTCCTATGTTTAGCCATTTTCACGTGGTCTTCAATATCACCCTTTCCTTTATATATATACTGGAGAAAATTCTCCAGTATGTAGTGTGCAATAAACACGTTCATTGTTACTGTCATTACACAATTTCAAAATTTTGTATTCCTTTTGCAGGTTAACATTAAACGCGCATTTTCTTTTGCCCGTTGCTAAACGACGAGACAAAATACAAATAGAGATAAAACGATCAAAAATGTGTAGACAAGTCAGTTCACACATAAAAACAACATAAACACATTGCCCCTGATGTGTTGCCAAGTGACTAGGTAAAAAGTTGTGGTGAGACCGGTAGCTATGCCTCCATCAAAATCAGCACCAACGCTTGCTCCAAGGTCGACTGAGAGATGCACTATCATAAGAGAATATTTAAAAATGCAATGTCAAACATATAGGTCTAAAATTAAAAAACATCCTCACTGGTCATTAAATTCTCAAACCCCGGAGAGCACTAAAAAATCAGGACTGTCCGGGCTAATCCCAGTTGTACAGTAAGCCTATATTAAATGTATGAGAAAGTTGCCAATCTGTGTTGATCGGAACGATTAGATTAGATGTGTTGGAGAATAAGTAAATTATCGGTTATAAAGGCTTGTCTATAAATTTTAAAGGTATTTTTTTACATAACTTTGGTACGGAGAGATCAAGCACACTGGAAATTTATTGCGTTCACAAACTATAATGAAATGTTGTAAGTCGAGATGTTATTAATCGTTGAATATGAGGGCTCTATAGTAGTTTTACGATATAGTAGTTATAGATATAGTATATAGTATATACTATTATAATACAATATAATGATGCCCAGTGTATTATTTATTTTTCTATATATTTCAGCTTTCTGATAAAAAAATGTCTTCAATATGTAGTAAATGTATTTCAGTCAGAAAGCTTAAGACGGGTAAACTTGCCGGCAAACTAACTTTAGTGCGTATTTGTTTTTAATTTTAGTAATATGATCCTTGGACACGGCACACAAAATACGTCAATGAAAATAAATAAATAATGGGGAAACAAAATCAATAATGGGGAATGTAAGATGGATGCAATGTGTGAAAAATTTACACCTTGATCAGGAATTGAACCAAAGTCAAATGCATCTAGAACCCATGCAACTTTAGTATTACGTTACAAATGAAGTAAATTTTCTACATAACGGTTTGCGTTAAGGTTTTCATTTTGATGTGTTCTGATATTCCATTATTGCTTTTTAATTCTTCTGGCAATATGTTGGTTTCTTTAATATATATGTATATAGGACTAAAAATTAAATTATACCAAAGGATACAAGTTTAGATTTTTCTGAAATGTATTAATCCTGAATTTTATCAGAAAATTGATTCTTATTACAAAAATCATTAACTACATACCGCATTCAAAACTCCATTACAGATTATAAAATTCTTATACATATATCTCTTAAATGTAAGAACCGAATTAAAACTGTTCAACAAAACAGATTTTTACTAACAGAATCTTTTTTTCAAGTTGCAGGCCTTTGAATAAATCATATGATCTAACGACCAGTCAACAGGCTTATCACTGTAGAACATAAAGAAAAACTGTACAAGCCATGGCAGTTCCACATATCTGAACATTTTACCTGAAAAATAAACGGTTGAAAAATAATTAATTTCTAAAAAAGATACTTAAATACAAACAGTAACTTATATGATGATCAAACAATTAACTGTTGCAATGTCATTTGTCAAAAGTAATTAAAAGTTTAAACTACACTTATTTTTAATGATGCAAGCAATTACTTTTAAATAACCAAAGATAAACAAACGATGATAAAGTAATGCTTTAAAACACAAAACAAAATATATTTAATTAAAGTTAGAGCTGTTTTAATTATAAAAGGATTACATGGTGCATTGCATTTTCCATATATAATAAGTAATATATAGAAATATACGAGAATATTTTTCAACGAGGCTAACATACTAACCTACAAGTGAATCGACCTTAGTCACATGAACTTAAGAGGAATTTCTGGAGATTAAAATCATTACTTCTAATCGTATTACTTACATCATTTTGGGAGCACAATTTACTCCTACGATGAATAACTAATTAATTAAAAAATAATATACAATCGTTAACTCACCCTGCCGTAACAGCTTTTAGCAGTTTAAGTTTTGTAGTTTTTATTTTCAATTTTTTAAGTAACAAAGTGAGAGTTACTCAACTTTTGAACGCATGTCATATTAGCTACTGAATAAAATTTAATCAAAATAATATGCATCCGCACAAATTAGATATATTTAAATCTATCCCTAAGTACTTAAATAGATAAATTAGTTGAAAAATTATGATATATTTTTTAGACTTGATATGTTATTCGATTTCAATTTTTTTAAATAAAATTTTCTCAAAGTGTAATTTGATTGTAATAATTTTACCACTATTAGTACAAATTACCAATTTTTAACAGGGTTTTACAGGAAAAACTATGAGACAACTGTAATCATAAAAATTACTTTAATTTTATTGTGCGGTGTAAATTATCATTTTAATTTTTCTGCACCAATGAAATAGCAGTTTTTGTTTAAAAAATGTTTTTATAAATGGAGTAACCGTTACAAATTATCTCACATTTTATCACTTATCACACCACGTTTATTACATGATGCATGCATTTTCAATTATGTTTATAGTTGTAAATAGATATCAGTCAGAGTTGTCTCCTTCAACTGTTGAATTATATCGATTTCAGTTAAGTGACTTCCTTATATTTTCCTAATCTCTGCGATGTTCAAAGCGGTTAAAACTCTTTTTTATTCTTCAACACATATACAATACTACTTTATTTACACGAACATTTTTAAGAATGAAATTTTATAGTAAAGTTAATAATCTTCATTTACAAATAAACACAATGTAAAAGTTTGAAATTTTTTATTTAATTTCATCTAAATAATATTACTACGCTAGATTTTGTAAGCTGTACATTAAAGTTGCTTCTAAAATAGCAGGAAAAAGTGCACATTTGTTCACTACATAGAGAATACAGTACCCGTCACAGGAAATCAAACACTATTGAGTCATCCACATTTATTGAGTAATGTGCGCAATAGAATTATCGTAAAAGGCAAATATACCAATTTACTCCTAACCTAATTATTTTAATGCTTAGTAATAGATTTTAGAATTCTGATCTGTCAGATATTAATGGAAAATAAATTTTTCTTTTAATTTTTCAAGCGATAATTGTTATACTATTTTTCATTTTTAAAACACAAGAGATAAATCATATTTTATCTTTTATTTATGTAACGTGTTAAAAGATTCAAACCTAAAACCTGAATGTATATACACATCTACCACTCGTCACAATGTAGGTTACTTGCATCTGATCACATTAGTTTTTACGAAAAGAATAGTGTATGTTTAAAATAAAAATCAACCTGTTTTCCGTGGAACATTGTTTATTAGATTACAAAATAAATAATTTACAATGTATACCTGAAAATTAATTGATAATATTAATATTTAAGTGGATATTAAAGTTTTGACTTCACATACACCGTACAGCAATTCCAGCCACTGCGTAATACCTTGGTTATATAACTGTATACATTAAGTAAGTGCCAATACACAAATACTTATTGAACACTTCTTTTATTCACCTTTAATTTACACATTGAATTATAATGCTTTACAATAAATAAAGTCTAACGATATTTAATTAAGCTGGTTCAGTATATAATAAATGAATCTTAACAAACACATTATAAAATTAAACTAAATCATTCTGAATTTTTTTACACTGTGAAGAAAATAATATTTATTAACACATAAAAAACACAATTTATAATATTATAAACATATTTCTAAAACTGAATCGATTGCACTTTTTATTATTACAACAACATATTCTATTTCACCAAGAAAATTATTTTCTAAAAAATTAAGAAAAAATATTTTTATATAACAATTATATAAACTTGCGATAGTAAATTTTAGCAAATTATTTTTTGAGAGCTATTAAAATTCCAAACACCCGAAGAAAAGCTGTACTATTAGAACCTATTTTTTTTGTTCTTTTCGAAAGAATGGCAAGTAGACTGCCGTTCCTGTGGCTATTCATACTTTACATAAAAAAGGAGAAAAAAGAGACGTTAATAACAGAGGAAGTTCACTTCTATCAGTAACCTTTTAAATCTTATAAAAGTTGTAGAAAATAGAATAGAAGAGAAGAATACATCGATAAACAATTTGGAGAATATATTAGAGTTGTATAGAAAGGGAAGACCTTGGCAGAAAATAGTAATCTTAGTTAGAATGGTGATATATAACAATTATACAATTACATTTTTATATTTTAAAAAGGTATATTATTCTGCTGGGAAAAAAAATTTCCAATGCCTTTTCTACAGTTAAAATTATTTGGAATTGTTGGAACAATTAAAATAAAAAAAGGGCGAAAGATAACAAGACGTTGACTGATCGATTTTAATTGTGTTCTAGGTAGTCGTAAAAGAATCGAGGAAAACATTGAAACTTAATGTGGTAGAAACAAAACGTTTAGGTTACAAAAAGGACAATCCAGGAATAGATTAATTCCAATGAAAAAACAAATGTTTCACAAAAAATTTCTTAAAGAAAGGAATTTTTTTTAAATTCTTAATTTTTTTAGGGAGGTTTTTTTTACCTTGTCGAGTAAAAAAAATACAACATTTTTTTTACACTTTCTGACAGTATATATTTTCAAAAATATTTCTACTTTCAAGCATCAATTCATATTTGCAAAGATATAACTTAAAATAGTAGAGATGCAGGTAGAATTTCAAAACACAGCAAGTGACTTGGCAACAAATCTCCATCCTACATTGATTAGGTTTGCAGTTCTTATCCATTCAAAACACTTTTTATACTGTTAACAGAATATATTTGAGAATGTAATAAAACAATCATGATTTGATTACAGACTTATATTTGAAAATGCAATGCCCTCACAGGTTACTTCTACAACTATCTTATCAGAAACAGAAAGCCGATAAATATTTAACTAATGAAGAGTAACATTCATTCTTCTGTATCTCAGATTATACCTAACATTCAACGCTCCCACAGATTACTTCAATAACTACATTATAAGAAAGAGAAATCCAATAAAAATTTAACCGATGACAAGAAAAATTCACTCATCTGTATCTCAGATTACACCATACATTCAACGCCCACACAGATTTTTTCTATAACTTTCTTATCAAAGAGGTAAAGCCAAGAAAAATTTAATCAATGACATGAAACATTCACTCTTCCGTATCTAAGATTACACCAAACATCTAACACCCTCACAGATTACTTTTATAAATATCATATAAGAGAGCGAAAGCTGATAAAAATTTAACCAGTGACAAGAAACATTCACTCTTCCGAATCTCAGATTACACCTAACATTCAACGCCTTTACAGATTACTTCAATTACTACCTTATCAGAAAGAGAAAGGCTGTATAGTTTTTTTGTTGTTTACTGTCACAGTAAATAGCTTAATCGCTTCATATATTGACTGTCAACACTGTAGGATTTACAAAGCCTTTTGTAGGTACTTAAATTGTGAGTTTGTTGTGTATAGAGTTTCACTATTGTTTAAAACTCTTTTCCATTCAATTGTCATTATTAGCACGTTTATTTTATTTTAAATACGCACAATATGAAATTTAATTCATTACCTAAAGTTGATTTTTATTTTTGTAGTATAGTACCTTTTTCAGTTTGGATTTTTAAGATAACAGCCAATAAATTTTTTCTTTCATTTAACTACTACTATTAGTGTAAGGTCATACACACAATAGGCATAGATTTACAAATTACTTTATACAGTCCACTACTATTGAGAAGAATCGTAAAATATACTTTATTGACAGGACAAAAGTCAGTTAAATTTATCAAATGAATTTAGTTCATAGTAAATAATAATAGAATAATTCACTCGATGGAATAAATGATAGATTTGCATAAAGTTTGTGTGATAATTTATTTTATTTAATGAAATTTACAACTACATACATATAGAGTTTCGTTACCTCTTTTATAACCATTGAATTGTGCAGACAGTGATTAATAGTTTGCAGTATCATTATAACAACATTTATATTATACTAGTACATACAATTTTACCCATCAAGCCTGATAAAGGTATTTGAGGTTCTTTATACATTGTTGGTGTATGTCTTTCTGTCATACCATTGTGGATCTTGAAATTCAAAACTCTCAGTTTCCATTTCCTGAGCAAACATTCTTTATTTAACAAACTTCTTGTTCATTAATATTTTATTAAGCGACTTGCAAAAATAAAAATGATACAGTATTTGACTCTTTGAGGAAGAGCCTGCAGTCACAAATTAAGTTTTTATATGGAAAAATTATTAATGAAATAGCCTTAATCCACTCCATGTTAATATTATTACTTTTAGTACTTAAAAAACAGTTGACAATTTGGTCAATCTCCAGATTTTTCTGTTCCATGCAAATCTATCTGCATAGATTCGTTAAAATGTTTTCCATAAATGTAACTTTCTGTACGGGATTAAAACAAAACGTAAATCAAAAATCCATACAAAATTTTTCATATTTAAAATTATTATAAATGATTTCGCTTAAATAAATCGTTTACGCCATGGATATGGCACACAGCAAGGTTGACATTATTTACATCAATCTTCTTATAATTAAATTCTCTACAATTCATGTTTAAAAAATGTATGATTTATTGCCAATTTAACAACGTTATTGTACGTCAAACGTAAAAAATGTGTTTTTTGACCCTATTTTAGGCGTTTTACACGGGATACCTTAGAAACTAAAAGAAATACAGTTCTGAGACCTATGTTTTTTTGATTTCCCAGCTCAAAAACCATAAGAAACAATTGATTTTGCCCTAAATTGACCTTCCCAGAATTTCAGAAAACCTTAATTTACCCGGAGGAACTGAAACTCAGCGAAATCTTTCACCCTGTATAACTTGCTAACGAAGGTTTTCAGACCTATGTTTATATGAACTTTTTTCTTATTTTTAGCCTCTAGAATGAATTGTCAAAGTATTGCCCTATCCTCCTGAGTCACCTGTATATACTTATATTTAGTTAATGTAACAGTCACACATTCTTATTATTAATGAAATAAGTCATAATAAATTCATATCGATAACAAAGTATAAGTTCATATTGAATACACTAATATTGACAATACAAAACAGTATAAATTTACTTTATAAACAAAAATAATTACTAAAAAAATAATGTAAAATGTAAAATGGCATGTAGGTTACTCTTATAAGATAACAACTGATAATAAATAATTTACAAAACAAAAAGTAAAATGAAATTTAAGATATATAAATGTCAATGCATTACGTTGTAAAAATACTTTAAATAAGATGTACAACTGTACATATCCACCACAAAAAAATTAGTGTATAGTCCCTCATCATCGATATCAAATTTGAACTACAGATATTTTTTAGTAAAAAATTTCTGCTGTTAAATATATTCTTATTGAAATAAGAATACAGACTAAAATGGTAACAAAATTACTAAAAAAATAACTTTAAACCTTAAACAGATTTTCGTTCTAGGCGTAGTGCAAATCGATATTCTTTAAACATCTTAAAGCCATAGAATTCTTTAATCTTAAATAACGCCATAGAAAATTACAATTTAAAAATTTTCAATAATTTGGATCGCTTGCCAAGAAGTGAATTTAAAAAAAGAATACATCTTTCAGTCTCTATTATAAATAAATAATTACATCGACTGTAATAAATACAAACTATACTTACGTTCTGTCTACAGATACCGATTCAAACTTAAAAAAAGAATTTTAATGTAAATTTTCATCGTAAAACAGAATTTGAAAGAATCTTTATTATATTAAATTTTTAAAAAATTTGTACTGGCCAAAAGCCAATAATATTTTAAATAAATTAATAAAGTTTTTAAAATAAAATTTAATTTAACCCTATATTATTTTATGTGAACATATTTTTATAACTGCCGTGGAAAACCAGGAAATGAAGGATAAAAATTTATATATCTTCACCAGTAAACACATTATAAAAAACTACTTAGATAAGTTTTAGGCCCTTATCCAAACAGCAGTAGGAGGAAATGAATTTGATATTTTACTTAATAAGAAAGTTATGCAATATTGGTATTTTTTTTTAAAAAAGCCCTGCCCATTTCCACCTCCATGGTCTGATTTTGCCCATGTTCACAAGAAAGTGAAATACATAGATATATAGATATGCTAAAGACAAAAGTATAAACAGTTTACCATCAACAGTACAGAATTCAATAATGCTTCTTACCTTATGCTTATTGTTTTTTTGTAATAGTGCTATCAAGGATTTCCCTCATCATCGGTTATAAAATTAAAAAAAAATTGTTATGCAGCTAGGTAGCCACACATACAGTACTGTACTCATTTTTTTTTTTAATTTTATAATATTTAATAAATATGACTACATATTTTTACATGTTTACAATTTTATTCTGAATTTAATGTGCGATTTTTAAAAACTGATGATGAGGGGAACCCTTGAAAGCACTATTATGAAAAAACAATAAGCATAAGGTAAGAAGCATTATTGAATTCTGTATACTTAGTGGTAAACTGTTTATACTTTTTGTCTTTGGTGTAATTAGTAAAGGAGGGAATATGGACAAATACAATAACAAAAGAATTGGTTTTGCTAATATATATATATATGGACGAAATGATTCCGGAACCGATTTAAACTTTCTCCATACTTAAAATCTCAATTAAAAGAATCGGTTTGCGCCTCCACGTTGGTTCGTCTGGATAACCAGTTACAAACGTGGAGATTTCTACTGGTGAACTAAATCGGAATCACCTCTCTGGATCACATCCAGAGTTGTAACTCGGGAATTTATTCCCACCCAAGGCTGACTTGCCTTTGAAAGTCAAATATGGAAGGTCTTTTAAGAAAAAATCCACCGTCTGGTAAATACCAGAGAAGGCTGCACTCGGATCCGGTGGGCAGCTGCTTAAAAGATAACAATGAATCGGAGCGTTTGGAAACACCCAAAAACAACACAACTTCAAAATTGAGGATAAGACACAAGCAAATAAACTACATTGCCACTCACAACATTAATTCTCCAACTCAACCCGGCAAACTAAAAACTCTAACAGACATAATGGATAAACAAAATACTCTAATCGCAGGACTTCAAGAAATGAGAAACACCGATCGAGAGCCGTTTGAATCTCAGGGTTACAGAATTTACAAAGGAATCCCCGGGAAACGTGTGATGAAGAATTGCCCACAGTTCGCAACAGGATTTGCAATCAATCTTAAAATAATTGACTCAGTCGTAGAATTTAAGTCTTACTCCCCCAGGATTTCAACCTTAACCCTAAAATCAGCCAATAAATTCTACACCATAATAAATGTCCATGCTCCCACCAATGACAAAAACAATCTTAAAAAAGATAGAGAAGAGATGGACAAATTCTGGGAACTTCTTGACCAAACTGCAAACAACATAAATAAGACCCACACGAAGATTTTAATAGGGGACTTTAATGCCCAACTTGGTAAAGAACGAAGATATCGTGATATTATCGGAAAATGGCCTGCCCAAAAGAAAACTAACAAGAACGGCCAAAGACTTGTCGAATTTTGCAGAAACCATAATATGATCTCAAAATCCACCTATTTTATGAGAAAACCAAACAAATTGAAGACTTGGAAACACCCAGATTGGAAAAAAGGAGAATGGCAACTGGATCATGTTTGCATGGACCGGAATTATCACAAGGAGATTTATAATGTAAAAGTCTTGAGAGTAGCAGATACTGGATCGGACCATTACTTAATTAAAGTTAAAATAAAATTCACCCCGCATAAAAAGAAAAAATCCCAACCTAAAAACAAAAGAGCTTATGATCCACATAAATTAATAAACAATGCCATCTTTGAAGAAACAACAAAAAAAATCAAATTAACTAATAATTTAAAAGAACTGACATCCCAACTGAAAGAAATAGCTGAAGAACTAGCCCCTATAAACCCAAGAAAAAAACACCAATGGTGGAATGAAGAATGTGACAAAGCAGTCAAAGACCGACACCGGGCTTGGATCAACCACCAAACCCAGAAAACTGAAGAATCTAACCATGAATTCACCAAACAAAGGAAAATAACTCAGAAAATTATAAGAGGAACCAAACGACAAGCCCAAAAAAACTTGATTCAGCAAATAGAAGAAAGTTCCAAGAAAACTAATTTCCGAGACTATTATAAAATTTTTGGTCAGGCTCTTCAAAGATATGAACCACCCACCCTTATGGTGAGAGGAAAAAAAGGAAATATGGCCCACACCAATAAAGAAAATGCTGAAATTTTGGCAGAAACCTTCAATAGACTCTTCAACTGTGACGACCCCCCAGAGCTTTTTGAGATTGACACTGAAACTCCAGTTAAACTTCACCGGTAAATATCAACCCGCCAACAATTCAAGAAGTTCTCGCAGCCTTAAATGAAATAAAAAACTACAAAGCAAGCGGAGAAGACCAGCTTTTCGCAGAACTCTGGAAACACTCATCAGTTTATTCAGTCAAAACTTCCCTACATCTATGCCTCGTGAAAATATGGAACGAAGAAAAACTTCCAGAACACTGGACCACAGCCCTCATCCATCCATTACATAAAAAAGGGGATAAAACTAATCCTGAAAACTACAAAGGCATATCTCTCCTGGATTGCACATACAAAATCCTGTCGAGAATCATATACAACCGATGCAAAGACCAACTTGAACTGGAACTTGGGGAATACCAAGGGGGATTTAGGCCATGGAGAGGTTGCCCGGAGCAAATAATATCCCTAAAACTTATGATGGACTTATATAAAAGACGGAAAAAACAACTAATAATCACCTTCGTCGACTTTAAAAGGGCCTATGATTGTATACACCGACCATCCATGCTGAATATTCTGAGAAACCTGGGCCTTCACCCTAAACTCATAAACATGATAAAATTAACTTTAACCAATACCCAGTCCAGAGTGAAATTCAGAGGTGAACTCTCTCAACCCTTCTACATAAAAACTGGATTGAGGCAAGGAGACGGCCTCTCACCAATCCTTTTTAACTGCGCCCTCGAATTTGTCATGAGAAAATGGTATGAAATAAATCCCAAAAATATAAAAATGGGTACTAAGAAAAACTCCATCACACTAAATCGCCTAGGATTTGCAGATGACCTCGCTCTTTTAGCAAATAATATTCAAGAAGCCAAAACACAAATCATGAGCCTTCAAAACCTAGCACAAAAGATAGGGCTTCATATCTCTTTCGAAAAAACTGAACTAATGGCCATAGATCCTCTGGTAATAGAGCGCATTACGGTAAACGATCAGAAAATTAAAATAGTAAAACAATTTAAATATCTAGGGGAAATAATAACTTATAATTTAAATGAAAAAGTGACATGGCAAAACAGGACAAATAAAATGATTAAATCCCAAAAATTAACTCTGTCAACATATAACAAAAAATGCCTTTCTGCTAAAACAAAACTTAAACATTATAAAACTGTAGTACAGCCAGAAGTCACCTACGGAAGCGAGACCCTTATCAAAATCACTCAGAAAAACCGAATTGAAAAAATTCTGAAAATAGAGAGGAGAATTGTCAGAACGTGTATCAATAAAAAACACCAAAAAGAAGGCCGATGGTGGATTGTGCCAAATGAGGTGGTGTATCGAGAAATAGAGCCTGTTACTGATACTATGCGGAAAAAAAGAATCTCTTTCTTCGGTCATCTCATAAGGACACCGGAAACAAGACTGTCAAGAAATATCATTGAAAAGCTCTGGTTCCAAAAGCTAGAAGTAGGATGGATCAAAGAAATTAGAGAAGATATGAAAGAATTGGGAATTTCCCTGACCGACCTACAGAATAAAACTGGAAAAATTACAAAGCTAAAAGATAAAAGCATTAGATTTAAACAAAAGACAGACAAACGACAAAATACAACGAAGAGGGTGTTTACGGATGAAGAAAAGAAAGCAAGATCTGAACGGATGAAGAAATACTGGGCAGCTCGAAAGAGTAAAATAACACGCTTTTCTCAGAAAAGATCCAACTAAAATTGACTTAAGTGGTCCCATGTTGGCCGTAAAAACATAATAATAATATATAATATATATATATATATATATATATATATATATATATATACACTTGTTGAACTTTTACCCATTACAATAGGTAGCTTTCTTACGAAATCTACCTAAAAATAAGATTCAGATAATAAGATTTTTTCCAACTACTTGTCCTGTTCAAACAGACTATTTTTGAATAGTGTTGTATTCTAATGTTGCGTGAATAGTAGACCTTGATCATTTTGTATTGAACTTAAGTGAACTCTTAAACAAAATTTAATTAATAAAGTGAAAATTGAATTTAAAAAAAATGTTTAATTCACAATGTTTTTTACTCATTGAAAAAAAAAATTATAACTTTTTTAAACCGATAAACTGACAACCCCTTGTGTCTTTCTGCATAATTTACAGCCAAAAACACCAGGTAAGAATCTTTATTGGTTATTGAGAAAACCGGTCAATTGTGTAAAAATATAGTTTAGAGAAAACTAAAAAAGTACATTACATATAATGCAAGTTGCATACATTACATGTACGCAAACTAACCGTATTTTTAGATTTAAAGGTAAAAGTTATTTCAAATGTCTGTCTTTATAAACCTTTACAAACCTCTTTACAGAGTTTACACTTGAAACAAACAAAGGAAAATTTCTCTCCATAAAAGTGAAATTTCCCGACTCGACAAAGAAATATTTTTGAACTAAAAAAGTTGCAAAAAACAAAGAATTATTAAAAAAAATTGAAAAATGCTTCCAATGAAATATTTCTTCAAAAAAATCAAAAAAGTTTTTAGTCAACACATTTTATAAGAGATAGGATATTTGTATGACCACAAATAAACAAAATGACAAAAAGAAGTAATAGAAGAGGGCATTAATTTACTCCACCATATAGAAACTCAACTTAAGAGTAATTAAAAATGGGGTTTACTGTTGAGATCTAGTAGATGCGACTCCTCTATAACAGTTAGCAATTTATGTAGCCGCTTAAATAAAATTATGATTTACCACAATATTTTATCAAAAACTTCCAGTTTCAAATACAAAATTATTTAAACCGCTGAAACTTAATGTAACAATGGAAATTAAGAAAACAGACATTCATTAGCGGAAATCAGCTAAAATAAAAAATCTGTACAATTGATAACTGGAAAAGTGAGAATACAAACTGAAAATTTAGAAATATTTGAAACAACACAAGGTGTAAGGCAAGGATGCACACTTATAACTTATAAGGTGCTTTTTAACTTAGCCATATTACAAATTAGAATAATGTCTTGTTAAGGTATAGTAATTAAAAGAGTTTTCTTATAGATCAGTTGGCTTTCTCCACTCATTACAGCAACACACACATTATTAAATTATTCACTCGTAGCAATTCTTTAACACGTTCAATTATTACAATCTTGATGCGTTTTATATTCAAATTAAATTCAACCTCAACTATAAGTGTACATTTGTAATTTAAACATTTTCAACGGCTATCATCAGACAACATATTTTCTCAAGTTTTTACATTTTTGTGAAAGTGTAATAATTTTTTAATTGTTTGTTTACAATTCAATTATTTAGACATCAAACACCATTAAAAATTGCAATCCTTGAATGATTCAAGGGAAGGTGCTAACCGTTTTTGGTACTCCAAACCAGATACTAAATGTAAAACCCAATATGACTAATAGAAGATTGTGTTAATTTTTGTATATGTGAGCATTAGACAATAGCTATGTAATTGGATGTCAGACTCAACATTGTCGAGTGTCAGCTGTTTACTTGACGTCGCATAACATCCCTATCAACATACCGGCGAACAAGTATTATCAAACATTGTAGCTGCTGAAGTCATTTATTAACATATCAAAAACTATACACCTCAGTAAAGATCACTGTTCAACTGTATACCTGCATGGTTCTTCATGACACTGATACAGTGTCTAATTAAAAAACACTGAGCATAGAATGTACAAAAAAAACTCTGCATGATATTCAGTCATACATTACTAGTGTTTTGAAAGCAAATGAAAATACTTTTAAAAGAAGATAAATTTCTAGTGTGAGATGCAGAGAATGATCTCAAATGTATACCGCATAAAATGATCCGATATATAAAATCCTTACTAATTTAAAACTGTGGGATGAGACTAAAAAAAAAAAAAAATCAATAATTATACTGATGCAGTTTTTTTTTTTGTAGCGTGAAAAAGCTTTCGCATTATTGAATAAATATATTCAGAACAAATATATTACAGAGGCGTTATGCACGGATGTCCTCTCTGATGTAGATTAACATATGTATAACATAAATGTGTATAACAATATAACAAACATTGGTATAACCAAAGATGAGGGTGAATAAGTTGCTACTTTACAGCAGCTACCATTTAATGTAATATAGCAAGTGGAATATTTTCGAATTGTTGGAAGGAACTTCTACTTATATAATAAAAAAAGAGTAAAATTATATTAATATTAATATCATGTTTCCATATTTTATTGCTTCTGTACTTTAGAATCCTTATTATAACTACTGAATCAAGTTTCCAAACAACAAAAGTATATTAAATGTAAAACACACAATAAATTAATATTTTATGTGATCAAATTGTTTTAATTGGAATATACATTTCTTTACATAAATTTTATGATTTTTTTTAAATTTGAGATTCAATTGTCATATTTAGCTTCAGAAAACTTGCTTTCATAATATGCTTCTTCAGTACTGAAATTAAAATAAATAATTAAATTATTATTAATTAATAAATTATTTTTAATTTAAAATTTTTATAAGAATATACAAAACATTTAGAATATTTTTAAAATAATGAACTGAATATACAGATGACTGCACCGCATCGAACATATTAATTTTTATGTATTGCTAGTAATTAATAAATAACTGTCTTGTAATTGTTTAAATCATTAACAATTCTTGCTGTTGCATTGATAAATTAATTACTACTAAATCTCCAAGATGGAATGCTACTCATTTGTTAAATACTCTATACTGGTTGTGAGAGCACTAAATCTCACAAACTTACTCAAAAAAGTAACTTACTGACCTGGAACTTCTTCAAAAGGGAAACTACCATGTCAATCACAAAATATTTCAGCACCTGTTTTCCTTAAAAGGAGCTGTGATAGTAGCTATACTGGGATAGAAATTCTTAATAGAATTTACTAGAAAACCATCACAATCCCTAACCCATCATATTACGACTATCTCAGTTATAATAAATACTCTTTTCTTTTATGTGAGCGGACTTATGAGGACCTCCTCATTCCTGCATTTCGATCCTAATGTCAACTTACATTTTACTCCACGATTGATTCAAACTCTGGAATAAATTGATGAATGTGATGTATTAGAATTCCTTAAATCAACATTCAACAAAAAAAAAATTCAAAAATAGTGTTTGTTATCTGGGCATCCCAACCCTGTAGGGGGAAGAACGGTAACGTCACCAGTCGCCACACCACACCCTCTGTTCCAAGCCCTGAGGGGCTTTACTGGATGTCATCTTTAGACCCTCTGATTACATCTCACAGATTACAGCCAGGCCTCAGTTAGGATGCCACCGATGTAAAATCCCCAAATCAAACAATACCAATATAACCGTGGCATGATGTCAATACGCCTACCTCCAACCAATCCAAAGCCTAGGCCGGAACCCTAGCCACCCAGGATCCTGCCGTCATCAAATACCTCAACTGAACTCCCTCTGCAGACCTACAAAACCAACCGGATCTGTTGACTATGGTGTTTGAATGTCTGTGAGGGTGTATTTCCTCCTTCCATGAGTAATGCACCAGCTGTATCAAGAAGGGTGGGTAGCCAGGGGTGATTTAGTCTGTAGTGTGCAGGAACACATACATATTTAATAACATCTTGCAAAACCTGTTAGTGAGCTCGACACTGCTCAGGCACTCATAAATGGGGTTCTCTTCCACCTCTTTAAAAAAAAACCATACTAAAAAAAAAACAAAGAAAATGGCTCGAAGAAAACCAGCCACTACAGAATACTCCTTGCAGATCATCCAGTTATTATGGAGATCCAGAAAGGAATGCATTCTCTCAAGTTCCCTAACAACTCATGAATGTTCGACCTCGTATAGAGACAGACAAACAGGACATGCTCCACTGTATCATCAGTCCCAAAATCCAGGCATTGACTCGAATCCACCAAATGATACCTAGCCAAACTCGTCGATATACTGACTGGGGGAAACCCATCTAATCGTACCTACAACAGACACTATAGGAAATATACCCTATGCGTGTAGCAACCTGTGTGGGATTCATCCCACCTGACCTGCTAAGACAAGGCTCCAGTCTTCCATCTCCTACTTTCATTCTGATGTTAATAGGTTATTTACCTTGGAAATGCAGTGTTCCTTACACTCATTAGCCAAGATATCTTGGGTTTGACTTTGGCTATAACACAGATTGCCTCCCGCGAGACTGTTCTGTAACTGCTTATAACAGCCAGAAAGAGGAGTTGCTGGGCTCGTAGCAAAATGTCTGCATAGCACCTAAAAGCCAAGCGGTGAGCCCAGACAGGTGTAGCATATAGCATAATTGCCTCACTGACACCACACCTTTGTAAAGGATACACAGTACGGTAATTCAACCCCCAATCGGGATGAATGACGATTCCATAAAAAGCATCGGCAGTTTTGCTACAAACTGTAAAGTCTTAACATACTCAATTGTGGAGACAAGTCATCTTAACCCTGTTATCTGGGAGAACAACACCAGTAGTAACCAAAAATGATCAAAAGTGGTACTGTTTAGAAATACATTACTATAATTCCACTATTTATAAAATGTCTGGCTTGTCTAACAAATTTAAAGTAATATTCATTTCTATTGCCACTTGACAAAAAACGCACATTAAAATTACAAATAACAATGCTTTTTCTTTAATTACGTTTTGTGTTTTTCAGTGAAATAATTTCATACTTGTTTCTAATCTTTCCCTGTCCATAACAGAAAGGATCACAATATTCTGGTTTTCTAATACTGAAGAGGTTTGTATTACTTATGCCCTCTTTTAAATTCATAGATTTAAGGGTGAATTTATTTTAATCAATTATATAAGAATAGATAAGTATGAAACCAAAGAATAGGTATTATTTAGGTATTATTATTATTAGTACTTTAATAATTTTGTAATTAGTACTAATGAAATTTTATTGATACCACTAAAAATTATAATGTACTGTCTTGTTATAAAAAGCAAAATGCAATTTCACTAACCTGATTTTTTTTAATGGAACACTTCATTTTTCACCTCAATTTAAATTTTGTTTCACTCAGGACAATAAAGTTTCTTACATCCAAGTTGCTTAAATATTGATAAATTTTCATGCCTGTAAAACACAAAGTTAAATTAGAATGATTAGACGTTAAAAATAAAATACTATTAAATGCTAAATATTTATTTTAAGCAAGCAAATTAATCCGAATACAAATATTTAATAAAAAATTAATTTATGTTGATATAAAAACATACCTGTACACTTTAAGAATAAATAAAAACATATTAATTAGTTATTCACATATTAATTATCTTAATCACTTAACACACGATTAAACTAAACATATTTTGATTTCTTCATCATGAAACCATAACAATATTACTGATTAATTATGTCAGTTTTTGCATTCCAAGTAGTTTTTTTACTACTGCCTAAAGATTTTCATTTGGGTTGTGTGGGATTGCTTGGCCACAAGAGCACTTTAATGTTTCATTCTTTGAAAACATTTTCTACTTTTTTGGCAGTATGGTATGGTACAAAATCTTGTTGCAACACTCCGTTGCCTTGCAGGAATTGGTTATGAAATTGTGTCACAACCCTTTCTCTCACAATCTTGATAAATCTGTGATAAACATCTTGAAAACTGACATCTTTTTAAGTACTAATTTACTTTACATCCAATAAGAAAATGTACCGTTCAACCTGGTGTCCTAGAGAGCCAGTGTCTCTATGATCAGTGGAAATAGCAAAAATTGGGCAAGAATTAAGACAAACCTCAATCTGTATCAACTGTATAAAATTCCTCTAAGATTTATGATATTTGACACTTTTGACTGCACTTTCCCACAAACCACTACAATGAGAAGATGGAGGAATAAATGAACAGCTAATTCCTTGTGATGTAAAAAAGGTTTGAATATTTGTTTAAACATTCTGTTTTAACAATGAAAGTTTAGTCAGAAAATATATTTGTAGGTATATCTAGTGAAATTAATCTTTTGAAGGTGGAAAAATGATTAAAGTCAAATCAGTAACTAACTAAATGAATAGCCTTAGTGTCTGCTAAACATATAAAAAGCGCTATACAAGCCTTACTCAATGTTTTAGATCTCTGCCTGCCATGATGAATTATAATTGGGCCACTGCACAAGAGAATGTTCAGGAAGGAATCATTCTACCAGGCGGTAATTGACAAAGCTGTTGGGATTGAGTTTTGCATTACATCTAAAGGAAATTAAACACATGAATGATTGACGAAATGATTCTTTTTGCAATATTATCCAGTATCTCTGTCGCAGTGTAAGAGTCTTAAGTGTTTAGAGTTGACAATTAGATTAGACGTAAATAATCCAAACATGGATCTAGTGAACTAAGCTTACTTTGCTTATCAATGACCTCATTCTTTATCTCACTGAAATACATGGATTGTGATTGACATATGAAAAAGTAAAGAGTATGTGATCTAACTCCTTAGTAGTTAAAAGTACTAAAATTATATTCAGATGGTTTAGATTTAATATGGTGAATGGTGTATGGTGTATGAATATAATAATAAGGCCAATGAGTCCTAGAGGATCACAGACACCTGCTGCGATGGAAAGAATATTCCTTTTAGTATAAATGTTCAAATTGTTAGAATGAGTGATTTGGAAATTTAGTCTATCGGACTTTTTGTTCCATAGAACTCTTACAAGTACATATGTTGTGTTCTTGATTAGATGGTATGGATGAATTACGACTAGACATACAAGTACTGCAATTGTTAGAATACCACATGTGAAGTGAAAAACCATCCTGTTGTAATAATTTGGAGATATCATTCTTTAATAGAATAACTCCATTTAGGTTATCTGAACCGGTAATGAGATCATCTATATAGAAATCATTTTTAATAGCAAGCAAGAATATATTGTAATTTGGTTTCTTGGAGAACAGGATATTTTAAATTTCAAATAAATTTTGTATGTTAATAAAATTTTAGTAAAATTGTGCTCCAATAAGGACATCAATTTTATTTGATATTAAATTCAGGATCTAAAATACAAATTATGAGGCAAATTAAAATACGATATTATCAAATGTATATGTCAGTAGGCTATCTGGTGTTAAAACAGCACACTGCAATTGGAGTGAAAAATTCATATATAAAGAATGCAGTGTCAATTCAACACTACATTCAGAACGAGGAAGTGTTTTCCTAAGATAGGAATATCATTTTTCATAAATTGAAGTTCTAATCTTCATGCGAATTCATAAGTACAAAAATTTGCTCGACTGCCAGAATCTAGTAAAACCAGAGATGTTTGAGTACTACTATGTGCATCATTGGTAATACATAATGTAATAGATAAAATTATGGTTTTATTTGACCAATTTAAACGAGGTACAATTATTATTGTCACACTTATAATCATAATTTTAAATTAATATTATTTTTAAGAAGTGTGTTATGTATTTGAGAACAAATCGCACGTATATGTTGAATAACAATGACCCTTAACTAAACAATTGAAACAACAATTATGATGTTACAAAAATTCCTTCCGTTCATCAACAGAAAAACTATTTCTTGCAACAATGTAAATAATGATTAAAATACAAATTACACATTGATTATAATTAAATTTTGAATAAATAAAATTATTTTCCTTGTATTGTTTATCAGCATTTATATTAAAATGTTTAGTACAGGATTTAGTTCCAATGTTGTATCGCTGTCCCTTGGAAATATGTCTTGCTGCTGGTTTGACTTATTTGCATTAATATTTTCAAGCATCTACCTTCTAAATTCAAGGAATTCTATGAAATTGAGGTGAACATTTCTCCTTCGTAATCTGGAAGGAGAAATGTAAATATTTGTAAACATCAAAGTTAGAATACAAACTCTAACTTTGATGTTAACCGAACAATAATAAATTCATATGTATTGATTGGATTATTCATTGCTTCAAGAGCACTGAAATATGAAAGATTAACTTTGATGATTAATTTGGATAAATTATCCAATGATTCAGTTAATGGAATTTAGTTGTAAAATACAATCTGCATTATGAGAAACACCTAAATTTTTAATGATAGCTAATGCTTCATCCTTCAAGGAGGTATGTAAATAAAGAAGTTACTTAAATAATTTCTATTATATATTAAATTACTAAAACAATAATAATGTTGCCAGTCAAGAACATTACCTCTGTAAAATTGTAAATTAATCTTTTATAGGTGAGTTTGCTTAGTTGCTCTAACTACCTTCTTGATCAATGGTAGATTGCTTAAAATTATCTATTACACATTGTAATTTACATTCAAAACTGCATAAATCGTCTGCAACCTGTACACGACCTGCATAAATATCATAAATTTCAAGTTGCATTTGAATGGCATCATATTTGCCTTGCAGCAACTCTTGTTTCTTAATTTAATTCGTAAAAGATGAATATCAATATGAAGTTGAGGAACATATTTATCAGTACATAATATATTTATCTTGTTATAACATATCTATAACAAGTACATATTCTTGTTATAAAGGATTTAATTGATCCTTTGTCTTAATTGTTCTCTGCTCATTATAAATTAATAGTCTAAGTTAACAATGATAATTAAATAAAATTACTTGATAATTAAGAAATAAGTTGTAGGCTGCATTTCATTGGGTAATAGGCAACCGCAAAACTCGTTTATAGAGCCATAATTGATATTTTGAAAGATTTGTAAACATAAATTGGTCTTAAGTTATGTCTTCACATATTCGGCCTGGACGACCAAAAAAAAGTATTCATATATGTCTTTTATTGCACTTACCAGAATTAAAAGAACATGCCGCTGGTTCAATAATATTTTTAATAAATACCTCGTTACTGTGATTAATTATATTTTTACAATAGATTTAGATAAATTTTATTTGTTAAGATGTTTATACTATTAGTGTTATATTTAGATTTACAGTTTTAACTTACATTTTACAACAGAACTGACATTTTAAATACATTTACTTTTAACATCTTTTTAAGAACCGATTTGTTTTATATTTTTAGACAGAGTGTAATACTTAATAGTATTTACAAAGAAAAATATATATTATAACAGCTGTTGATAATTTGTATGGCTTACATAAGTAAGAAGAAAGAGTTGCGCTCTATCATAAATAAGGTCTATATGAGACTGAACAAAATTCATTACTTTTCAATACACCACCTACTGGAACTAATGTACAAACCTGAAACATTTTCCTGAGGTTGTTTGTTGGATTTTAGCAAGTGATGTATTTTCATCTAATGCTTTTAATGTACAGAACATAAAAATAAAATGCTCCTGTACATAAAAATTTGTCACAGCATTGTCCAGTATTCTTTAGCACACAAGAGCAGTTTTTTGCACATTACTGGAGATAAATGCTACTTTTCAGCAGCCTGATGAGCTTTCCATCCTGCTGCAAGAATTAGGCATCTAACAATGTCATAATTACCAATTTAAGTCCAGGCAGATAATTTTGGATCAAGTTTACTTTTACTCACTTATGATCGATCCTGTTTTGGAGGAGGTTTTCCTTCACTGCAACATTTTCCTTTCCTTTGAGGTGAAAATTAACCAACCGGTTTCTTTAAATTGTTTTAAAATTACATTCACTGACTTGACCAACACAACACACAGAAGCTATCTGTCATGTCCAATTGATATGCTTAGAGAGAAACAATTGCCAAACGCAATCTAAAAGTTTTTTATTACAATAATTATAACTACAATAATGAAGCTAATCGATTAATGCCAGTTTACTTCTGGAAAATAATCTGACTTTGTGGAATGATGTAATCAAATTTATCTTTCACAAAATGGATAATACATGTGAATCAAAAATTATATAAAGAAGTAAAGTTTCATATTTGAAATTATAGCAATATTTTTTTCAAAATATCTATCACCATAATATTTTAAGTTATTCAATTAGTCTTTTATATTGAAATTACTGATTCAACTTAAGTATAACATGTTAACTAAATACCTTCAGAGTTTTCTTAAAGAAAGTAAACATGAATATAATTTCAAATCTGCATCAATATTTTAATTCTGAATTAAGTTAAGAAAAGTTTAATTTAATCTTAGAACTTTTAAAGATATATTCAATCTTTTCTTATTTTTTTAGTATTTAAATAACTGCTACAACTTTTTAATAACACGATGCTTGTGATGTTTTAAAACCCAAATAATTTTCATTAAATTATCTGTAAAACTCAATGAAAATTTCATTATATTCAAAAAATAATTCTTAACTTCTGGCTGGAATATCAAAAATGCCACTAAATCATAAAGATAAATTCATTAAACTTTTAAAAACAATTTAAACTTTTAACCTTTTTTTTCTTTCTGTAAACTATCATCATATGTAATGATACTTTATATTGACAGTTTCACATACCCTAATCCTTTTAATAAATATTCTTATTTTTTACCAATTACTTTAAGTTCATTCACAAAACATTTCATACATGTTTCTAATGTTTCCTTGTCCATAAGAGAAAGGATTACAATAGTGTGGTTTTCTAATCCTGAAGTGGTTTGTATTATTTACACCCTCTATTTTTTTAGTTCATAGATTTGTGTGTGAATTTATTATAATCGATCTTATAAGAGAATAGGTAAGTATGAAAGCAAAGAATAGGTATTATTATTATTATTATTAGTACTTTTGTAAATAACAAATCATGTGATAAAGTTCATTACTCTTGTTATAAAAAACAAAATGCAATTTCACTAACCTTTTTTTATGAAACATTTCATTTTAAATTTTGTTTCCCTAAGGAGAATAATAAATGAAGTTTCTTACACCCAAGTTACTTAAATGTTGATAAATTTTTATGCCTGTAAAACACAAAGAAAAGTTAAATCAGAATGATTGGACTTTAAAAGTAAATTAATCTTAAATGTTAAATATATTCATCTATTTTAAGCAAGCAAATTAATCCGAAAGCAGATGTTTTTTTAATAAGAAATTAACTTTATATTGATACAAAATCATAGCTGTACATTTTGTGAATATCTAATTAATATGTTTTTCTTTATTCTTAATCACTTAACATACATGATTTAGCATCCATGCAACAAGTATACCAAACATTTACTTGATTTCTTCATGAAACCATAACATTACTGATTAATTAGGTCAGTTTTTGCTTTCAGAGTCGTTTTTTTACTATTGCCTAAAGATTTTCATTTGTGTTGTGTGGGATTGCTTGGCCACAAGAACACTTTAATGTTTCATTCTTTGAAAACATTTTCTATTTTTTTGGCAGAATAGTATGGTGCTAAATCTCGTTGCAACACTCCACTGCCTTGCAGGAATTGGTTTTGAAATTGTGTCACAACCCTTTCTCTCACAATCTTTATAAATCTGTTCGAAGCATTTACCATTGATTGAATAACATTTTTATAACAGAATTGAAAACACTTTAAATAAATTTACTTTTAACATCTTCTTAAGAACTGATTTACTTACATCCAATAAGAAAATGAACCTGGAGTCCTAGACAGCCAGTGTCTCTTATCAGTGGAAATAGCAAAACTTGGACAAGAATTAAGACAAACCTCAATCTGTATCAACATTGGATAAAATTCGTCTATGTTGAGAATTGTTTTTCCTATTACACTTGACTGCACTTTTTCACAAACTAATTCCTTATAACGTAGAAAAGGTTTGAATATTTGTTTTAAATATGTCTGATCTTAAAAGGTGATACAAGTTGTACAAAATGTTTCTAACAGAATGAAAGTTAGCAGAGTTATCAGAAAATATATTAGTAATCTACTGCACAAGAGATGTTCAGGAAGGAATCACTCTACCTGGCGGTAATTGACAAAGCTGTTGGGATTAAGTTTTGCACCACATCTAACGCAAATTAAACACATGAAAGATTAATGAAATTATTCTTTTGGCACTATTATCCAGGATCTCTTGTTGCAATGAATGATCTGTTCAGCTTAAGTCTTAAGTGTTCAGAGTTGACAATTTAGGATGTTTAACATGATTGTAGGAGAGAACATTGAAGTCTGCCTCCTACACAGATTAGACTTAAATCATCTAAAAATCTAGTGAACTAAGCTTACTTTGTTTATGAATGACCTGATTCTTTATCTCATATAAAAAAGTAAAAAGTATGATCTAACTCCTTAGTAATTAAAAGTACTAAAATTAAATTCAGACGGTTCGGATTTAATATGGTGAATGAATCTGAAACAGAAACTTATTGTTCATAATAAAGTATGTAAAGATGAAAATCTTTGTGTTCAACCATATACAATATTAGATATACATGAAGTAAATATAGTTTTACGCCTTTCTAATAAGCATTCAGAATTTAAATTATCATCACTGAATGTAATATTGTGATCAGTTGGCTAATGAGAAGAAGAGAAGACAAATAGCCAAGGGAGACCACACCACCATAGTGACATATCAAGTAACCTGCTTGGTGAAAAAGGTCTAGACAATATGTCTGCTGGATTATCAGAGAATTTGATGTAATACAAACTGGTAATTAAAGTGTTTCATTGAATGTCAGAAACTATTACCTATAAGTACTTTCCCAATTCAAAGAATGTCCATGAATGCAACAAAGTGCTATGATTGAATCAGAGTATAAGTGTATCTCATCAAAGTGTATAATGCAGTTATACAACCTTCACAAATAAACGTGAAAATAGTAAACAACCACAGAGTTCAAGTATGGGTGGTAATATGATTTGTTTCAAGGGGCTAATTTTGATTTAGAAAAATAAATTAGGTGTAATTACATGGTTGGAGTATAAAGTGCATATATAAATATAAAACCACAGCCATTAATAGAGACATCAGAAAATCCATGTAATTTAATGGAATGAATTTTACTATTATTATTAAACTTAATGGATCTACTTATGTTAAATGACTATTAGATGTGATTGATTATACAGTGAAAACCATTATATAAATGGTTTGGGTAATATTTTGTCAGTCAACTTTGAGTTGACTGAAAATATAATATGGCGAATGAGTCCTAGAGGTCACAGACACCTGCTGTGATTTTAAAATTTTTAAATTGCTAGAATGAGTAATTTGGAAATTTAGTGAATCTGACTTTTTGTTCATTAGAACTCTTACAAGTATATATGTTGTCTTCCTGATTAGATGGTATGGCTGAATTATCATTACACGTAGAAGTACTGCAATTGTTAGAATACCACATATGAAGTGAAAAACCATACTGTTGTAATAATTTGGAGATATCGTTCTTTAATGGAATAACTCCATTTTGGTTATCTGAACTGGTAATGAGATCATCTACATAAAAATCAATTTTTAATAGCAAACAAACGTAAGAATATATCCTAATTTGGTTTCTTGGAGAACAGGATATTTTAAGTTTCAAATAAATTTTGTAGGTTAATAAAATTTTAGTAAAATTGTGCTCCAATAAGGACATCAATTTTATTTGATATATTTTCAGGATCTGCAAAAAAAAAAAACAGATTATGAGGCAAATTAAAATACGATATTATCAAAGGTACATGTCAGTAGGCTATCTTATATCTAATCAGAACATTGCAAATGGAGTGAAAAATTCATATGTAAAGAATGCAGTGTCAGTTCAACACTATATTCAGAAAGAGGAAGTGTTATTTATTCCTAAGATAAGAATATCATTTTTCATAAATGGAAGTTCTAATCTTCATGCGAATTCATAAGTACAATAATTTGCTTGTCTGCCAGAATCTAGTAAAACCAGAGATGTATGAGTACTACATTGGTAATACATAATGCAGTAGATAAAATTATGGTTTTATTTGACCAATTTAAACGAGGTACGATTATTATTGTCAGACTTATAATTTTAATTTAGAATTAATATTATTTTTATGAATAAGTGTGTGTTATGTTTTTGAGAATAAATCTCACACATATGTTTAGAATAACAATGACCCTTAACTAAACAACTGAAACAACAATTATGATGTTACAAAAATTCCTTCTGTTTATCAACAGAAAAACTTAAAAAATTCTTACAACAACAATGATTAGAATTACAAATCAGACATTGATTATAATTAAATTTTGAATAAATAAAATTATTTTCCTTGTATTGTTTATCAGCATTTATATTAAAATGATTAGTACAGGATTTAGTTCCAATGTTGTATCGCTGTCCCTTGGAAAAATGTCTTGAGATGTCTTGCTGCTGGATTTGCATTAATATTCTCAAGTATCTGCCTTATAAATTCAAGAAATTCTATGAAATCTTATGAGTTCAACGTTTCTCCTTCCATAATCTGGAAGTATTGTACTCTTAACGTTGATGTTAACAACCGAACAATAATAAATTCATATGTATTGATTGGATTATTCATTGCTTCAAGAGCACTGAAATATGAAATATCCAATGATTCTCAGTTAATGGAATTTAGTTGTAAAATACAATCTGCATTATGAGAACACCTTATTTTAATAGATCTAGTGCAACTGTATAATTTTCATTCGTAATTTGTAAATTTCTAATGATAGCTAATGTTTCATCCTGTCGCCAGTCAAGAACATTAGCTCTGAAAAACTGTTAATCGGTTATAGTTGCGTTTACTTAGTTTCTATCTAATGGTCGAATGCTTAAAATTATCTATTACACATTGTAATTTACATTCAAAACTGCATAAATCTGCAAACTGCTCCTGAACATAAAAATTTGTCTTCCAGTATTATTTGTCTTCCAGAAAATTTGCATTTTCCAGTATTCTTTAGACACAAGAGCAGTTTTTTGCACATTACTGGAGATAAATACTACTTTTCTGCAGCCTGATGACCTTTCTTTCCTGCTGCAAGAATTTGGCATCTAACAATTGTCATAAAAATTGACTTTTACTCACTTATGATACATCCTGTGTTGGAGAAGGTTTTCTTTCACAGCCACATTTTCCTTTCCTTTGAGGTGAAAATTAACCAGTTTCTTTAAATTGTTTTAGAGCCAGTGTCTCTATGATCAGTAGAAATAGCAAAAATTGGGCGAGAATTAAGACAAACCTCAATCTGTATCAACACTGTATAAAGTTCCTCTACGTTGAGAATTCTTTTTCCTATACACAACGTATGATATTTGACACTTTTGACTGCACTTTCCCACAAACTAATTCCTTGTGAAGTAGAAAAGGTTTGAATATTTGTTTTAAATATGTCTGATCTTAAAAGGTGATACAAGTTGTACAAAATGTTTCTAACAGAATGAAAGTTAGCAGAGTTATCAGAAAATATATTAGTAATCTACTGCACAAGAGATGTTCAGGAAGGAATCACTCTACCTGGCGGTAATTGACAAAGCTGTTGGGATTAAGTTTTGCACCACATCTAACGCAAATTAAACACATGAAAGATTAATGAAATTATTCTTTTGGCACTATTATCCAGTATCTCTTGTCGCAATGTTTGTTCACAACATCTGTTCAGTGTAAGTCTTAAGTGTTCAGAGTTGACAATTAATTTCAGAACGTTCACACTCAAGATGTAAAACAATAGGATGTTTAACATGATTGTAGGAGAGAACGTTGAAGTCTGCCTCCTACACAGATTAGACTTAAATCATCTAAAAATCTAGTGAACTAAGCTTACTTTGTTTATGAATTACCTGATTCTTTATCTCATATAAAAAAGTAAAAAGTATGATCTAACTCCTTAGTAATTAAAAGTACTAAAATTAAATTCAGACGGTTCGGATTTAATATGGTGAATGAATCTGAAACAGAAACTTATTGTTCATAATAAAGTATGTAAAGATGAAAATCTTTGTGTTCAACCATATACAATATTAGATATACATGAAGTAAATATAGTTTTACGCCTTTCTAATAAGCATTCAGAATTTAAATTATCATCACTGAATGTAATATTGTGATCAGTTGGCTAATGAGAAGAAGACAAATAGCCAAGGGAGACCACACCACCATAGTGACATATCAAGTAACCTGCTTGGTGAAAAAACTCTAGACAATGTGTCTGCTGGATTATCAGAGAATTTGATGTAATACCAATTGGTAATTGAATTGTTTCGTTGAATGTCAGAAACTATTACCTATAAGTACTTTCCCAATTCTAAGAATGTCCATGAATGCAACAAAGTGCTATGATGTTATCAGAGTATAAGTGTATCTCATCAAAGTGTATAACGCAGTTATACAACCTTCACAAATAAACGTGAAAATAGTAAACAACCACAGAGTTCAAGTCTGGGTAATATGATTTGTTTCAAGGGGCTAACTTTCATTTAGAACAGTAACTTAGATGTAACATGGTTGGAGTATGAGTGTGTTTATAAATATAACATCCATATAGCCATTAATACAGGCATCAGGAAATCCATGTAATTTAATAGAATGAATTTTTCTATCTTTATTAAACCTAATGGATTAACTTATCGTATATGACTATTAGATATAATTGATTATATAGTGAAAGCCACTGTATTAATGGTTTGGGTAATATTTTGTCCCAGTCAACTTGAGTTGTCATAATGACTGCATAAACTGTTTGTATGAAAACATAATACGGCCAATGAGTCCTAGAGGATCACAGACACCTGCTGGGATGGAATGTGTATTCCTTTTAGTATAAATTTTAAAACTGTTAACGAGTGATTTGGAAATTGAGTGAATCTGACTTTTTGTTGGATGAATTATGATTAGACGTCGAAGTACCGCAATTGTTAGAATACCACATGCAAAGTGACAAACCATCCTGTTGTAATAATTTGGAGATATCGTTCTTTAATTGAATAACTCCATTTAGGTTATCTGAACCGGTAATGAGATGAGAAACATAGAAATCTTTTTTAATAGCAAACAAACAGTAAGAATATATCCTAATTTGGTTTCTTGGAGAAATTTTCAAATTAATTTTGTAGGGTAACAAAATTTAAGGAAAATTGTGCTCCAATAGGGACATCAATTTATATTTGATATATTAAATTCAGGATCTGCAAAAAACAGATTATGAGGCAAATACGATAGGTAGATGTCAGTAGGCTACCTGTTATTTCTGTTAAATCAGCACATTGCAATTGGAGTGAAAAATTTGAGACATTTGACAAATTTTCCTTTTCTTTGAGTTGAAAATTAACCAGTTTCTTTAAATTGTTTTAAAATAGCATTCCTGCCACTTGACCAACACAACACACAGAAGCTATCTGTCATGTCCAATTGATATGCTTAGAGAGAAACAACTGTCAAACACAATCTAAATGTTTTGTATTAAAAAATGAAATAAATTTTCAAAAAACATGAAAACTGTTAAATAACGAATATCTGATAACCTAACATTACACAGACAACTTAAAGAATGAGTGTTATACCCACAACATAGAAATTACAAAAAATTCCCTCTGCTTGGATTAATTTACATGCTACAATAATGAAGCTTATCGATTAATACTTCTGGAAAATAGTGACTTTGTGGAAAGATGTAATAAATTTATCTTTCACAAAATGGATAAAATAGTTTTGAAATTATAGCAATAATTTTTACAAAATATCCACCATAAGGTTTTAAGTATTATTCAATTAGTCTTTTATAATGAAATTACTGATTCAACTTAAGTTTTAAATATCTTTTCAGTCTTTTCTTATATTAGTATTTAAGTAACTTTTTAATGACACGATGCTTGCAATGGATTTTCAAATGGATTTAAACCAATGGATTTTTCATTAAATTATCTGCAAAACTCAGATTTGTCACTAATGAAAATTTCATTATATTAAAAAAATAATTTTTAACTTATGGTTGGTGTTAAAGTTTTTATATCATATTTTGTTTACATTTAAAAATATTGTAATGGCAGTTTTAATTGTCGTAATTCTTTTTCTCGCCGCTCAGCTGACTTTATTGTAGACAAGACATGATATGTAGTAGTATGGTTACGCACAACGTATTCATCAATTCTATTCAATTTATTAACATAATACTACTCAATATATTCAATGTGTTATTACAATTACGACAAATAAAATTACCAAAATTCAATCAAAAACAAATGTATTCAATCAATAAATAATGCATAAACTTAATATATATTCGTCTATAATCATTCAAACTTCAAATAATCAACATATTTATTGATTAATTTTTCCGGAAGACATTCCCGAGAGAGTATATCGGCAGGATTCGAAGGTGATTCAATATGATGCCACTTCGCATTAAAAGTCAACTGTTGAATTTCTGAAACTCGATTGGCTACAAACACTTTCCAATTGGTGGATTGACCATGAATCCAATGGAGTGCAATCAGTTGGAAAATCAAAAATGCCATTAAATCATAGAGTTGATTAAAATGTAAAAACAGGTAAAAATACAGTACAGGGAATTAAGGAGGAGGGTGTTTGAACATTTCACCTTTTTCTTTCTGTAAACTATCATTATATATAATGTCCTAGGTAAAAACAAAACACAGTTTCATGTTCCTTAATTCTTTAAATATTCTTATTTATTACTAATTTACTTTAAACTGTGTTCATTCACAAAAAAATTTGATGGCTGTAAAATACTGTAAAAACTAGCATAATGGGAGAATAAGAATATAAAAAGAATAATAAGTGAAGAAAGAATATGCTACACGCTAGGAGATTTACTGTATTTAGGGTTAGTTTCCAAACCCAAAGCGACTACAGTATGTGATTTAAATGTCAAACTGCTTTATCAGAAGAACATATTAGACAGGATGTTTACAGAAATATATGATACCAAGTTACGAAAAACAAAATAAACATTTTAAGTAAAAATAAGCTTTTGTGCTGACGCATACTTGAAGCATCAAGTATGCACAGACCTAATGTTACTGTCAAACATCACACTTTTAAGTAATAACCTCAAGTTCTGGCATATTTAGTGACAACAAAATGGATAAAATACAAAAGTAGGTTATATATAAAATTTGTAATGTAGGATGAATGGAAATCTCAAGGAGTGAGATTTCATAAGGTAAATACCATGCCTTATAACCTCTGGAAGCTGTCTCTGATCTTTCAACTCATCTAATTTATTTTTTAAAAAAATCACAGAAATGTAAATATGTTAAAAAATTTTAGGCCTGCAGTTACGTCAATAAGTAAGTGTTATCTATGTTAGTACATACTTCAAATATGAGCTATATCATTTAAAATTTTGTACAGACAATCAAATAAATTTCAGAATTATTTTGGTCATAACAGGTTTATGAAAAAAGAAATTAGTTATCTCCTCAATCTCTAGTAACTGAAAATGTAACAAGAACTGAGAAATGTAATTTTCTATAAAATCAGAATCATATTAATTAAAAAACTAGAAAACTTAAATTTTCATTTGCATTTTGATAATTGTTCACTTTCAAGTAAGGGAGTGAATCACATATACTCTGTAACTGTGTAAACTACAGCCTAATGTTTGACATTAGGCTGTAGTTTAACACCAAAAGCTCACAGCAATAATCAGCTACAATAAAAACTTTGCATTTAAAAAACATATCGGCGTAGTATTTAGTTCAGTATCCTATACAAATATTTACCTACACCAGTAACATACGCTTTGTAATGCTAGGCAAACGTTACATTTACTGTTAACGACTAATTCACAGGAACCTGATAATTAGATCAAATAATACTACTTATTGGTAACACTTGCAATTTTTAAAAACATATAAGACAAATATTCTCTACCGACTTCTACATACTGCTATCTTTCAGACTTTGCATTGTTGCTTCCACCACGTTGTCCGGGGTCGCTCTCATTTCTTTTTGTATGGAGGTTTCGTCAATGGAGTTAGCGGGTATGGGAGGCTGGTATAGTTTTAACAATCGATGTGTAACTGCTAAATGACTAATCACAACTAAAAATTCTTAGGTAAGGTTATGGGGGTTGTGGTAAGAAACTACTGAGGCAAGCAGCAATCTTAGCAAAACAGGATTGCCACTACTGCAAAAATAAGACCTCTGGTCTTACAGACCAGTAGCTCTGTTAAAGTGTTAATTGGATAAAATTTTTTTTACATAATTTTTTATGTCAATTTATTTAATTAAATACTTTTTTTTAAATATTGGGTGGGCTTAATAAAAAGGTTGTCGTATTATAAAAAAAAAACATACATAAAGGTACAATACAACCCAAATCACATAAAATACATTAGGAATAATAATAAAAATTAAAGAGAGGATTTAAGGAAAATGTATATAATGAAATTTATATACATTAAAAAAAACCAAGATGAATTAAATCTCCGATTTTTTTATTTTACATGAAATAATGAATGTTGTTTTGGTAACAAATTCAATTTTAAAATAAGTAAAAACAAAAATAATAAAAAGAGAGTGAGATCAATTACAAAAGTAATTGATATATTAGGAATTACTAATATGGAAAAGTTGGGAAGAGAATTTGTAGATGCAGATAATTTGAAGTAAATGGAGAGAATAATAAGACTGTAGGATTAAGACCAAAAGAAAAGCTCAGGAGATGGATAATTAAGATGAGGATATATGCAAGAAATGTGAAGTGGTGTGGTGATTAACAGAGGAAGAATGGAAGCAGGAGACATTAAAATGGGGAGATACATAAATTCAACACCTAATCCATGACCTTGAATAAAGGATTAACATGAAGAAGAAAGAGCATAGTAAAATATTAGTAGCCATTAACATTTTAATAAATATATGCATGTTTTTGTTAAAAGTAAGACATAAAAAAGGTTGTTTTCTATAATCAAAACAACTTCCTAATTAAGTAATTGGAAAATCATTTAAACAAAAAAAAAAATTAGAAAAGAAAATTCCATTAGTCTTCTAAAATATGTTTACGATTAGTGAATTGATAATTCAAAATGAAAAGATTTTAAGGAAATTTCAAGAAACAAGCTAATATATTTGCATAAACAGTAAATCACAATTCATGTTAAATTGATTTCTAACATCATTCATAGAATTACAATGCGTCTTATATTTTCATTATTTTACTTTTCCTTAAAGTAAAATTATTACAGAATACTCAAACATTTTTATTAAAATAATTCACATCTCCATTATAAAGGTATGATAAAAGGAATAAAGAACCCTCAAGCTGAAGAGGAAATATCAAATCAAATTTTAAAATGGAGTGAAGAAAGAAACCAGATTAAGGGGTAAAGGTTACAAAAAATGGTTCTGGCATTGTAAAAAATGGATAAAATGTGGAAGTTTGAAAGTTGGATCATATTTCTAAAATTTCCTAACCAAACAACCAACAAGTTGAGAAAATTATTTTGATATTTTCAAAATATATAATAAATATTATTTAGTTTCTAATAACTAAGAAACTCAGTTATTTGTAAAATAAAAAAGGGAGTAGCATTATTAAATATTTAAGTTAGTATTTTGTACTAAACCAGAATTGGAAAGGATTTACATTCTTGATTTTATAAGATTCAAGTTGACTATACAAATAAATAAGACTGGTTTTATTTGAAATCTTATGGAAAGGAAACAAGAATCCCTATATGCTATCACAGTAACTTAGTTAAGATAGAATGGTAAATTAAGACAACAGATACTTTATTAGAAGTTGATTGAGCCTAGAACAAATTCAGCCTGGTGATATATAGCATATTTACGTTACTGTAAACTTATAGTACCAACGTCCAGTTTTACGAACGTCAGAATTTTATTCAAAAAATGCTAAGGTCCGGTATTTACGAACTGTTTGAAAAATGACAACGTCCGTACTGGACATCTGGAAAATCGTTCATAAAATAATATTGTTATAATTGCCTTGAACACTATCTTATTTATATATATATATCAAACAACTTACCAAACTCGTTAAAGAAAAAGGTAACAAAAAAAACTAATAGAATTATTCGACGTGGGATCTTGTACACATAATTTTAGATTTAAATCAATCAATAACAATAACGAAATAACAGTTTAAAAAAAAAACAAACTCCTAGACCACAAACATCGTAACATCAACGCCATTGCCCAATACCTTGCACTTGCCAACTGCTAAAACCCACTATATCTTTAATTACATATTCAAAAACGATTATGTTGATTAATCATTTCTCACTTTTGTTTAAATTTATAAATACAATATTTTTCAAGTATATTCATCTTTTTACTGTTTATTTTTATAATCAGTAATATACTACGCTTACATTACAATTAAATTATTAGTTGCATCTATGTCGCAGACGGTTTACATAAATCTCAATCGTAAAAAAGAATGTGACAAATTAACAAGCTCTTTCATCAGAAAACTATGTGTTACAGTTTCCAGCCTGTGTGGAATGTACAATAAATTAAGCCTACATCAGACAGTCTTATTTACTTCAAAATAACTAACCACTTCGGTGTAATTAATCTACAAATATGAACTTTGCCGGTTCATATTTCGTAGTAAATAAATACAAGTTACGATCATTACACGTTAACATTTAAATTTTATATTAGATTGTTGACAAAGATATGTTAATGAGTGTGTATGTTGGGAGTAAAGAGCTCTAAATTTGGACAATGATGCATTAATAATGAATCACTAATATATAAAATATCAACTAATAAAATAGGCTAGCTGAATATACAAATTTAGTAATAAAGCAGAAATTTTTATAATTAAGAATTGATACTCGAATCTGAACATACTGCCTGCCAAAAATCATGCTATCATTTTTTACAACATTAAATTTAAATGTTACAATAATCTGAAAATATATATATACTTAAACACTTGTACTTGTCTATACAACTAGGATTTCTTTAAATGTGTTCATGATGCAGAAGACTGTCCAATGGTCTGAATAACCATGGTGCCGTTGGATAGAAAGTGAATGATGACTTATTGCACCTTTAGCAACTTATCGTATTTAACATACACACAATATCTGTGTTGCATGTATGTGCATGTACATGTGTGTGGGTGTGTGTGTATGTGTTTATTCATATGCATATATGTGTGCATGCTATGTGTGTGTAGTATAATGTACATGTAAACCTAATATAATAATTAGTCTAGAGTAGAGTGCTAGAAGAGCAGTACGAGTAAGATATAAATATACAAAATATTACATTAATAATATGTAACATTTATCACAATTTAAAGAATATTGATACAATACAATAATTAAATCACAATGATAAAGTAGTATATTATCAATCGACAAAATTATTTCAATATTCTCAGTTACACGTGAAGTACTTTTAATATTAAATTAATTGAATTGTCAGACACTGTTAGCAAACAATTTAGGCATAGATCTTCAGAGCTGACCATTAATAGAATTTAAATCAACAACCCTGCTACGTTGTGGATAACTTACACAATGTGGATGTGTGTGTTGATTCCAATGCAAGGTGGTTGATGATCAACACTAAATTTCCAACAGAAAGGTTACATGATAAATGGTGTTGCTGCAAATAGATTGCATAAATTTTTGAAGTAATTGCAAATGGCCTAAACAATTAATTGAAATTTTTTTGGAAAGTAGGTTCAGGGAAAGACCTGAATCGAATCAAATTTGTTCAGATTAATGTGTTTTCTTCTACTGATAAGTGTAAACATATCCTGTCATTTTATTTTTTAACAATGAACCGACTGAGCTTAATTATTGTTTACTACTTCACCTTTAAAATGTTACCTAAAAACATTGCTAATTTTATATCTGTTCTAGCTAGACAGTATGTTTAACATATATTTAAAAATGTGTAAACTAAAGTATGAAATTATTGGGATTTAATATGATTAATGTAAATTTAACGAGTGGAAGTGTAAATTTTCCATAGTTTATTTATCTGGCAATTACTTTGTATGCTATTACCACAACCAATGTATTACACCGCAGCTGGAATGGTGTGGCTGTACATTATTTTTGGTCATCCGGGCCAGATACTTAAAAAATTGAATAGACCAGATAATTAGGTTGTAATATTGTGATATATATAAATACACTGCAGCTTAGCAAATTCAATCTTCATCGGTGATCTTCAATTATAATAATTAACTTCTGATTGAACGAAAATATTATTTTGGAGTTTTTTCACTACATTATCTACAATATTATTATGTTATTAATAATATCCTCCTCTATGAATCATGAGACCTTGCCGTTGGTGAGGGGGCTTGAGTGCTCAGGGATACAGAGTAGCTGGACCGAAGGTGCAACCATATCGAGAGGTATCTGTTGAGAGCCAGACTAAGGAATGATTCCTGAAAGAGGGCAGCAGCTCTTTCAGTAGTTGTTAGGGGCGTGAGTCAGGACGACTTAAACGGCCGTATCAACATCACTCAGTCCTCTGAGTACTGCGCAGCTGAAAGCAATGGAAAACTACAGCTGCTTTTTTTCCAAGAAAATGTGGCTCTCTGCATTTTCACATAGCAATAATGGAGGTAATTCCTTGGTAAAATAGTCCCCCGTTCGGATTTCCGGGTGGGGACTACTAAGGAAGGGGTCACCAGAAAATTAAAAAATAACATTCTACGAGTCGGAGCGTGGAATGTTAGAAGCTTAAAAAAGGTTGGTAGGCTAGAAAATTTAAAAAGGGAAATGGGTAGGACAAATGTGGATATGGTAGGAATTAGTGAGGTTCGGTGGGAAGAGGAAGGCGACTTTTGGTCAGGTGATTTTAGAGTAATTAACTCAGCGTCAAATAATGGGCAGGCAGGAGTAGGTTTCGTGATGAACAAGAAGATAGGGAGGAGAGTGGAGTATTTCAAAACGCATAGCGATAGAATCATTGTAATAAGGATAAAATAAAACCTAAACCGACAACGATTGTTAACGTCTATATGCCTACAAGCGCCCATGATGATGATGAGGTAGAGTGTGTATACGAAGAGATTGATGAAGCAATTAAACACGTAAAAGGAGATGAAAATTTAATAATAGTTGGAGATTGGAATGCAAGCATTGGAGAAGGTAAGGAAGGAAATATAGTGGGTGAATACGGGCTGGGCAAAAGGAATGAAAGAGGGGACCGACTTATAGAGTTTTGCACGAGATTGATGAAGCAATTAAACACGTAAAAGGAGATGAAAATTTAATAATAGTTGGAGATTGGAATGCAAGCATTGGAGAAGGCAAGGAAGGAAATATAGTGGGTGAATACGGGCTGGGCAAAAGGAATGAAAGAGGGGACCGACTTATAGAGTTTTGCACGAAGTATAATTTAGTAATTGCCAACACCCAATTTAAAAATCATAACAGAAGAATATACACTTGGAAAAAGCCAGGCGATACTGCAAGGTATCAGATAGATTATATCATGGTTAAGCAAAGATTTAGAAATCAACTCGTTGACTGCAAAACTTACCCTGGAGCAGACATTGATAGCGACCATAATTTGGTGATAATGAAATGTAGATTGGGGTTTAAAAACCTGAAGAAAAGGTGTCAGATGAATCGGTGGAATTTAGAGAAGCTTGAGGAAGAGGAGGTAAAGAAGATTTTTGAGGAGAACATCGCAAGAGGTCTGAGTAAAAAAGATAAGGTAGAAAATGTAGAAGAAGAATGGGAGAATGTTAAAAAGGAAATTCTTAAATCAGCAGAAGCAAACTTAGGCGGAATAAAGAGAACTGGTAGAAAACCTTGGGTTTCAGACGATATATTGCAGCTGATGGATGAACGTAGAAAATATAAGAATGCTAGTGATGAAGAAAGTAAAAGGAACTATCGGCAATTAAGAAATGCTATAAACAGGAAGTGCAAACTGGTGAAAGAAGAGTGGATTAAAGAAAAGTGTTCAGAAGTGGAAAGAAAAATGAACATTGGTAAAAAAGACGGAGCATACAGGAAAGTTAAGGAAAATTTTGGGGTACATAAATTAAAATGTAATAATGTGTTAAACAAAGATGGTACACCAATATATAATACGAAAGGTAAAGTCGATAGATGGGTGGAATATATTGAAGAGTTATACGGAGGAAATGAATTAGAAAATGGTGTTATAGAGGAAGAAGAGGAAGTTGAGGAGGATGAAATGGGAGAAACAATACTGAGATCTGAATTTAAGAGAGCATTAAAAGATTTAAATGGCAGAAAGGCTCCTGGAATAGACGGAATATCTGTAGAATTACTGCGCAGTGCAGGTGAGGAAGCGATTGATAGATTATACAAACTGGTGTGTAATATTTATGAAAATGGGGAATTTCCATCAGACTTCAAAAAAAGTGTTATAGTAATGATACCAAAGAAAGCAGGGGCAGATAAATGTGAAGAATACAGAACAATTAGTTTAACTAGTCATGCATCAAAAATCTTAACTAGAAGTTTATACAGAAGAATTGAGAGGAGAGTGGAAGAAGTGTTAGGAGAAGACCAATTTGGTTTCAGGAAAAGTATAGGGACAAGGGAAGCAATTTTAGGCCTCAGATTAATAGTAGAAGGAAGATTAAAGAAAAACAAACCAACATACTTGGCGTTTATAGACCTAGAAAAGGCTTTCGATAACGTAGACTGGAATAAAATGTTCAGCATTTTAAAAAAATTAGGGTTCAAATACAGAGATAGAAGAACAATTGCTAACATGTACAGGAACCAAACAGCAACAATAACAATTGAAGAACATAAGAAAGAAGCCCTAATAAGAAAGGGAGTCCGACAAGGATGTTCCCTATCTCCGTTACTTTTTAATCTTTACATGGAACTAGCAGTTAATGATGTTAAAGAACAATTTCGATTCGGAGTAACAGTACAAGGTGAAAAGATAAAGATGCTACGATTTGCTGATGATATAGTAATTCTAGCCGAGAGTAAAAAGGATTTAGAAGAAACAATGAACGGCATAGATGAAGTCCTACGCAAAAACTATTGCATGAAAATAAACAAGAACAAAACAAAAGTAATGAAATGTAGTAGAAATAACAAAGATGGACCACTGAATGTGAAAATAGGAGGAGAAAAGATTATGGAGGTAGAAGAATTTTGTTATTTGGGAAGTAGAATTACTAAAGATGGATGAAGCAGGAGCAATATAAAATGCCGAATAGCACAAGCTAAACGAGCCTTCAGTAAGAAATATAATTTGTTTACATCAAAAATGAATTTAAATGTCAGGAAAAGATTTTTGAAAGTGTATGTTTGGAGTGTCACTTTATATGGAAGTGAAACTTGGACGATCGGAGTATCTGAGAAGAAAAGATTAGAAGCTTTTGAAATGCGGTGCTATAGGAGAATGTTAAAAATCAGATGGGTGGATAAAGTGACAAATGAAGAGGTACTGCGGCAAATAGATGAAGAAAGTAGCATTTGGAAAAATATAGTTAAAAGAAGAGACAGACTTATAGGCCACATACTAAGGCATCCTGGAATAGTCGCTTTAATATTGGAAGGACAGGTAGAAGGGAAAAATTGTGTAGGCAGGCCACGTTTGGAGTATGTAAAACAAATTGTTGGGGATGTAGGATGTAGAGGGTATACTGAAATGAAACGACTAGCACTAGATAGGGAATCTTGGAGAGCTGCATCAAACCAGTCAAATGACTGAAGACAAAAAAAAAAAATTAATAATATTAATATTTGTCTTAATATTAAAGACAATTAAAAATTATTAAGACAAATATCAATTAAAGCCTCCATTACAAGAATTCGACATTCACAGAAATTTGGTACGGCAAGGTCACAGCCACACCTTGCAAGTGAAATTACAAAATCTGCTTGAACTGTACTGCAAATATGATTCCATTCTATCACAATTAGAAATAAATGTTGATAATTTGGCTATAGATCGAGAACAAGTCTAAGAAAATCTATGCGACATAGGATGTACGGCAACATTTATGTAAGTAATCAAGAACATTCTGAAGATAGCTACTGAACAATTGCGATTGCAACAAATCAATTTAACGTTGTTTAAACATGACATTCTTAATATTTAATGACTTAATCCACACTCGAAAAGATTAAACATTCAAAAATTACATTATTTACATTTTTGTTGATAAGAGATGAAAGCTTTAGCCATTGCTAAAAATCTTTCAATTATCAAATGAGAATTATAAAATCACAACTTACTGATAAAACAATGAAAAGAGAATCGCATTTCTTCATTTGTCAACTCACTTGAAGCGATGAAACTTCCAGTTATATTGGAATTCATTGTAATTCAATTTCTAACCTCAGAGCTAGTTTATAATTCTGGCAGACTATGGAAAAAAAGATTATCAAATAAGAGCTGTCCAAATTTTCAAGAATTCCTAGAATTTGAGACCACATGACACATCCTGTAAAATTTTAGAAGTACTATAACCTCACAATTCACTACTGGAACAAGAATCAAACTGTAAGAATCAATTTTGAAAACTCGATCATCAGTTAAAAAAATGCTATAATTTTTTTAATTTATCTGATGAATGAAGAGACTAACAAAGACAACACACTCATTCATACTGATAAAACTGATTTTAAGTTCTCATTTGTATAGTCTTGTTTGACTCAGGCAGTCAAACTTTTGCACATATGTTTGCTCGCAAATCGGGACTTCAACTCGATACTTTATATACTTATATTTTAATCTGAGCCCGATTTTATTTAAATCTTATTTTGCCAACTCCGGCTAGATATATTGAAACAATTCTAATCTCAAAGGGGAATATTCAGCGTATATGCAAGATAATAACTAATTGATTTCTCTTCATGATACACACACTTTGTGGCGTGAATCTCCAGATCAACATTTTGCACTTAGAACTATAACATATGTTTAATTCAAATATCAAATGAAAACAAAGTAAAATCATTTCTCTTTTTTAACAGTACCTTTCCATCCATTCTGTCTCTGTGCAACAGAATTAAGTCTCCAATTTGAGTAGTCATTCATAGAAACTCAAAGAGATTTATTTCACAAAGAGGTATTCCTACCAAAATCTTTTCCGATAATGGTCCATCCGTTTTGCCAAGAATATTTTTTGTAAGACCTATTTAAATTCTTAAATTCAGAAAATCTAAAATCAAACATTCATCTTTTCATCCAAACAAAATATATCTTGGTCATTCATTACAGCCTCATCAGCCCATTTTGGTGACTTATGGGAAGTACAATTAAAAGCGTGAAATATCTATGTTGTGTTGTAGGACAAACAATCTTGAACACAGGTTTAAGCCTGTCTAATTTTCATTCCATTTCATTATTTTATTATGTACATTATTACAAAGATTATTCTACTATTCTTATGTATTATCCATAATTTATCTGGCAATTAGTGTATTCTATTACCACAACCAACGTGTTACACCGCGGCTGGAATAGCTGTACATAAACAGTTTCAATGATAATGATGAATAATTAAATTATGAACGATAAATTTTGTCAAAACTGTTGTGAAAAAAGACTAGGTATACCACTAATTGATATGAATCGATTTAAAGGTTACGATAAAATAAGTCAAGTCAGATAGTAATTCCAGACGAATATGTTGTTAGAAAGACAAAGCTTGAATTAAGCCTTAGTAATGAAACAAAAAAAGCATAACAGGAATTGATCAGAATTTTAAACACCTGCATGCCATGAATAATTTCAACATTTCACAGATTGAATCACGGTACTATTTATAAATAAGAAATCAATAGATTCATTATTGAAAGTACCTAGTAAACTTCCAAATTTACCAAAATAACATTCAATTATAATCAGATCCATCTCTGTACTATTAAAGATTATTTGATCAACACTAATCTAAAATCTACAATTATTTGATGTCCTGTTAATATCAATGGATCAATCATCCATCAATTGTTAATATCAATGGACATGATACTAATAAAACTGAATTTCTAATAAATGTCACAAATTATTAAGTCAAATTTATAATTCATGTCACAACTAGAAGCCACATTAAGAAATATTTTAAATCCTAGATTGATGTGAACATCCCTTTACGTTACCTTTTCATAGTCATTTGAGATCTTTATTGAATACTGAAAATAACCTGGCAAAAACTTATATGCATTAGCATATTCGCTCTGTAACCCATAAAATGAATGATAATTCAAATTTTAATAAATTATTTGGCATACTGGTTTATAATTGATTACTAGATCAGGATTATATTTGGTCTAATCCATTCCTAACCTTAATGGTTTATATCATTAATTGTTGACCTTAGAAACTTAATTCATTATAACTGTTCTTTTGCCCGTATTGAATTTCCAAAGAATGTTTTTTCTTTATTGTTATCTAAATAAATAAGCAGACCAATATCGATGAAAAATTATTTTCTTTTATGTTTCTATCATTCTTCATAACTGGTTGAAAATGATGGTGAATTGAAACAAAATGGTAAATTCAATAAAAACCTTACATTAATATTTGTTATATTGTAAATATATAAGAACTCAAAAGTAATATTTCATCATAAAAAGGTATTTGGAAATTTAATTTCTGTTTATTGTTAATGAATAGAAGACATTAAAATCTCCGTATCTTGAAACCAATGGAATTTGATAAAAGTTGTTTCAACAGGTGGTTGAAACAACTTTTATAAGGTGTATTATAAGGTGTATAATACCAAAAACATGATTGTGCTCACTACCCGGATTAAACAATTTTAGATAGCTGAAGAAATGTTAAATTCTTTCTAAGTTAATGAAAGTACCCTCTTTGTGTAGCAATTGTTTTTGATAACAATAAAGATATTAATTAAATATGAATAAATTAATGATAATATGAATTGCTGCAATATTTCCAATATCCTTTCCCTGGTATTAATTATGAATTAAGTATTGAATAGTAGAACCTTCAATATCCGTGATCAGAGTACCAAAATATGTTTAATTAACCTATTTTGGTATATCTCAGTTACGTTTAGATCGTGCAATAATTTTATTTCCTCGGTGAATTATTTTATTGGTCGATTAAACTAAAATTTATAATTTGTTTCTGTTTGTTAATTTTTGGGATATTATTTCGCCGGTATTATAAAACAATGCTAGAAATGTTTGGGTATACGAAATAGTTAATTTATTTTGTAAAAATAAGAGAGTGCAAATTGTATTTTAAAATTCATTACGTGATAAGTTTGGATACAACAGGCAAACAAAAATAATAGCATTTATTTTAAACTACATTAAAATAATATATATAAGAAATTCTTACCTCGATCAACAACGAGGGTCATATGTTTAAAATAAGCAATGTATAAATATAATAATAATAGTAGTTAAACATGACTGAACACAGACATGAGGATCCAAACTGAACTGGCAATCAACCCGAGATGACCGCTGGTTTCCATACCGTCACATACGTAATTTCTCTGTCAACCCCCCTCCCTAGCCCTTCAACAACCGTAGCTTCACGATAAAAAAAAAAATGTTCAACCGTCATAGCAAAATTATGAAAATTGCTCACCGTCTAAAATGTATTCCTACACTGCACCGTTTCATCTCGCATAACAAGCGACCGACCGACACCTACAGTTATATTAACTTAATATTATTTTTTTAAATCATTTTGCTATAATCAAATTTTGATTATTTGTATTTTACGTGAAACTAGACAACCGTTTAGAAAATAATTCTACGTGTAAACTAGGTAAGTTCTTTCAAATAATAATATTTTGTAATAAGAAAAATGGTACACAAATAATGTGATTATTGGTTAACTTATGGGAATTTAATGAACTAATTTGAACATATTGTTTTGGCAAAAATCATTATTTTTAGGTTAGTCAAATATATTTTTATTCTTGTTATTTTAATTAAAATTAAGTACAGATTACTTTATAAAAATATGTAACTAAAATAATTTGCTTTCAAGTAAGTTCCGATACACTAGAGCAGGGGTTTTGCTGAATCTTTTGTAGACTAAACGTTTTATTTACGTATTTCTTTTTAAATATTATCAATATCTAGTTTTTTGTTTGAAGTTCTGTTTTTTTATTTAGATTTCTGTTAATAACAAAACCTTTTGCCTGTGTCTACATTTGGTGATTAATAAATTAGCTACCTATTTTAGAAAGATAAATTGCCTTTGTTGTTTAGTATGAAATACTTTACAAATATTTTCTCACTTTCCTTGAAACCTTCATTATGTTCTGCAGATCAAAGCGGTCGGTTTTATGTTAGATGGTCAGACTTATTAACTTTTTCGACAAAAAATTAGCCAAAAGTTTTGTTCTGATTTTTCTTTTTCATTTTTATTCTTTATTAATAGGCACAGTATCGCATCGCTTTAAAGTGTTTTATTTCATAAAATATAGCCTAATCTAAGTACAATTAATCTAAAATTTGTCGCATCGAGTCTAGTTCATATTATTAATCAATTCATGAAAGGCGGAGTGTGGTTCGATTCTTCAACAGTTGTACAAAACCTTGAAAATTTGAACGTATTTAATTTTATTCACTGTATGTTAATTTTATTCAATGTAATTTAGAAAACATAACAGTAGTGTCCTGAAAAATGACAACCCATTTCTTCAACTCTTTAATGAAGATATCTTCAACAGTTACAGGCTTTATAATCTTGTCTAACATGTTATAAATTGTAGGTCCTAAATAGACAAATGATTTTCGAAACCGTTTTTTAAATACAGCCGGGATTTGTGAGTTTTCTGCATCCATCCTTTTTGTATTGTACACATTGTCTATTTTATGATTTTTACAACTATTGAAAAATACTCTTGATAATTTTTATATGTATAGATTCTTCACGGGTAAAATATTCAGCTAATCGGAAACCTCAAGAGATGGGTTGAAGCTACTTTTGAAATCAATAATTCTAATTATTCTTTTTTATGCTATTTCCACATTTAAGTGAGATTTATAAGCGTCTGCCCAATGTTCGGTTCCAAATTCAAGACTAGAATTAATAAGATGCATTATATACATACAAATCAACCGTTTGTAATCGCAATAATTATTTTTAACGTTAATTAAACCAGGTTAGCGAGCGAAGTGAGTGTAGATTATTCCTTTTTTTTTAGTACTTAATTTTTTTACTAGGATTTCTCGTAATGTATTATCCTTAGAGATTGGTATCGGGTGATTTTTTTTCTTAATTTTAATTTCTAGTTATCGTTTCGACCCCCGCCACAGCTTATCGGTGTTTATCGACATATACCGGTGAAGTTCCGAATATATAATAATATTAGTAAATATTTCGATCTTTCACCTACGTATTTGGTATGCGTCTACATTCACTGGAGAAATGTCGATCGATATTCTCAAATTTAGATCTTTCACGTTTACACGTATATTACACGCGTGTAATGCAAAATAACGAAATTTTTAGTACGGGTACTCCGTGAATTAGGAGGGATTTAATTCGGGCGAAAGGGATTTCTAACAAAAAAATTGTTTTGTAACTCGTAACTTACGTCTTAAATAAGGTAACAATATTCCAAATTTTATAAAAATCAGAGGCGAGTCCATAACAACTGTAACTACCGTTAAGTATCGTGCAATTTTAACCCGGTATTAAAATATTCACGTTAGTTAAAGGCCATTCTGTACAAACGGGAATGTATATCTATGAGAATTAAGTTAATACATTAAAATATGTTTAGTATTACTTAAAGTGAAGCGTAGAAAAATATTATTTTAAACAGCATTAATGAAAGAAGATTATAACATATGTTTTGCAAGCATATATAGTATTTCGTTTACGTTCCTTTTCTATCTTCAACGATTTTTATTTTGTTTAGCCTGACCATATTACCGTACAGATTAAAATTAAAGTATGGAAACGGATTCGTATTATGAAGCCGTAGAATACTAGGAGGTAGAAACAAATACGGATCTACGTAGTAAAAAAATTTCTACTTTATGATGCGTTTGAAATCTTTCGTCAGCCATCTTCGATCCGCCATATTGAATCAATTTTTTTTTTAAATAGGAAACGATACACGATTGTAATAACGATTTCTCATCAACGCCTTGAATCAACGGAAAAATCGCGATAGAATTAAAACGAGTTAAAACCCCCGTAGTAACTTTTTTGTTACGTATACCGTTCAGAATTACATTTGATAACAAACTTTAAACAGTTAATGTTGGAATTATGGCCCAAACCCTAATAAAAACAGCCTGCTCAGTAGTTATAATAAAAAATAACATAATTTGCAATACTTCTACAAATTAAACGGCTAAGACAACCGAGATATTATTTACTTTAATTATCGCAATATTTAATTTTAAAATTTAGTTAAACGTTTTCAGTTCTAAATTACTCGATACAACAAACTTTGAAAAAATTTAAACGGTTTTGAAATTTAAAAATTTGTTACAGATTTAGAAGGTAAATTATTTTACCTGGAAATTATTAACTTCTCATTTTGGCTTCTTATTTCAACATACAAATACAGCTTATATATAGCTAGTATCCCCATACCGCTTCGCCGCCACTATCTTGCGTTTCCCGACGCGGTCAATTTTTCTAATTTTATGTTTTTTAATCAAGTTATCGGAAGGCATGTACTATTATTGTATGCATTATGAATGTAAAATACAATAAAATTGTTCTGAAGCGCGTTTTACCTCGTTTTATTGTTGAAACGATTTTTTCGTCATAGCAAATTTGATTGCTTATCGCTCGACAACGAAGGAATTAACAGAAAAACGGGTTTCACCATTGTTTTTCCTGTAAAATTTTAAATCGAAATCACGGGTCCACCTTCCTATTTAAAAAAAAAAAATAAGTTTGATTGAATACGGCGGACAAAATTAAAAAACCCAACAATTTTTTTATTTGTAATTATATCCATTTCTTTCAGTTTCCAGATACTTCTCAGATACGCAGCAAAAAGCTGTTCCCGAACTTAAATATCATCTGGTGTGTATAAAAGAACATGTTCTGAATGATCGACTGATTCATCAATGTCCAGCAAAAACACTGAAAAATGGATGAAAATAAATTTGAGTACATGATGTTCTTCTTGCAGTGTTCCATTTTAATAAAATGGATTTTTTAACATTGCGAATATAAAGCGTTACAACGGAGTAACAATGAAACTTAGTATTTCTTTTTTTTCTAATTTATCGGTAACAAATGAAGATATCAACTTGGCTTTTTATGTATGTAATTTTCATTTAAATATTTAAAAACAAGTTTCTACATTTTTTTTTAATCAGCATTGAAAGTAATAAGAAAATTAAAAAAAATATATTTGGAAAATCCTTGCAAATTTTCCCCATTTCCGACAATGTTAAACGAGATACGTATTCACTAGATTGGGACTTCCAAATACTTCTTCAGATACATATCGAAAAAACAGTTTTCGGTATTTTTTAATAGGTGTGATGACTTACAGTACAAATGAAATTTTTCTAAAATATTTGTTTTATAAAGATTATTAGAGTATTCGAAAATATTAATACAATTGTTTGGGTTATAATTACGATTCTGTTCCAAAATATGTGTGGGAAAATTGGATCGTTCTTTGTGTCCTTTATACAGTTGATGTGTTCTTTAATCCTAGTCGAAAAGGATAACTCGGAAACGATTCCCATGTAGGATTTTGAAATTTTGGATTTAGGTCTTTTGTAATATCTAGTTGTGCACCTCTCCTTGAGGGCTTTTCAACGATATATCATAAGTAGGGTACACTTGTTTTCATCGGTTCCAAAGTTATAGCCAAATAATTTTTTTTTTTAATTTAAATTTATTGATATATTACTAATTAATTAACCTCTGATTCTAAAAAAAATTACATTAAATAATAATTCCATAATAACAATAAAAAAAATAATAAAAAAATATCATAATTTGTTAATGAAATATAATTTTATGTACTTTTCATTTAAAAAAAAAAATGTGTATATGTAATTAAATAGGCGTACAAGGAAGTTATCTGGTGTCCACATCAGATTTTTTATACGGTAAAATATTTACAAAAAATCAAAATTTTAAAAATTTCTTTTTTAAATCGGTTTATTATTATTTTGAATTAAAATTTCATCGTTAAACGTGAACGCACGATATTTTTGATAGCGATTAAAATGCTCTAACTCGATTCCCCGGTATAAATTTAAATAATATTTTAATTAAACGGTTCGTTTCTTTTGCGTATGTAATGGTTTTTCATAAAACGGGAAAAACCTTTTTCGACATAAAACACGTCTTAAAAACTATTAAATGAATTTATTTAAATATGTCATTTTTCTTATCTAAGTTAACGTAGACGCTACCGTTAAAATATAAATTTTTTATTATTGTTTGAAGATAAAGTTTTTTTAAATTTCATGGAATTTTTGTGTGTTGCCATAGCAACAGCTATTATATTGTCTTCCACCTACGGTTATTTAAAGTAATTTGTACGGTTAAACTGCTCAGTATTTCGTATAGTTTATTGTTTAATTACTATTTGGAATTATTTTGTATTAAGTTTGTTACTTCTTATTTTTTTCTTAGTATGATTCGTAATGTTTTATAAAATTTTGATTGTATATTAAATTATTACGTATATATATATATATATATATATATATATATATATATATATATATATATAATTTAATACGTAAATATACAGTATATATATATATATATATATATATATATATATATATATATATATATATATATATATATATATATATATACTGTATATTTACTTCTTTTTTTTTGTGAAGTACTGGGGCATTATGGATTTTAGATTTGACAAATGTGATTTTTCTCTTATATTTATGCTTTTTTATATACCATTCGTTTAATTGTTATTCTGCATAATAATGACGTTTATTTGTTTCTGCTAAAATTTGTAATAACGGAAATATTATATTTCATATTTTACTTTCTGTTTCATGCGGAAGACTGTTAAAATAATTGGACCGATATCGTTTTAAATTACATATTTTACATTCGTATGTAAAACTACAGATTTTGTGGTTTTAACCAGAAATATTTTGTCATAATCAAGAATAATAGTTTTCTATAAGCCTCCTCTTTGTGGATGGATCTATAAACTTTTTTATGGACTATCGATGTTACAATTTTTCATTTCTGTAGTTAACAGGTGAGAACTTAGAGAAAATTTGCGACTTCTCTTCTCATCTCTTTTTCTACCCGACTGTGCGCTCTATGAAAATCTTTTAACATAATAAAATTCCGAAGATCGTAAAAATTATTCGTACTGTTGTAAAAAGTTTTTTTATATGTATGTTTGTTCGGTTATATTATAATTTTCTTAATCAGAATTGTTGAGGAATTAATCGCATTAATTTTTTAATTATTTACTTTTAAAAAAAATTAATATCCTTCATTTATTACGGCGAGTTAATTAAACTCCTTGAATTAAATGTTTAATTTCAACACTAAGAAAACTACGCGCTTTCTATTCGTGTTAAAATAATTTTATTTGTGATTAAGTATAGGAGATTCTTTGAAGTTTGAATTATTTTTGCCCCGAAGTAAATCTACTGTGTTTTAAAGGGTTGGGTGCGCGTGTGTATATGTATATATTATTTTTACTTAATTTTTTTTGTTAACTACTGGGGGGATTAACGATCCCCCCAGTAGTACACTATACACTACCCAGTAAACTGTAAAAAAGATTAAATCTTTTTTACAGTTTACTACAAGTTAATCGACTACGTTTAGAAATATTCTTTTTATTTTAAACGGAACGCTCGCTTCACTTTTACATTTGTTGAGAATGGCCTGTACGGATCATTTTATTTGAAGTACTGCTCATATTACACATAAAAATGATAAAGCTTTTAAAAAATTGATTAACACTTAAAAAACTAATAAAAAAATCAACGCCAAATAAACAATTTGCAAAAGTTTCTGAATCAGCCGAACTTAAGAGGTCGAAATTTAAAGAATCTAAGAAATAAATTATCTAATAATGAAGTGAAATACGGTAAGCGCGTTATGAAATACGCTAAGCGCGCGCGCGTGTGTCTGTGTGTAAGCCTTCCATCAGAAAAAGGCCGCGTGACGGGGAAGTCCTACAACTGTGTTCTCAGCTTTTTCTTTTGGCAATTAAATTTTAAATACAATGTAATTTGGACGGTAAAAACCTCATTTGGTAAAAAGGAAAACTGAGACGCAAAATGTTTTATTACAAATATATATTTTTTCATATTAATGCTTTTAATACCGCATCATTTTTAAATTAAAAGCATAATTTGATCACGGAGGTCAAATCTGACCAGTTTCCCGGAAAAAAATAAAAATGATAAATGTTCAAGGCGTACTGTTAATTAGATTGAATGATTATAATGATAATTTCATGTATTTTGTAGCGGAAATTCCTCTGGTAATCCTGAGAAAAGTTTTCTTATAACTTATGTGAACGGAAATTCATTTAGTCTAAATAAACGATTTGAGGTAATCGGCTCATCATTGGATTGTTGTAGTGTGATGATTCATATTCTAATGTCATTCTTTTAGTTAGTTAAAGGATTTTGCGCAAAACTCGTATATTAATTTATTGTTTTAGATATCATTTCTATTCTTCTAATGACTGTGATGTAAGTAAAATATCTCCTAAACTAATATTACTAATTAAGAGTAATATTTTCTATAAAAGTAATGACGTTTATTAACTAGACAATCCATTTAGCTGATCATAATGAACATTTTGAATCGGTATATCGATATTTAAAATATATATTCGTCTTTTGTGAAGACAGGAAACAATTTCATTTCTCATTCTATATTCCCTAGTAAGCCTGAAAAAAGGATTTTTTATTGAAATTTTTTTTGTATTTGTTCGGTCATGAGTTTTGTATATACATAAAATTATTGATGAATAAGTATAGAACTGTTAGATATATGTAGTCTAAAATTCTTTTTATAATTACACTGCCGCTTGTGCTAAAAAAAAAAATCAGTTAAAACTGACAGTAGTTAAAACAAAGACGCAAACGCTATTGTATGTAACCGATTCAAGGACAAGTATATATAAAAACTATATAACGCTTGTAAATGACCACTGTTCATGTCGGCAAGAGAGAGGATGTAAAAAACTGTCATCGTTAAAGATAAATCATTTATTTTAAAATTAATATTAGTTTTTGTTTTATTTGAAAAAGCGTTTAATCGTTGAAATCAGTTTATATATATTTAAAATAAAGTAACAAAAGAATCTGAATTACGTTGCTAAATTTTTTTAACTAAAGTTTTTAATTTATCGACTTTTAATATTTTTATAGTTTTTTTTTACAATTAAATTTTTAAATATTTTGGTGTTTTGGTCAAAATGAATTTTACACAGTTAAAATGAAAATAACGATTTTAAAAATCGTTTATGTTTATATATCGAGTAAATTTAACTGCAATTTTTATTTATTTTTTCTCTTAAATTCACAGTTCAGTAAGAACGAACCCAGTGTGTAATGCATTATTTTCAAAAGTAATAAAAATTCAATCTAAGTTAAAGTATGTTATGCTTTTTTACCATCAGATTACATTTTAAAAACAGATTTGCATTTTGTTATAACAGCAAAGGTAACTTCAGTACTTTATCGGTAAAAAAAGATATTATAGGTTACATATTAATTTAACCCACCGGGTTAGTCTAGTGGTGAACGCGTCTTCCCAAATCAGCTGACTTGGAAGTCGGGAGTACCAGCGTTCAAGTCCTAGTAAAGGCATTTATTTTTATACAGATTTGAATACTAGATCGCGGATACCGGTGTTCTTTGGTGGTTGGGTGTCAATTAATCACACATCTCAGTAGCGGTCGAACTGAGACTGAACAAGACTACCTTCATTTACACTCACACATATCTTCATTCATTCTCTGAAGTAATACCTGAACGGTAATTCCCGGAGGCTAAACAGGAAAAAAAGAGGGTTGGGGGGAGCAAAATCCAAATTGGGATTGAGGGTCCGTGCCGCTGACTGAATAAATTTGGTCAATTCGTGTACTGCATTATCCGCATGGGCGGGTGATTTTAAAGGCACGTCCAAACCTTGTATTTTCCTCCAAAAAATCTCGAAAACGTCGTTTACTGGTCAATTTATTAAACAGAGTTGGAGGTCGAACAGTTAGCGTAAAATATATATATATATATATATATATATATACAAATAAAAATATATATATTGAATAGCCATGAAACTTGACAGAATGTCTGTCAGTAAACCTTGTTTCAGATATAAGCATTACGTGTATAATATTTAAAACAGCTTTTGATTCTATTTTTTTATCAGACAACCCGTTATCATTCTAGATTGCTAGTCTAGACAGTCGATCATTTTTTTTCAAGACGATTCATGAATAGTCCAGTTCATATTTTCAAACATTCACTCAAATCTTTGCAACATACGGTCAAGGACATTCATCGGCCCGTGAAAATTTTGGTTATCAATAGTTTGTTGATCATAGGGACAATTCATTTTAACTTTTTCAGCGTATGTATCACCAGAAATATTCAGCCTATTATTATATTCATTATTATTGTTACACTAATGTTACTACTACTATAATTATGAAAACCATTATAACTAGAGTTCGTTACACGAACACCTCTTCTTTTAGCCCTCAAATTGTTATTATTGACATTAGTATAATTATTATTATCAGTAGAATTGTTATTAGTTACAATTCTGGAAGAATTGCAAGTTGCTAGTTGCAAGTTGTTATTACGATCAACAAATTTTAAAGATTATCTAACTGACAGAATAATAGCGACCACAGTGACTCAGTAAACTGCTAAATTGCTAACTCTATTTAAAACTCTACTCTAAAAATAGCTGAAATATTACTTTGAAAGTTATAAAAATACTACGCTATCTACTGTTCTTAACAAAAACTCGATATTGATTATTCGTTAAAAACAAAATTTTTAAATAAGATTTTTATAATTTTGATTATCTCTCGTATTATTTATATAATAAGAGATTTTTTATTTATTAATAAGCTGGAAAATCTTTTTTGAAAAAAATCAATCTTTTGTTAAAAAAATCAATTTTTTTACAAACATGACTCGTTATCTAAAAGGTGACATTGAAGCGAGATTTGTTTTGAAATTTAATAAAGAGTAATAATATAATGAAATAATTAGACTATACGTTTCTCGTATAATTGTGTAACATTATCTTACGGAAAAAGTTTCGCTTAATTTCTGTGTCCAATTATAACACCCGGATTACCAGCAAATATGCAATTTAGTCCAGTTTTTGAACTTAATTTATTATGGACCGTAATCGAAATTAAACCACACATTTTAATCGGTATTTGTTGATTTATTTGTAAGACTAAACTATTACGGAAGTAGAAATTTTGTTACGAGATAAAATTAAAAAAATAATCACTTGATTTCTGATAATAAGATTTGCTAATATATATTTTAAAAGTTAAATTCTCAATCCCGTATGTATTTTTCAATAAAATTTCAAGCCTTCTCTTCATTAATGGGACCGGTTTCGATACTTTTTTATTTTATAAAGGAAATTTCCCATTATAGTTTTCCCCTTTTAGTGGAAAAATGTCTAAACGGTAAGTTACATTTTTTAGATTGATGATGTGGAGATATTATTTTTTTTTATAACCGTATTTTCTTACGATTATCATCATATTGTTTCAGAGTAATGATAAAAACCCTGATGTCATTCTGATATAAATAGCGCGAAAACTCGAGAAACTATCGGAGACGTTAGGGTAAACACATTCCACAAATTGTAGCTTATGCTTGTTAGAATTTTATTATTAATTTCTTTATATTTGTTATTTCTATTAAGACGCCGGTTTAGATAAGAGTAAGTGTTGCGATATATACGCGTGAGGTAGAGTAGAACGTGAACAATTTACTTTCGTAAAATGTTGTGTTATTAATGTATAAAATACCGTAAAAATTTAAACGGTAATTAATTAAAAGCTATTAAAAGCGGAGTTTCAATTTGTTCTTTGCCGCGATGCGGAAAATTTAACGTGAAAAAGATCTACTTGCTGCTAAATAACACAGAGTTTGTCATAGAAGAAGATTTTTCTTTTTTGTCTTCAGTCATTTGAGTGGTTTGATGCAGCTCTCCAAGATTCCCTATCTGGTATTAGTCGTTTCATTTCAGTATACCCTCTACATCCTACATCCCTAACAATTTGTTTTACATATTCCAAACGTGGCCTGCCTACACAATTTTTCCCTTCTACCTGTCCTTCCAATATTAAAGCGACTATTCCAGGATGCCTTAGTATGTGGCCTATAAGTCTGTCTCTTCTTTTAACTATATTTTTCCAAACGCTACTTTCTTCATCTATTTGCCGCAATACCTCTTCATTTGTCACTTTATCCACCCATCTGATTTTTAACATTCTCCTATAGCACCACATTTCAAAAGCTTCTAATCTTTTCTTCTCAGATACTCCGATCGTCCAAGTTTCACTTCCATATAAACCGACACTCCAAACATACACTTTCAAAAATCTTTTCCTGACATTTAAATTAATTTTTGATGTAAACAAATTATATTTCTTACTGAAGGCTCGTTTCGCTTGTGCTATTCGGCATTTTATATCGCTCCTGCTTCGTCCATCTTCAGTAATTCTACTTTCCAAATAACAAAATTCTTCTACCTCCATAATCTTTTCTCCTCCTATTTTCACATTCAGCGGCCCATCTTTGTTTTTTCTACTACATTTCATTACTTTTGTTTTGTTCTTGTTTATTTTCATGCGATAGTTCTTGCGTAGGACTTCATCTATGCCGTTCATTGTTTCTTCTAAATCCTTTTTACTCTCGGCTAGAATTACTATATCATCAGCAAATCGTAGCATCTTTATCGGTGATCGCTTTCGCAATCATCGACTATCGACCGATTTAGAATCCTACCGGGAATATCCTTACCGATGGTAACATCAATTTTGGTACCGTGGAAGGCAGTCCGCAAACCAACTGCAACAGCAAAGGTAGCCGACGACTCGCCGGCTACGTTAAAAACATCAAACTGATGCTGCGGGATGAAACCTTCTATTAATTCGCCGCCATCGTCCGTGATCCCACTGTGCCAAAGAAGCGATTTGGCGTTCGCATCAACTCCTATAAGAATAGGACGACCCGCTACCGGCCTAACAGTTCTAATGGAAATAGAATTTCTCTTTCTGTTTTAATACGTATTTTTGCATTTTTTAAACGATTTTCATTCTTTCTCCTCGATAGGATTTTTCTCTTACAAAAGCCTTTCTCGTCTGAAAAATATTTCTTGTACCGAGACCTTATCGTCCCGATATGCCTTAATACACACATGTGAACATTATTTAAAGCGAATTTATAAATACATTTATTTTATGAAACCTTTCAGTGCATTATCAAGAATGTGTGCTACGTAAATACCGGTATGTAATGTGTATTCTACATCATTATACACGTAGGTTTTTGTAAATGTTTTTATTTTGTTACACGTAAAGTTATTCACTAACTACCGCAGTGTATATTACCAGGAACGGCAAATATTATTTCTTAAAAAATAAAAAAAAATGGTATAAAAACAAATCTATTCAAAATACAATTTTAAATAACTTGCAGAATTAATCACACGTAGAAAGGACTAAATTAAAAAAATAGTCTCCTAAAGATTACGTTTCACATTTTCTCCTTTAATTTTTCTTAATCTGAAACTTTAATAAAATTAGTTCTGAGCAAGATATGAAAAATTCTTTCTTTGCTAAAAAAGGAAGGGGATGAGGGTCAGAGCCTATTTCAAATGTTGCAACTATCTCGTTGTGTATTTAATAAAAACGATTTCACGTATTTTATTTATTTTCTTAAATAATATCGAGTAAACAAAAAATTGGGAACGCCCTCGATAAATACTTTGTGTCTAAGGATTAAAAATTTTATCTCGTAAGATAGAATCGAGGTTGGGATTACTTCACCCTTAAAGTTTCATTAAAATCATTTGCTCTGTTCGAGTGATAGGAAAAGTTATGTCCATTTTCATTAACGGTACAATTTTTTATTAATCGTTAAAGGTTTTTAGCCGCATTATTTCTTTTATTGGATTTCGTTTGCGTTATTCTTGTTGTCTTATTAATTTCTTTAAAGAATTTTACGTCGGTTGTCAAATTCAGCATGTTTCTGGAAAAACTATTTTAGTTTGATTTTTTCTTTTTCAATCGGAATGTTTTTTTACATTGTATATTTACTGTAGTCGGTTGTGGTTAAGTTCGTTTTTTTATCTGTAATTTTTTATCTCTAGTGTTTTATTCGCGACCGTTTATCGATTGATTATCTGGTAGTAGGACGTATGTTTATTCTACACTAGAAGAAACGGAACGGGGAAGTCAAGACTATTACCAGGATATTTAGATAATCCCGTTAAACATATTTTATTTTATACGAGATAGTGTTACGACGTTTTGTTCTTTAAAACGTTTCACTGCTGTCGCAGCAAATATGCTTTATATTCCTGGGAATACAAAAATGAAATTTAATTTTTAAATAATTACCTTATTTAAATTATTTCTTTAATCGGTTTGACCGTTTCGGATTTGCGATTCGAAACTTAAATTACATGGGCGCTCTCTCCCCCCCCTCAAACTCTCTCACACACACACACACACACACACACACACACACTCATATATATATATATATATATGTATTATCAAATAACAGTATAAAGCACTAGATAAAGAGACAACTTCTTTCGTATTTGTATCCCGATAATTGCGAAAACTAGAGAACCAATCATTATTTTAACTGTAGCTTTTTTTTGACCCCCTTACCGTTTACCACAGTTCTAACCTCACCAATCTCACTACTATATAAATCATAAATAAAAAAAATAAAAAAACGTATAAATAAATAACCTAGATTTTTTTTTTCCATATAATTATATGTTATACAATATACATATGTGTATTTCTAATATGAGGAATCGATTGTCAATAAAGCATCGCAGAAAAAAAAATAGATATTTTCTATATCGATCACTGTCTATGTTAATATCATTGACTTCTTGACTGTGTGTGTGTGTGTGCGCGCACACACACACACACACACAGAGAGAGAGACAGAGAGAAGAGAGAAAACGTCTTAATAAAAATTTAATTTTTAAATAAAATCCGTCCATTTACTTTGTTTAAGTTTAAATGAACATATATATGAAACATTTAAAATTTTTCGATTTGATTGTTTATTTCTTTATTACGATTTTCTATTATTCCTGATTCATTTTTCTGTAATTCCAGATTTATGTTTTTATTTTTTTTTATACCACTTGCACAACTGAAATAAATGTAGTCATATGTCATAACTTTTTTATATTCTTGATGTATTGTAATAAAGTTTCTATTTGCCACATCAATATAAAATCACGATCGCATTCTTTATTATCGGACTTAATTATATGTATAAAACTTTATTTCCAAATTTATTATTTCTACCTTTATTTCGAGTCATTAATTTTATATTATTATTTTTTTCAGTTCTATTTTAAATAAAGCTTTATTTTATTCTATTTAAAGCTCTATTTTTCGATTCGAATTTCAGCGACCGTCATCTTCTTTCATTCAAAATAACGACGGTTTAATAAATAATTTAAAAAATAAGGTTTTTGCAGATGAAGTTTTGTGGAAGTTTTGTACCTTTTGATGTTAACGCGCAGTATCCCAAGATTTTCGACAAGGAAGCAGTGGAGATCTGGAAGGATCGGTCGATAAACGGTAACTATTATTGTAAATAGAGGAACTCGTAACCGGTTCTTGCGTAAGGCGTTACACAGTAAGTTGAGACCAAACAATCGAATGATGATTTTATCAACGAATCGATGGATGGAACATCAGTAGATCTTCGTTCGCATTTCTAGCCTATTTTTTCATCGATAAGAATGAAAGCTAAAAGAGAATTTCAATATTTTACTCGCGTTCGGTTGAAATATATTGTTCTGTTTTTGTTTTCATGATATTTTAGGTTTTTGGATCGTTTGTAATCAGTAATAGTTCGCCCTCAAAAATTAGTATTGTTGGTGGTATATCGTACGGAATCTAATACCTGAGTCGCAATATTTTTATTAGGTCTGCATATTGCTTATACTGTATGTATTTTTATTCGCTTAATATTTTTCACGTCAGTTTTATGTCATTCTCTTTCGTATTAACCGAATATATTGGCGTACGAGTTTAGCCGGCTGAATTAATTGTGTAGTGAAAACGAATGGGGAGATGTAACGAGAGAGAAAGGAAACGACAATAGCTGTGTATTTTTCATACGTTAAATTTAATCGATAGTTTTATTTGAGTTGTTGCGTGTTTTATTATGACATTTGATACGCAAAACATACCCTATGAAAACGGTTTAGGACGGTTTTTATTACTCGGCAACTACTCTGTATACTAGACTTGTTTTCTACAATTCCCGTTGAAGAGGTATTCACAAAATTCTGTATTTTACTGCAATAAATTGCCGTTCGACTCGCTTGAACATCACGATTAGGGTTTTGATGCCCAACGCATTGTTCAAATTACATACTACTCGCGCGCGCATACACATATACACATACACATACACACAATCGCCTTCCTTTTCGCTTTCTTTCTTCCTTCCTTTCTCTTACCGTTATTCGTTCGATTAAAAATAAGAGATAAGCAAAATATATAAGCTTTGGGTTATACGTAGGTGGGATCCTGATCTCTTATTATTTTACTAAATCCAGTTATACCGCTCTGCTCGTTGCTCTTCAGCGATACAGATAAATACAAATAGAGATTCGAACTGTGATTTACGTTTACGAAAAGCGACTTTACTGTAGTCGGGCTTATTTTAAAGACGTATTATTTTAGAGTTTTCCAGTATTTTTATGAAAGTCTTTCTTGCCTTCGTAACCCTTTTTCCATCTCGTTTTTGAAAAACTACCTAATTAACGTAACAGTGTCGCTGATACACAGAATTTAGTCCAAAAACGATTTTCATACCTTTATTGAGGATCTAAATAACATTATTTTAAACATCCGCTAAATTGGCGCCTCCGTCGGAAAAATGTTAAAAATAATTTAACGGTAGTCGAATTAAAAGAATTCGAATGTAGTTTAATTATTTTATGTTAAGGACTATTTTTTTACGTAATCTGTTAACGAAGTTGATGGAATTCCTTTTATAATTTATTTTTAGAGAATTAGCGAAAAATTGTACGGTTTTAATGGTAATTTACAGTTTTAGCTAGGGGTTGTTTCTGTATTAAATAAAATTGAAAAACCGCTATTCATGTAGGAAAAAAACAAGATCTAATACGGTGTAAAACTCATTTTATTCAACGGTTTTCTTACGTTCGAGACCGGTAAGCTGAGTTTGTATTTTTTGTGCCTGTAGCGTTATAACATTTCCTGAAAGTTTTTAATATTTTTCTTGAATATCTCTTTACATTCCTGTCTTTGGAAGTTATCAACTTTTATTTTCTTCTGAAATTTTTTTGATTAAATTTTTTCATATCTGAAAACGTAAAGAAAATTCAATTTCAACCCCCGCTCCCACCATGTAACCGAAAGTATAACCTTAATTTTCGTCGAAAATTCTGTAAAAAATAGACGTGTTTGAAATCCAAATTAATTGTTTAAATGCAAACGCATGAATTAATGTTAAGGTATAACAGTAAATATAAAAGATTATTACAAAACGAATCGTAATTTCGGTATCAAAAATTATTTTGAGCATATCTTTTAGTATACGTTGAACGGGATGCCGATGAATCTTGTTTTTTTTTTGTTTTTAATTAATATTATTTAAAAATTCACGAAAAGAGTAATATTGTTCCCGTAAAAGAAATTTATTTTATTGTATTTTAAATAAATCGGTTAGAAAATTTTCCAAATGATTTGGCAGTTTATTAAAACGATAGCATAATATGGCTCTTTCTCGTAAATATAGTATCGAGTTATAAATGAAAACAGTCCCGTTGTGCGGTTTGGTAAAGATGGATATGGTTATTTTTTTAAGTATAAGTGACCGTTCTTTTTAACAAAAATTGCACATTCATACAGAAAGCAGAAAAAAAATTAGAAATATGGATTAGGAGATGTAAAATCTAAACTGAGTTTCCGATTCCTAGATTATCGTCTTTTCTCATCTTAAAATTATATTAATCGGTTGATCTCCATAACTCCTTTAATTTTTTTTAATTTATTTAACACTTTATTAATAATTAAGAGCATTCTGTACCTACCCATTCTGAAAAAGAAAACATGTCAAGACGCATTTTTCAATATTGTGATGGACATATTAAAATATTTTAACCGATTTGCGTGAAATGAAAACTGTTTGTAATGAAATTATTGGCTTATTAGATTTGCTTTTTGAAATTGCACTAAATGTATCTTGAAATTATTCATTTACTGTCAAAGTTAACAAAGTTTGCGAATAATTCTCGTTAGATAAAAAAAAATATCAAAATTTGAAAAAGCAATCTAGTATATGGACTTTAAAAAATAAATTTTTAAAACCAGAGTGGAACAATATTAAGTCCGTAATCTGGGACCCTGTAAACGCTTGCAAATCGGTAAATAACAAATCTTTTAATCCATTTTAGCGCCCATAGTGAGTGTGCTTAGTACTACCTTAGTACTACTTCACAAGTTTTAAAGCGTATAAAAGTTTGTTTAGATAACTTACAAATTCGATTGAGGTCTCATTTCATAGCAAAACATATCAAGTTTTGGCTCGCATAATTTTTTTGTACCGGATTCGGCCTCCATCGTTATTAAAAATAGATACTTACTGGTATGGAACGTGCTCGCTGTTCGTTTTGGTTTCACGATTTGAAACCATCAACTGCAGTTCAATTTAGTTTTCGTAGAAAGTAAAGGGAGCATCCTAGTAGGCGTAAAATTTACTCTTGGCACCAAATCTTCATTGAAATAAGTTGTTCTGGTAGACATACTAAATCGCCAGGTCGCCCACGCGTCTCTGAAGCTGCTGTTGAAAAACTCGGAGAAATCTTTGCACGTAATCCGAAAAAATCAACTCGACCTGCGTTACCAGAGAATGGCAATCTACAAACGACTGTTTGGCGCGTATTACGTAAGCGATCGCACTTGAAGCCGTACAAACTGGCTGCGATTCAACACATCGCAGATGCCTACGAAGTTGCACGGCTGCAGTTTTGCGTGGAAATGATGAATAGATTTGCAGACAACGATACTTTTTAAGACGATGTAATTTTTAGCGATGAGTCAACGTTTGACATTGCGCCAAGGTGTACACCCCTAACTGCCGAATATTGGGTAGCAAAGGCCCTCATGAAGTAGCCAAAGCTACTTTTGTTGATCCGAGATTAAAAAAAACCGCGTTTGACGTAGAAGAAAATGCAAAAAACGGATAACCGATGAGGTTAACAAATTTAATCGATTCAAAGCGAATGGACGTCGGTACTCGGCCGTAAATAGAAATCTTAGAACCTCAGACACAACAAATCCTAACGATTGTCTTTGGAGTTTATTTGAAGAAAAATTACGAAAGTGCAAACAACAACTACCCCTGGAACAACCGGAATATTGCAAATACGACGGTATTTGGAAATGCCACGCTTAAATAGACGGAAAAATTTATTTGGAATTTTGGGTATACGAGATAAATTTAAAATACTCCTGTTTACCTGCAACGTCACTTCTCTCAGAAAGAGTGTTATCCAAGGCCGGGCGAAATAAATTTTTTAAATTTAAATTTTTCGCGGAATTTTAAACCGATATATCTTTTATTACTTGTTTTTTCCTGTTATGAAGTTTAATAATTTTTAAATTCAGGAAAAAAAATTAAAACCGTAATCTAATAAGTGTTTTTGTGAAAAAAATTAATTAAAATATTAAATAGATTGTAAACTAATTTAAATATATATATAAATGACATTTGAAATTGATAGAGGACATTCCTATTTTGTTTATAGCGTGCACGGGGTTCGATTAAAAAATAATGTATAAGGGAATAGGTTACAAACGCAAAACGAAAGTATCGAGCGATTACATCTTCCGTTTAACTGATTTATAGATATTTTTAACGTACGTGAGAAGTCGTTTGAAAATAAAAACAAGTGAATGACGGTATTATTTTTTATATAAGCAAAATAAGAACCATTTACATAGGCGGCCGTAAATTGTTTAGAATTTCTCTTCGAAAACCTTTGAGTTAGCTAATATGTCAAAATATTTTTTATTATTGAATAAAAGAAGACGGTTAGTATGGATTCATTTTTATATCGTGTAATTTATAAACATTACAGATCGATTTATGTCGGTTTTGTTTTCCTTTTATTATCAAACAGTCTTGCTGACAAGTAAAAAATTATCTTCCCACACATTTTCTTATTTCTTCACTTAATGTTTAATGATTGTGTGTGTGTGTGTGTGTGTGTGTGAGTGTGAGTCTCTCTCTTTCTCTCCTCTCACTCTCTCTCTCTCTGTGTGTATATATATATATATATATATATATATGTGTGTGTGTGTGTGTGTGTGTGTGTGTGTGTGTGTGTGTGTGTGTGTGTGTGTGTGTGTGTGTGCAAAACAGTTTAACCTTTGACTACTATCGTCATTTAGCCCCGACCGAAATCTGTAGCGTATGAAAAATGCCACACCTGACCGGGATTCAAACCCGGGACCTCCTGAAGATTTATCTGTACATTTTTAAAATTACAATCGGGTTTGAATTTGGAAAGTAATAAAAGTACGGTATATCTATATTGCGATTCTTTGTTTAGCGTAAGTACTGAAAAAATAATTATGTAAATTAATTTTTAGAAATTTTTCCTTTAACTTACCTAACCTTAAAAATTTTAATTCGATAAATTATTGTAACTAAAGTTTTAATTTATCGACTGAATATTTTTTTTCTATATGATTATTTATACGAACAGAAATGAATTTGTTGTTTAAATAGTCCAAATTAATGATGCTATCAAAACTCTACATTTTATAGAATTTTACGATGCCGTTCATCGGAATAAAATGGAGTTCGTGTGAATTCCTAATTTTTTTACCGATAAGTAAAATATCGAATTCGTTTAAAGTTCCTACTATTCATCGGGTAAGGGCCTAAACTTATATAAGTAAAGTCTTTTGATATCACCAACCGTTGGCCCAGGGGGTGGAAAAAATTGGGTTTCGAAGACAAAAAAATCGTACCTCCCTTAATAGGCACAGTGTCAAATACGTTTAAGGCGGTAATTAGTCGTCTAAACGTACCTAAAACTTTTGTCCGAACCAGTTTTTTCTATCCCTAACCCTTAGGTAAGGGATGACCAATATGTTGCTGGAATTGTAAGATGGGGCTTGTGGTAAGCTAAACGCGTGAAACTTTTTTCGCATGCAACCGTTGTCGAATTGAGTAAATTTGAAGTTTTCTTAACTTTAAGGTGGACATGTTTTTATCCCCTCCTTAGCAGCGGCGAAATCTCTTTTTTTCAACTTTTTTTATTTAATTATATTGATTTATTAATAATTATTAACCGCTGATCGTAAAAAAGGTTTACAATAAATAATTATTCAATAGTAACAAAATATATGAAAAAAGAGCAGTAGTTATTAGTGAAATAAAATTTTATGTACTTTTCATTTAAAAAAAAAAGGAAATGAAATCGGATTCAATCCGATGTACCTTCCCCTTGTATAAGCAAAATATTTCATCGATTATAATTTTATTTGGCTATAACTCTGGAACCGAGGAAAATAAGTACCGCTTATGACATAACGTTGAAAAGTTATTAATAAGGGCATAAGCCCTTATTAATAACCCTTATAGCCCTTATTAATAACTGCAGTAATAATACTGCAGTTAAGAAAAAATCCAAATTATTTTTTGGATTATGTGCTTTTTCAGAAGTCGATGCAATCAAAAGTGGAGGTACATAATTAGATGTTACAACAGTTCTAAATCCAATATTTCAACATTCTACGCCTAATAATTTTTGAGTTATGCGAGGTACAGACGTCACACCGAAACTAGTCAACATGGATTCAGGGATGGTCAAATGGAAATTTCCGTTGCAATGTAAAAACCGGAATTTTTCGCGATTACAATACTTCCTTCGTACAAGGGTGTAAAAATCTATATTTATAAATAATAGTTAATTATTTTAATTCGTCCCAAATTATTTTTATCGATAACTGGTCCCTGGTTATTGAATTCACTGCTCTAACAATTCGATTTCGCAGATCTTGAAGAGTAGCAGGCTTAATCGGGTCGGTCTAGTGATTAACTCGTCATCGCAAATCAGCCGATTTCGAAGTCGAGAGTTCTAAGGTTCAAATCCTACCAAAGGCAAGAATAACATTTTACGGATTTGCATGCTATATAATGTTCTTTGGTGGTTGGGATGCAATTAACCATACATCTCAGGAGTGGTCGACCTTAGTTACCGGATTCACGATCTAGTATTCAAATCTGTGTAAAAATAACTGCCTAAGGTATATTAAAAAATCTGATGTGGACACCACATGACTTCCTTTTATGTCTATTAAATTACATATATATATATTTTTTCTTTTAAATGAAAAGCATATAAAATTTTATTTCATTAATGACCTCCGATATTTTTTCATTTTTTTATTGTAATTATTGAATAATTATTTATCGCAAAACTTTTTTTTACAATCAGAGGTTAATAAATAAATCAATATACGGGTATTAAAAAAAAAAAAAAAAAAAAAGTTAAAAAAAGTAGGTGAAGTCTGATTCGAAACGACGTGCTTTCTCCTAAGATCCAAGTATTTCATCGAGTAAAATTTCATTTGGCTATAACTCTGGAATCGATGAGAATAAGTACCGCGTATGATATATCGTTAAAACGCTCTCGGTGAGGGCTTATTACTGCAGTTAAGAAAAATTCCAAAATCCAATTTGTTTTTGGATTTTAAGCTTTTTAAGACACTTGTTCACTTGTGTAACGCCGGTTCAGTCGACTGTAATCAAAATGGGAGGTGCACATTTAGATGTTACAATAGTTCTAAATTCAGAGTTTCTACATACTACGGTTAATCGTTTTTGAGTTATGCGAGATACATACATACGTACGTACATACATACACCGAAATTAGTCAAATTAGATTTAGGGATGCTCAAAACGGATATTTCGGTTGAAATCTGAAAACCGAAATTATTTCGCGATCGCATACTTCCTTAAAATATGTTATAACTTATGTTACACTTTAAAAATATGTTACAAATATAAAGATATGTTATTACTTCCTTGTACGAAGTAAAGGAAATATTGTCCTCGCGAAAAAATTCGGTTTACAGATTTCAACGGTAATATCCATTTTGACCATCAGTAAACCCAATTTGATTTGATTATTCGGCGTGACGTATTTATGTATGTAGTACGTACGTAAGTATCTGAGTGTGAATGTGTATGTGTCTATGTGTGAGAGTGTGTATGTGTGTACGTGTATTTGTGTGTGTGTGTGTGTGTGTGTGAGTATGTGTGAATGTATGTTTGAGAATGTGTGTGTGCATGTGTGAGCGAATGTGTGTGTGTATGGTTTTTGTATGTGTATGTGTGTATGCACATCTGTGAATGTGTGTGTGTGCGTCTGCAAAAGTGCGAAAGTGTGTGTGTGTGTGTGTGTGTGCGCTCGCGCGTGTGTGTGTGTCTGTCTGTCTGGCTGTATAGATGGGTATGGGCGTGTGTTTTTGTGTGTATTTATTTATTCGTATGATTGTTTATGTGTGTGTTTTTTTGTGCGTGTATGTATGTATGTATGTATGAGTGTTATTGTATATATATATATATATATATATGTATGTTTGAGGAGTGAGAGTGAGTGATAATGAGTGTATGAATGTGTTATGTGTATGCGTGAATGGTTGCGCGCACGCGTATGTGTGATTATGTCTATGAATATTTGTATCAGTGTGTGTATGAGCTTATGTGTATGTATGTATGTTTTCGTATGTGAATGTGTGAGTATATGTGTGTAAGTGTTGTATCTGTGCGCGTGCGTGTATGTGTGGTTATATATATATATATATATATGTGTGTGTGTGTGTGTGTGTGTATTATTGAATTATTATTTATAATAAAAATTTGTTTGTAATCAGAGGTTAGTAAATATTAATAATTCAATATATAGATTTAAATTAAAAGGAGATGAAGTCTGATTCGAAACGACGTGCTTTCTCCTAAGATCCAAGTATTTCATCGAATAAAATTTCATTTGGCTATAACTCTGGAACCGGTGAAAATAAGTACCGCTTATTATACATCGTCGAAAGGCCGTCATCCAAATCGTTTTGGATTTTGGACTTTTTTGGACACTTATGTTTCAGTCGAATGCAATCAAAGGGTAGGTGCACAACGAGATTTTACAGCAGTCCTAAATTCAAAATTTTAACATACTTCGGCTTATCGTTTTTGAGTTATGCGAGATTCATACGTACGTACTGAAGTCACGCTGAAAGTACTCAAAATGGATTCAGGGATAGTCAAAATGGACATTTCCTTTGAAATCTGAAAACTGAAATTTTTCGTGATCACAATACTTCCTTCACTCGTACAAGGAAGTAAAAATCAAACTGAGCGCGAAACGTAAGATAGTTGTAGGTTATCAGAGTAAATTGATTACGGGTTTCTTTGAAAAATGTATAGGCTATTTTTAAAATTTCGAAATAAATATTTTTTTTTGTAATATTATTTTTTTTTTATCTCTACTTGTTATTTTATTTATTAAATTTTCTATTGTAGAAAAATCATATTACAAGTAATTACAGACGTTAAATAAAACCGATAAAAAAAACCTTTTTCTCTTCTGCCGATTTAAATTTTGTAAGAAGATTAATATATTTAAAATAGCGCCTCTTTGTATAGATAAATAAATAAAATTATTAACAAATCGTAAATAAGACATTAGTTTAAACGTATTATTTCATTTTATTTAATAATATTATTTAGATAAAGAGTTAAAAATGTACTTTCAAAAATTGAATCCAGTAAACAAAAATAGACGGACGCGAATGGAGTATGAGGACAGTGGATATTATCCTATACTTCGGCAGTAATACTTATCTTTTCTTGTCATTTGCAGTTTCTAGAAAAGGAAACCGATTCAAAATTATTAAATAGCAGTTCTAAAATTATTCAGTTTGAGTAAACTTTCGTTGTGATTTTACGCTTTTTATCTATACGTATTTCATAGATTATTTTTCATATAATGTTCATTTATTAATGCAGAATTCAAGCAGCACCTAAGCGAGTAATTAGGCTCTTACAAGCGATCAAATCATTTAATCTGTACTTTTGTAATTTTTAAAAATAATTTCCAATTAATTAAAATCTGTTCGTGATATTTAGAATTCATAACAAAAAAATAAAATAACCAACAGATATTCAACGGCTACCGGGTTGGTCTAGTGGTGAACGCGTCTTCCCAAATCAGCTGATTTGGAAGTCGAGAGTTCCAGCGTTCAAGTCCTAGTAAAGCCAGCTATTTTTACACGGACTTGAATACTAGACGTGGATACCGGTCTTCTTTGGTGGTTGGGTTTCAATTAACCACACATCTCAGGTATGGTCGAACTGAGAATGTACAAGACTACACTTCATTCACACTCATACATATCATCCTCATTCATCCTCTGAAGTACTATCTAAACGGTAGTTACCGGAGGCTAAACAGGAAAAAGAAAGAAAGATATTCAACGGCTAAATTATTAAAATCATAAACTTCTGTAATCGGTGATACACTGTGTCGTAGTTCTGTTAATTGTCACGAGTAATGTATTCCTTGATTTATCACAAGAGATTTTGACCCGTGATATAAATAATTCTTTCGCTTTAATTAATTATTTACAACGAACGATAATTTGAAGATTTACGTTTAGTTCTCGTACGGTTTCATATTTCTGGTATTCGAAATAGAATCTGATTGCGTATTTTTCACCTGATACAAACCACCTTTAACCAACCCCTCTTATGAAATCTTTTGTAAACAATTTTGTTTTTTAGATTTAACTAATTCATTAATACAAGTGTCATCTATATAAAGTTTTTTTTTTCAGTAATGTTTTGTTAAATCTTAAAACATAATTTCAATTTATTCCTTTTATCATTATTTATTATTATTAGCCAAAACAGCTTCTTTTGTTTTTCATGTAGGTCCTGATGTTTTTACGCAATAATCCAATCTCGTGCTTTATTTAATAGGTATGTAATTACTAACCCTTTCTGTAATTTAAAGGTTTACAAATTTTAACTAAGTTTCTTTATCGCTTAATATTTTTTTGGTTTTTCTTCGCACCTTAGCGGCGACCGACTTTTATTCATGATTTTGTTCGTTACCGTATCTGTAATTATATTGTAATGTAACCGTAATTATATTCTGTGTACGTTTTGATCCTAGATATTTTTTTAGTAAAATCCATCGTCCGCTTGTAAATCGCAGGTCCGACGGGTATAAAATCTCCCTTAAAAATTATCAAAATGTTTACTATAAAAATTAACCAAAATTTTATCGAGTTTAAATTTTCCGTATTAACTTTAATGAAAATAAGTCGTGAACAAGAACGTACTGAAAACATAAGAGCGCGCGAATTGTGTGGAACTAACATTTACGTACAACTTACATCGATCACCATATTGCAGAAAATCATCCTATCGATTATTTTTTTCTGCCCTTTACTTTTTACTTCTACTCGAAACCGATGTACAGATAAACTTGTAAATTCGTTTACGGTACGGATGTAACTTGTACGCATTTGCATACCGGTATTAAATAAATAAAAAATAAAATTGTTATCTCAAAAAGGGTCATACAGCTCTAACATTTCGTTTAGCGACGTAATTGAAACACCGATAATATAGCGACCACCTCCGAAATGTTTTTCATATTCGAAACTGTAGCCGCAGTTTTATAGTTTATATATCTTATATATGGTCAGGACTTTTTTATTTAAGCGATGACAATTTTTTGACATCGCTCAGTGAAAAAAAAACTAATTTTAATTATTACAAATTTGCACTAACGACACTTTCTAAACGATTTAGTTCTATAGCGGACCGATCAGCGAATTTTACTTCCTACTCGCTACTCAGGGAGAAACTACATCGATAATACAAATTACGTACAGAAATCGATTTTAATCCTACATTTAGGTCAGTTTTTAATGATAAAAAATCGTGGTATATGTTTTTTTCACCGGCTTGACGCAATATCTTTAGGATTTTTTAATAATTTTTATCGAAATAATATAATTTTATATTATTACTGTCGTTATTTTTCGAAATTTCAATTAGAGGTTATAATTATATCGGTGGATTTTGCTTTAGAACACGTAATACTCTTTATTTTAAAAATATTATTACATATAAAAAATTAAATTTTATTCTTTAAATAAAATTGACGAGCGATTTTTTATTTTTGTTACAGAAAAAGCCATACGATTTTGAAAATTTAAACGAAAGTTTAAAGGTAATTCAACTATTAGAACAACTAAGACTGTCATCCGTACGAGGAAACCTGGAAGGTGTTAAAAGTGCAATCGAACAAGATATTTCATATTAAATATTTATAATATAAATAATAACCGCGTAATAATACAAAAGATAATTAAGCGAAGTTTAAAATACGATCAAGAACGATCGAATCTATTTCTTTCACTATTAGAAGTCCAAAAACGACGAATATTAAGTTAATAATAACAGAAATAGTCGATGAAGACTTAAATTTAATTTACTTAAAGGGATTTTATCTGTTCCGGTTCCAGTGAATTATGGACGGGCACCGACAGAAAACAAATAATATACGCGGTCGGATGAAATGAAGGTAAAATTATAGGCGGTCGGTAAACATAATACGTATACTGCAGAAAATAAGTACCGTAAATAATCATTTAAGCACTCCTGTGTACTAACGGCTTTCCTTCTGGACGCCATTTTGTGATTTTCAACAAAAAATTATTTCTCAGGAGCCGGTAAACCTACAGTAATTAAAATTTTATAATGACACCTTAAAAATTGGCGGCCATCATAATTTTTTTATTCTTAAATATCTTTGTGATTGTTAATTTGATATAATTTTTACTAACACAAAATTTATTAAGCATTTTATTTTGAAGAAAATGACACCTCATTTGTAAAATTCCGTTGACAAACAATCGAATTATAGCAGACAATTAACCCGGCAGTACGCTTTTGCTAGCTGGTAATTTTTTGTCTGTTTCTATTTTCTCCATTAATTATAATAAAATTTATTAATAACAAATAATAATATAAAAAATTAATAGTAATATAATAAAAATTATCAGCTTTTAATATTTTATTCCTTCTACGTTGTATGCTTGGAAATGCAAAAGTTTAATAATATTTAATCAAGACACATTTATAAAATTATTATAATAGTTCGTTCCTTCAATTCTGCAGTCGAAACATTTTATTTGCTTTTTGCCTATGCGTGTGTGTGCGTGTGCGTGTGTGTGTATGTATGTATGTATGTATGTATGTATGTATGTATGTATGTATTGAAACATAATGGACGCACACTTATATCACAGTCACAAAAACTAAAAGAGAGAATACGAAGAGATTTGTTAGTTATTTAATAAATCGTTTATATTACAGAGCATGCTTACTCACTTTTTATCTCTCTCATTCTCTCTCTCTCTCTCTCTCTCTCTCCACAAATATATATATATATATATATTTTTTTTTACTGGACAGCTGTCATTATTTTGTCTACTATTTTGAATGATTTATGGCTTTTAGTTGTCTTGCAGTGTCACTTTGTTTTTTAACGGTAATGTTTTATACTCTCTAGTTCTGCAGTTGCTATGCTATATACGTTTCTTTTCTAATGTACTTTAATCAGTTATATTCTTTCTAATAAATAGAATAACATTTCTTTAAAGATATATTCACTACCATTTGAATTATTAAAAAAAAAATCAATAAAATTATTTCTTTAATCTTTTCTCTTTTTTTTTTTTAAATATTTTTTTTTCGGTTGCGGAACATTTCTTAACTAATAATTGGAGATGATTTATAAAAATATAAGATAAATTATAATTTTCACTTATTATTAAATAATCAGATGTTTCACCATCTCTATTACATACACATTTTTAAAAGTACATAGAATTTTATTTCACTAACAACTTCTGATTTTTTATTGAATAATTATTTATTGTAAAATTCCTTTTACAATCACGGGTTAATAATTATTAATAAATTAATATATTTAATTAAATTTAAAAAAAAAACATGTTAAAAAATGGAAAAGGAGATGATGTCTGATTCGAACCGATATGCCTTTTCCTTATAGATCCAGATATTTCATAAATTAAATTTTCCTTTGGGTGCTCTAGAACCGATGGAAAAAAGTACCACTTGTGATATATCATTGAAAAGCTCTTAACGAAGGCCTATTACTGCAGTTAAGAAAAAGTCCAAAATGAAATTTGTTTTGGATTTCGGGCTTTTTTGGACACTTTTCATTCAGTCGATTGCAATCAAATGGGAAGGTAAACAACTAGATGTTACAGTAGTAATAAATCCAAAATTTCAACATACTACGGCTAATCGTTTTGTAGTAGTTATGCGAGATACGTAATTCACCGGTGCTAAGTTGGAGATAAAAAAGATTTCCTTCTTAAAGTCAAGAAAAACTTCAAATTTACTCGATACAACAACGGTTGGATGTGAAAAAAGTTTCAGATATTTAGCATACGAAAGCCTCATCTTACAGTTCCAGCAAAATTTTGGTCATCCCTTGCCGAAAGGGTTGGTCATATAAAAAATCGTTTCAGACAAAGGTTTTAGGTAATGTTTAGAGGACTACCGACCGCTATAAACCGATTCGATACTGTGCCTATTAAGGGAGGTAAAATATTTTTTATCTTCGATACCCCATTTTTCCCACTCCCTGAGCCAACGGTCGGTGATATAAAAACACCTTACTTAAATAAGGTTTTGGCCCTTATTCAAAGAACAGTAGGAATTTTAAATGAATTCGATGTTTTACTTAATAGGAAAGTTATAGCGATATTTTCTTTTATCGAAAAATCCCTCCCCCATTTCCACCCGACAGGAGAGACTTTTGTTATCTTTTTAGAATGTCAATAAAGCTTTAATACTGTAATTACGATAAAAATTTAAATATTATTACGTTACCCGTATACGAATGACGGCTAAAAGGTAATGCACACTGGAACGTAACGGAAAAACAAAAAGTACCACTAAGCGACCGATCCGGCAATATTGAATTATCATCCCCTACTTCTAACATTCCAAAACTCGTTGATCCACACCCTTTCATTTTGTGTCAGTAGCTATTGTTGCGGTGTCGAGCACGCCTGCCGGACAAGTCTGCTCAACGCGTATAAAACAATGTGCGGTAAAAAATATTGTAACAACGGAAAAATGAACGCCAATATAATTTATCGTTGTGTAAAAGCCTTTTATGGTGATTAAACTGTTAATCCAAGCGATGTGAGTAGACGGGGGATAAAATTCACGCGTTTTAAAGCCGGTAAAATGAAAAACGAAGATGAATCGTGCAACGGTCGACCGGTTTCTGTGACCGATGAGGAACACCGAAACGAGTCGGAAACACTGCTGTTCGTGCTTCTAAAACGCCTTAGCAGATGTGTACGTCGTTTCGACAATCCACGGAGCCGGTAATTCTGCAATTTGGAAACGCTCGACTCCCAAACATCGTGCGCAACCGTAGAGACTTTCGTGAAATTGAAATTTTTATGTTTCATTAGTCCAACCGAATTACACTTAGAGAAAAAAATTGTTACCTGGACTTTTATAAGTGAAAATGGTAAAAGGGATTATAATAAACGTAAAAAAATAAATGCGTGAGCGGAAGTGGTGGAGGGATGATTTGGGGGATGAAGAAAATTTCCCCGTACAAAAGTTGTAGATCGTGCAAAATCTACAAGTTTGGTAGAGATCACTTTGTAACATAACCTCAAAATTTCCGAGAAAAATGTGAAAAATCTTTTTTCTTTTTTTTTTTTTTTAATTTCCGCAAAAATCATTTAATTTTAACTAATCTTTGTGAAAGTGTGCCTTTCTGTGTCTTAAATAACCACAAATTTTTTTGACGTCTACTTTCGCCGGAAATCGCAATAATACAATTTTTCACCCCTTTTCAACCCCCAAATCAACCCGCTACCTACCCCCGCTCACGATTTTAACTTTTTTACGTTTATTATAAGCCCGTTAACATTTCCACTTTTAAAAGTTCGGGTAATAATTTTTTCCCCCTCTAAATGAGTTATTTCGATCGGTCGACTTATTCTCCTTGCTTATCAGATTTTCGCTTCTTTCCGCTATAAAGAGGGATATGGAGGGTATTCGTATCTTCACGGATGATGAACTGAAGGAAACAATGCGGTTGTGAATCAAGGAAAGACCGCCGGTATTCTTCATCGACAAAACGAGAAAGTTAGTTCACCTTCGGGAGAAATATGCAGCTGTAAATAATGATTACGTAAAAAATTAAATTTATGTATTTGTAGCAAATAAAATTACGTCACGAAAGCGCATTTTGTTTGTACTTTTGTTTCATTCGATTATCTCTTTTCATTTACGAAGTACGAGTGAATCATCATCACATTTAAATCGGTTAAAAAGGTGTTAAAAACAATGAGCTGGCGGCGTATTATATTTTAGCCACCCCGTTTAAATTACACGATTGTTTTAATTAAGTAGTAGGAAACAAATACGCGTATCTTTGTCCGTTTTTTGTTACCTTAACAACTATAACTTATAAATAGATTGTACTATTTATTAAATCGATTTATTACAAAATAATAACGGCTAAAACTTTTTTTATTTTCGTTATCACGAAGCTTGTTAGAACTTCGTCGGTAAGAGGCGACGAAGTCAACTAACTACGTTTACAGTTCTTAACATGATCTACCCTAAGAGTGAAATGAAAATGGAAAAAAGTACTAGGTAGCGTACAAAAAACTTCTTAATGTACTTTAAATAATAAATTTTAAAAGAAAATATACTACAGCTTGTTTTAATAGTAAATTCTGTTATGCAAATGAAAGTACCGAAGATGAAACAATTTCTTCAATTCTCACCGCATTAAAAAAAATAAAAATAAAAATATTAGCTTACAAGAGATTATATTAGTTTTATTAAAAAAAAGAAAAATATGGTATCAAGTGAACGATATGATTATCGACAAAATAAATTGGCCGTGGAATTCGATTTGTTTGTTTTAGAAAGGCGATAAATAATAATAATAATTCTTTATTCCATAATACATATACAAAAAATAATGTTTTTACAATATACAGTAACATATAACTATGATAACTGAAAAATATAAAATTAAAATTAATAAATTAATTTACAAAATTTCTCTTAAGTTAATTAAAATCACAATATCCTTAATTACTAGTACATTTAAACTAATTTAATTAATTAAACGTAGCGTTAAATGAATTTCCATTAATAAGTTTAAATTCTTAAAAATTAACATTAAATTCTTAGATTTGATCTAATAAAAAAAAATCTAAAAACAAAAAAACACAGTTTAAGAGACTAACAATAAAACTGAGATTAATGCTTTGTTATTTATTACCGTTAATTACTTAAAAAACAAAAGTATATGTACTAAAGATAGGCGCCTCCTTAGCGCATAGCTGTGTTGAGGTCACCATCAGTTCTTAAATTAATCAGTTGAGACGGATGGTAACAAGTTTCTCTAATAAAAACAAAGATTCATTTAATAATTATTTATAACCTAAGAAAATTACACATAGTAGAACTTTACCTTCAATGTTTACACGATTACTTAACGACTTATTTAACACGTACTTACTCGTAACTTAATTACGATTATTCAATGACTAATAAATTAGTGTCGCTCGATGAAAAATGAAATTTAGTTTGTTAATTAAAAAGAAATTGAATATCCTGCAACGTCAAAAGCCATAGTCTCAGCCTTTTGGAGAAGATCGGTAGAGAATTTGCGGATGTTATAGAAACTGGAAGTTTATTAAACAACTTTGGGGCACAATAAATGAAGAAGCGTTTATAAGCCTCGTTTTTCGGAAACGGAATAGCTACACGGTTCTGTGCTTGTAGTCTGCCTGAATAAACACTATCATTACCGCTCATATAACCTCCTCTAATATAGAATATCCGTAAACCCCGATAAACATAAATATACCTTAACGGTAAGATTAGCAATCTTTCTAACAGCGATAAAGACGGTTCAAATCTATTTACTTTAGTCATAATGATTACGATCTTCTTTTGAGCAATCGTAACAGGATTGAGAGTAGAAATATACGTACCTCCCCAACAGCAAATGCCGTATTGCAATTTTGAATTATTAATCGAATAATATATTGTTTTAAGGACAGAAATTGGACAAATATGTTTAAGATAATAGAATTTTCTAAGCGCTGAATTCACGTAACCCGTAATACCAGTTATATGAGCCTTCCAGTTAATAAATTTTAGTAATAAATCCGTAAGAAAACAATCAGCAATTCATTAAAAAAAAATTAAAGAATAATCTAACAAAACGCAGCGACATCCAAAAAAATTACATTGAAATTTAAACCGTTAGGTAAGAGTCTCGCAGATATAATTTCTTCCTCTTGGGAAACAAAACTTTTTGAAATACAAATAAAAGTGTTTTTTTAAAAAAAAACGATACTGATATCAAAAAAAGGTACGCTACATTTTTGTTATCAAAGTCTGTTATTAATTTAGAATCTAAAAAAAAAAAATAGACGTTAAATATATGTAATAGACAATAAATGTACAATAATAGATAATAAACGATGTTTAAGCGTTTTATATAATAAGCAAAAATATAAAAATTTGTTAAAAACCTCTTATCGGTCCGATTTAATTCACGTGTGATTCATATCGCATTTACAGAAATAATACGATTCTTATCGTCGTTTAATAAATGAAATCGGGCGGGTAAGAGTTTTGTAACAAATTGTTTTTTTTTTTTTTGCTTATTATATTGAACGCTTAAACATCGTTTATCATATATTATTGTATATCTGTTGTCTATTAACATGTATTTTTTTTAAACAAAATTCTAAATTAATAACATATTTTGATAATAGAAATGTATTGTCTTACCTGTTTTGATATCGGTATCGTTCTGTTAAAAAACAGTTTTATTTATATTTAAACTTTAATTTTCAATTTCCGTTTAGGAAAACGTTTCCGGTATGACGTTTTCGTAAACACATTGCGGTACGTAAAGGAATATCATATATGTCTTATACAATAATATCGACGACTTTATCCTGGGGGAAAATAGACTCTCAGCTCGGTCGTTAAATTCCAACAATTTCCCTTTATGTTCTTAGAGTTTAAAGTCGAAATTAACAAGGAACGTAAAAGAGTAGAGAACAATCCCTGGCATCCCTTTGGCTCATCGTAACAAAGTAACAAACTTTTTTTTGTATTTTTATTTTATTAAATAAAAATTTTAATTGAAAAATATTATTTTTATGTAATTTAATACGATAAATAGTACCTTTTAGCGTACTCGATGACTTAAATTAAAGGAATTCCTTGACGATTTAAAAAAAAATTAAAACCGGCTTATTAAATACGAGGGTGGTTCAATGATTACCAACGGTGAAAAAACTATTTAATAGAATAAACTTAATTTTTTCAAATACGGCACAATTTGTATATAATATTATTCACATATTATAAATAAATGAAATTCAACCTTACCGACAATTCGTCTGCGCTCTCTTTTCTAGTAATTTCGGTCATTCGGCCGTCCTCACGAAAAGTTATTCTTCAATTTCAGATCGTTAAAATTAAATTATAGAGAACGTAAATTTATAAAATGTTAAAATCAGAACCGGTAGTCGTAGTATAAAGTTAGTCGTATTTGTTACGTTACGTAATAAGGTCGCAGTTGTTATGAATATTAGCGGTTAGAGAAAAACAGTTGAGGTATCCCGATAATTATAAATTATTTGTTTAAATAAAACATCGTCCTCGAATCTGGTCTGTTTCTTGATTAATTAATTTTTATAATATTATATATTGACTTTCTCGAGGATACCGGTTTTAGAAAAGTCGTTCGAAATATCTAATATTTTAATAAAATGATCGGGATTGTAGTCGTGTGTATTTTGTAATATGCGTCTTTATATTGTTAATATGCTCTTTGACTGTAATAGAAAAAGAACGGTCGGTCGTACCTATATATTCTAAACGGCAGTTTTCACATTTCAAACTATAGACTCCTTGTTTATATTTTTGGAGTTTGTTACTTTAGTTTGATCGTTATCGTTTATAATATTTATTAAAATATATATAAAATAGATTAAATTCTATTTTTATATAAGGTTTTTCTAAGTTATTTGATAACTCTATATTGACTTTTTATATATCCTAATTTTAATTTTAAAGTATAATTTATCGATCGGTTGTTAATTGTAATCGGTTGATATTGTTATATTCTTTATAATATTTATTTCGGAATTTTGTTTTAAATTGTTGCGTCTGAGATATTTGATCGCTTTATAGATTAAAAAATTAGAAGCTGCCGTTTTTTGATTCCACGAATGAGACGAATTAGCTTGTATTATAGTGTATGTCGAGTTGGTTTTCTATATATATCGATTTTTAAAGTATTATTATTAAGGTTTTTTTCGGCGATCACATCTAAATAATTGTTTTTTTTGTCTTCAGTCATTTGACTGGTTTGATGCAGTTCTCCAAGATTCCCTATCTACTGCTAGTCGTTTCATTTCGGTATACCCTCTACATCCTACATCCCTAACAATTTGTTTTACATATTCCAAACGTGGCCTGCCTACACAATTTTTTACTTCTACCTGTCCATCCAATATTAAAGCGACTATTCCAGGATGTCTTAGTATGTGGCCTACAAGTCTGTCTCTTCCTTTAACTATATTTTTCCAAATGCTTCTTTCTTCATCTATTTGCCGCAATACCTCTTCATTTGGCACTTTATCCACCCATCTGATGTTTAACATTCTCCTGTAGCACCACATTTCAAAAGCTTCTAATCTTTTCTTCTCAGATACTCCGATCGTCCAAGTTTCACTTCCATATAAAGCAACACTCCAAACATATACTTTCAAAAATCTTTTCATGACGTTTAAATTAATTTTTGATGTAAACAAATTATATTTCTGATTGAAGGCTAGTTTCGTTTGTGCTATTCGGCATTTTATATCGCTCCTGCTTCGTCCATCTTTAGTAATTCTACTTCCCAAATAACAAAATTCTTCTACCTCCGTAATCTTTTCTCCTCCTATTTTCACATTCAGTTGTCCATCATCATTATTTCTGCTACATTTCATTACTTTCGTTTTGTTCTTGTTTATTTTCACGCGATAGTTCTTGCGTAGAACTTCATCCGTGCCGTTCATTGTTTCTTCTAAATCCTTTTTACTCTCAGCTAGAATTACTATATCGTCAGCAAATCGTAGCATCTTTATCTTTTCACCTTGTACTGTTACTCCGGATCTAAATTGTTCTTTTACATCATTAACTGTTAGTTCTATGTAAAGATTAAAAAGTAACGGGGATAGGGAACATCCTTGTCGAACTCCCCTTCTTATTACGACTTCTTTCTTATGTTCTTCGATTATTACTGTTGCTGTTTGGTTCCTGTAAATGTTAGCAATCGTTCTTTTATATCTGTATTTGAACCGTAATTTTTTTTAAATGCTGAACACTCTACGTTATCGAATACCTTTTCTAGGTCTATAAATGCCAAGTATGTCTGTTTTTTTTTTCTTTAATCTTCCTTCTACTATTAATCTGAGGTCTAAAATTGCTTCCTTTGTTCCTATACTTTTCCTGAAACCAAATCTGTCTTCTCCTAACACTTCTTCCACTCTCCTCTCAATTCTTCTGTACAGATTTGTAGTTAAGATTTTTGATGCACGACTAGTTAAGCTAATTGTTCTGTACTGTTCACATTTATCTGACCCTGCTTTCTTTGGTATCATGACTACTACGGGCCCTCATTGCATCTACGAACCTCTGCTCACCCAGATCTCTGGTTATATCATAGACGATATTACACGGCCTAAGTGGCTTAGTAACTACAGTTTTCACAGGATATTTTTTGATCCCCTCGATCTTATATTTCTATTACTTCTTATAAAAGTCAAAGAATTCAGTACCGTTTAAAAAAACTAGGTGGTTTTTGATACTATGAAGGAACAGAGAGAATTTCAGTAGCTTATGTTCTACAAGTGAAAATAAAGAAAAAATTCATATAATGTTTTGGGAAACGATTTGTTTTTATAAACTTAAATTTTATATTGCGACGATGAAAGGAAGCCATTGACTTTTAGATTAAGGAGTAAATGTTTCGTTTAGTTTTTAGGCCCGTATATTCTTAATTAAAAAACTGAAAAGATGTTTTTAGAAAATGATACTTCAATTTTTTTTTAATTTTAAAAGTATAAAAACCATTTAAATGCTACATTCAGATTTCAATTGTGGATAAGCTGTTAATACTGCTAACTTACAAAATAAAAGAACTTATCAATTTATTGATTTTCAAAATTATTTCCGATTAATGAATTTTCGTTTGTTAATATTTCAAGAAATATTTACCGTTTCGTTGCGTAATGTAAATGAAATTTAAACGGTAATATTAAACTATCATTTTATTTAATTTTTTTATTTATATATTTTTAATAAATTGATTTCGTTTCTAGATATTTTCCGCTACGGAAACGATTCTTGTTGCGATTTAAAAATCTCTTAAACTCTTCATTTTCAGTGATGTTGCTAAAATGTATTCTGATAATAAAATTCTTTACAAATTTTATTTGTTTATCATCAATTTAACAAAATTATTGTGCATCAAACCTAGAATTTTCCAATTTGTATACCGGTTCGTTTTTCAAAAATCTCTATAGATACAGTTACGATAGACCTGTCTTATTATTCAATTTTTAAAATCAAAATCTATTACATTTACCACTCATTTTTAGTTGTAACGGTTTAATTTTAAGCTTTAAATAGAACTAAGACGTTTGCAAGCTCTAATTTGAAAAAGAAGCATTTCTGCATACATGTTATATGAACTTTTTTCTTTATTTTTATTGGTAAAATATTTTTTGAAATTATTTTCCTTTGTTTGTCATTGTGTGGTATAAACAATGACAATAAGGGTATCTTATTGTAATTGCTTCATCCTTTTTAGAACACTTTATTTAATAATATCGACAAAAAATCTCTTTGAAAATCGGTCTAAATTCATTTTTTTCTATCCTGATTTTAAAAAGCAGAAGCTTTTTCAAATCTTTAATTTGTTTTTTACTTTTTTCAAAATTTTCTTACTCCGCTTTTGTTTCTAGGTAATTATTCTTCTACCATTTTTTCTTTCTATAAACCTTCTTCTGAGTATTTTTCCTAGCCGATTGCCTTTTATCTTTCTCATTGCTCTAATATATTTCTTATTTCTTTGACTTTTGTTAATCACCTTTATATCATTTACGAGATTATTCAATAATTAAAGAAACGATCGACGGTAGAAAAGTTATTAACGACAATGCGACTAACGCTATTTTTGAACATAATCCTGTCTGCATTTAGGCACTTTTCATCTTTCTTATTCCGATTGTAAAAAATTGTTCTTTTTGGTTTGTTCTTTTACCGCATTCGTTGTTGCCAAACTTGATAAAACATAAAAACTCTTTAAAAAGGACCAAACAAACTAAAATCTTTATGGTACAAGATCAGGACTGTAAGGTGTATGTGATAACTTAACTTTTGAATAGCTTCCAATTCTTTCAGTCAGTATGGAGACTGGTATTTTCATTCATAAGAATTACACCTTTTGGGAGAAACCAGGATATTTTCTCCTTATTCCACATTTTGCTTTATTATCTAGCGTGTCACAACAGTACTCGCTGTCGATTGTACTTTGTTCTTCCAAATAATCATAATAAATTGGACCTTATAGTCCCAAACTACTGTTAGTATAATTTTAACAGCCGATGAGCCGAGGTTTTGATTTTTTCCCAGAGGGTAAATTTTTTCAGGTACGACAGGTCTCTTGATGTTTTAAAATGAAATTTCAACCTCGATAAAAATATAATTACTGGTCGTCGGTATAATTATCATCAAAAGTAGTAGTTGGTACTCGTGTATTATTCTGACTTAATTACACGTCTGTTTTTCCAAAATGTCGCAACCGCTAAATATGAAGTATATCCAGAAAGTAAGTTGCTTTTCTATACATAGTTACTGCTGGGTGCTACAGTCTTAATTCAGTGTGTACTTGCTATGTCGCCTGATTTGTTCGAAAGGAATTGATTCCGCCGTTATTCAGTTTTATAATTCGTATGTGTTTATAACGTATATGAAAATCAAGACGCTGCCGTGAATATAATTTGGTTCGATTAATTCCTAGAACGTAAGGAACATTAAACCGGTTGAAATTCACCATAAAATTTGGGGTCGATAGAGAAAATGCAATGAGTAATTCCACGGTATAAAGATCGGTGCAGTCGTGTAATGAAGGATGTGATGATGAAAGGAGCGGCTAATCGTCTTCGACTAGTGATGATTTGGTATGTGCAATCGATGACAAAATTAAAGAGAACAAATGATTCATCGTCTTACCTTTTCGTGCATTTCCTAGAAATTTCACTTTTTCTTCTGCTGAATGTCGCGTCTGAGAAATCGAGTAATTGGAAATCGGATATGTGTTTTAAAGATTTTACAGAAAATCACAAAATGAAACGGTAGGGCTGCATGTTGTAATTCTTGACTCGCATAGAGAACGAGCCGGTGACTTCACGAACGTTACAGTCTCTGGGGATGAAAGCCTGGAAGTTAACCAGTAATGCCTGCAACAAATCGCTAAATCTGTGAAACGGTAACGCACTTCATCACCCAGAAAGACAAAAAAAAAAACAATTTTTTCCATTTGGAAGATCATGCGGTGGAGACAAAAACAGAGTTTTGCTTATAGACTTCTTGCCGTGACGCCGCACAATCAATATCGATGTATATCGAAAAACATTGAAAATCTAGCATCATATGATCCAAAACAAAGCGATGCGATGCGGTTTGATAACCCGAGGTGTGTTGTATTGAGTTCATCCATATGCCAACACCATAATGCGCATCTGCCCGTGGTTTGTTCATCCTTCATGCAGCCAGAACCTTGTACCAAGTGCAAGCGATAAGCTTATCTTAATTGCTTATACCTTCCTGGTTGACTGTCGGTCCACGACGAAGTTAATGAATTCATTAATATGTGGCTTGCATTACAGGTTACCGCTTTGGTACACTGCTATAAAAGCGCCTCAATAATGCAATACGTTTCATCTTTGTCATTAAGATACGTGTTTGAATTATTTTTGAGATTACAGTAATAAATCAAACACGAGGGATAATTTTAATTTTAGAAAAAAATGTTGTTTTATTTTTTTAGTTATTCAACTTTTTTTGCATATAATTTGTCGTGTAGTTTGTATCATTATGATTTAATTAGGCGGTGGAAAAAATAATAATAAAAGTTTCTCATTAACTTAACAAAATCTATACCTTGATTCCTGTGTGGATTTTTTTTTCAACTATAATGTTATATTGTCCTTCAGTAGTTTAAATTAAATCATTACAAATTTGTGGATTTGTTTTTTTTAAATTTTATTGTTATAATTAATATGTCAGGTTACGGTAATTTCTGGTATAACTACGTAACTGATTACTGGAAAGCGGTTGCAAATCGAGCGTTTGCATCACACAACCGTAATTTGTAGACTTGATTACAGATGATTTGTTTTCAGAGATTTTATTTTTAGATTAAATTATACTACTTTGCTGATCTCGATATTGGAGCGGTAGCATCGGTCTTTCATCCGCTTGGTCCTGGGTTCAAATCCCAATTAGGCTTGGTAGTTTTCACTTTCTATAATTTTATATTGATGCATCTAGAAAGTGATGCAAACTAGACATAATTTTTCTTATTCAATGGTGTACATCCATTATTGTTCGTAATCTTAATAGAGATATTTTTTGTTCATATTACATCACTTTTTTTTTTTCATTGTTTATTCAGTCGCATAACTTGCTTATGAATTTTGAAATGATATTAATTAAAAACTTTAAAGATGAAACCATAAAACTTTTTACATCCCCATCAATATGTATTCAAACAATTTTCATTATTTTGTAGTTATTTTTACGATTAGTATTTCCATATAATGGTTAAATTTTATATAATTAATTACATTTAAACAGCGGCGGCTTGTAGCAAAAATTAGTGGGGGTGCTGTTTAAAAAGGGTTTTTTCTGGGCCTTTTCAAGCCCCAAAAGTTAAGGTTAGTTAAAGTTTTCTGTAAAATAAAAGAATCAAAAAGAAAAAATGGATCAAATAGAATAGCCGGAAGCAGGATAATAATTTAATTTAATACTTTATCACATTCAAGATTACAGTACACGTTTTTAAGCAATTTTTCTTAAAAACCGTATTCGGTTTAACCGAATAAATAATAAAGTGTCGATACTGATAATATTTTTTAGTATTATTAGATAATAACTTAATAAAATGTCTACTTAAAAACACTAAAGTCCAGCGGTGCTAATTAAAATTTTTGGTGTGTTTTTGGGCAGATTTGGCAATCAAAGCCATTGCTTTTCACCATCTTCTGATCGCTACTGAAAAAAACAACTAAACCGCTTTCATATTCCTTCCGCTGACTAAACTAGAAAAGGGACATATGCGGAGTAAAAAAAAAAAAACTACCTTCCACCAGCATGCCAGGGTCGGTACTGCGAGAGCGACAGTGTTCTCTCTCCCTCGTAGCCTCATGTGCAGCTTCCTATGTGCGCGTGCGCACAACATCAAAACACCACACCGCTGGAACTGTGAAGCGCACAGTTTCATACAAAGATTTTTATATCTTTTTCATAAGATGGCTACTGACATTAAGCTTAAGGATTATGTATTGTATAAGTGTAGAGAAAAAAGGCTCGTTATGTTAAACGTTATCGACAATATCAAGTGGAAATTGGTGGTGCTGCAGTTCCACAATGCCTGCACACGAGCTGCCACTGCGTTTAATTTTTATTTTAAAAAATTAATTATTCTTGTATGATATTACGAGGTCGAATTGTAAATAAAACTGGAAACATTTTATCTGTTATGTAATATTAGAATCTTTTTTTTTTGTAAATTACAAAACGGATAAACCTTATCGTAGTTTTTTTTTTTAAATTATAAAAATTAAAGGAGATTAATTATCATTTTAAATAAAATGTAACAAATATAAAATAATCAACTAATCTTTATTTAATTTAATTATATCGAACGTGTATATAAGAAATAGAGATATTAACATTGTGCTCGACAACAATACACACACGTACGCAAGTTTACATTGCGTGATCATTACTGTCCGACGGTAGCCAATCAGACCGAAGGAAGCCACCTGTGTTTTGTTCATCCCCCTTCCCTCACACAGGCTGAGATATGTTTTTACTAGATGCGTCATCCAAATAAAATTAAAAGAAAAAAGAATTACCTCTGAAATTCATCTTAACAAAAGTCGTCTCTCAACGTATGAGCTATACAATTTTATAAATAATAGTTTTATTTTATCATTGGCTATCGAAGTACCGCTTTTTTATTAAAGCATTTATTACTATAAAGAATTTATTTATTACATTTATTTTATTTTATTTATATTTACATTTTCATTTAATTTTTTTTTTATTAAACACTTCGCTTTTATCATAATCTGAATTTTTTTAAATCTAGCACAAATTATGTATTACAGTAAATAAAACTGTACCTTCAAAACTAGATTGACTAACATACCGGCGATAGACAAGGGGTTGATGAAGCTTTCTATTATTTAATAAAATCTAATGTTCCAGCTTAATAAAACTATTGTGTATGTGTCTTTATCAGTGAAACGACACATTTACCAGTACAACAAAATTCACATATTACTATATAAATTCATATTTTACTTTAAGCACGGTTTATCAAAAATCGGCCTAAAAGGATTAATATTTGAATAGATGTATAAATAAATATACACTTATAAAGACTTTTGAGAAAAATACAAGGTCTTCTGAAGCAGCTTTTTATTGTAATACCTGGTGAGCAACTTAAAATCGTACCTAATCGGCTAGAACTGCGGTTATTTTAGTGTCGTGTTTAACACTGCTATTACTGTTTTACTGCTATTACTTATTAGGTCTATTATTGTGAAAAAATTATTATTTAATTTGATACTAATTTACAATACTAGAATTAACAATAAATAAAAATAATTAATATTTAACGGAATTGAACGTAAAGTGGAGAACGTAAAAATAGACACAAAATTACAACATTAATTTTCTGTCATAACTCGGCTGTTTGTTAACCGTTAAAAAAATAAAATTTAATTTTGTTCAAAATAAAAGGCTTAATAATTTAGCAAAAACATAAATTTTGATAAAACTTATATTTACGGAGACATAACGAATTGAAAAATAAACGTGGCCGCCATTTTGTAATTTGCTAAGATATTTAAGTCTTGATTTTTTGGTAATTCTATAACTTTATTACCGAGACGCTTACCAAATATTAATGCGATTCGTTATCCGAACTTGAGATATTAATTTTTATATAAAAATAACAAAACGGTAGAAAGGGGAAGAACAATAGCGTTTTCTCCTAAACGCTATTTTCCTAAGGATATTAATTATCGGACTGAACCGTTTTAGATGTATGACCTCGCTTTAGAATCCTTATGTTACCGAAAGTGTCATAGGCTGTATAAATATGTATATATATTACAATAAATTAAAACAAAATTGTAATTTATTTAAAAGTTTTACGGTGTATTTGTGTTTATACATATACCCTAAATACATTACACTCCTTTTTTGTCAATCGTGTAAAAATAAGAGATTCTTTTTATAAAATATTTTAAGTTATATGTACGTTAATTGTTATAATTCAAAAGATTACACTGCGGAACAAAAAGAATTCTTTTTTGTGTCGGGAAGAAAAATATGCGATTCTGATATCAGATTTTCCCGGTCACGCAAGGTTTCCGACAAAGGCATTTTTAATTTCAAACGTTTTATTACTTTCTAAATTCTTAATTACACAATATTAAAACGTTTGACTCGCCTAGAAAATAAGAAATGATGATTTTGTGCTTTATTTGGCCTGTGGATCATCCCTCTTGATGGTCCAACAATCGGCCGGCATATTAGGATTCCATTTGCCTTGATACCTCTTTTCCCTACCTGAATTCTCCTGATGAAAGTGTTAACCCGTGCTCATCGCTCGCTGCGCCAAGATTTTCCGGGAAGAAAGCTATGTGCGCGTGCAGGAGGTGTAATTTTAAAGACGTATTACAACCCGAGTTTTTAAAAAGTAGGCGCCTGAATGCACCGATCGCTAGCGGAGAATCTTTGATTCGTTAGTATCAATTTCTAGAATTAAATTTCCAATTTAACTTTCGTTATATCGATTTTAATCTTTAAAAAAAAAAAATATTTTTACACAAGAGGTAATCGATTTTGGACACCTAATAATCCCATTCCAAGACGCCACTCGCCAGGGGGCCTAGAAATTGCAGCAGAGGACTCGCCTACGGCACGCCTCTGCTGCAGTTTAGTTAATTACTAGATTCCAATTCTCATATAACCCGTCGAAATAAGATTAAAAAAAAATCAAATAGAAATAGATTAATTTTGTCGCTACAGAAACGTTGTTAATAAACTCTCATTTCTCTAATAGGAGTTACAGATGTTACACGTACAAATGCTTTTGTCATTGAATTTTAAGTTGATTTTATAGAGGGTACCTCCCTTCTGATCCTGTTATTATGCCAGAAACATAACACAAACAAGTTAATCTCGAGAAGACGAGTGGGGATTTTTCGTTGTTTTCATCTTTTTCACGTCTTTTTCATTTTCTCATTTTCATTCAGATTTCCACGTATAAACCAACACGGGGCCGAGTATCGTACAAATACAATACTTACATGGTAAAATACAATAACACACAAGAAGGAATTCACACGTAGGGGCTTGCCTGTCAAATGAATGTGGATACCAAGTGTGTATTAGCAGGAAGGAGGGGACGTATCCCTCACAGTAATATTAATTTACGTTTTTTTGAAGAAACAAAAACCAGTAGCACAAAAAATAAATAAATGAAATGATAAATTTGCACTAATTTGTTAATCGCATTTATAATGATAACTTTTAAAATAAATGCTTTGATTACTATTATTAAAAAAAAAAAACAAAAAAAAACGTAAAAATAAATAAATAAAATAAATCTGTAGTAAACTTGAGATAAAATTTCTTATTCGCTAGATTCAATAAAAAGCCGAACAAAAAAAATTATAATCATTTATTCAAATAGTTTTACGTATTACTATAAACAATTACTCGTGAAAAATACACGGTCGATGTAGGAATACATTTACGGAAAGAGTAGTATAACGTGCATTACAAGCGCCTTCCTCTTACAGGCAAACTCGTATTTTCGTTTGGCGCACTGAACAAATAACTTCAGTACTAGGAATTTTTTTAAAAATTACCGAACCGATCAAATTTGACGTTACTGAATGCCTTAAGAACTATTATGAAAGATAGTCATGATAGATAGATTACTAGATAGATAGTCAAGATAGATATGAACTATTATGAATATTGCAATAGGCTTTGTATGAATAACAGATCATTTTAAACAATATTTACGAGATTCAAATATAAACCGAATATATTCCCCTCAGGTTCACACACGAACCTTGTCTTTAAGGTTCTGCTCAAAGGGAAATGTAAGAAGAGGCTGAACGTTTCTTGATCAGCAGCGTCTTGTCAGAGCAAAAGTTTATTACCGAGAATTATCTCAAGAACGAGGGCTCAGATCTCTGAAACGTTGACTAAACTTCGTGCGTAGTTTGGGAATATGACGTCATGTACCCGATTCTACAACCTAGTCGGCAAATTTAAAGAAGGGCAAGAAGCTCTAGAAAATCAGTCGCGATAGGCGTTCAAGTTCAAGTGCGATAGATTATAATATCGATCGAAATGTTTCCTTATCGACGTCGATCGGAATTCTACGATCGGTGAAATCGTTTCGGAAATGAAAGCGCCCGTTCCATTACCACAAAGCACCTAGGGTTCCGCAAAGTCTGTGAGAGTTAGCTTTCAAGATTTAAAACGGTGAGACACGGGTCCTTTATTACACTCCCGAGTCGCAATCGGCTAGTATAGTTTCATAGGAATGGAGAGGCTTGCATCGTAAAGGCGAAAAGGCGCGTTCGTTAACTTAAATTCCTCACGATCGTCTTTATAGACCAGAAAAGCCTATTGCACGTCGTTTTTTCCACGACCGTTGCGGTATAAATGTTACGTATTAGTTCCGGCTCTCGGACAAAGTGAAAGCCACCTATAGAAACAAAAGATATCGTCAGCCGATCGATCAGAGATGCGATTCTTCTTCACGACAACGCCAGGCTTCATATAGCCGTTAGCGATCGGAAAGAGTAGAAAAAAATTGTAATTACTGGATCCGACTTGATTTCCATGTCGCTGATAATAGTAAAATCTTCTATAAAATAATTTTCCAAATAAACGGAGGATATTTATAAAGTTTAATTTTTTTACGATTCTACCGAAAAGGTTTTCTTGTAAAAAAGTATGCTTAGTAATATCATCGTAAAACTAAAAAGCGGGGTTTTTAACCGGTTTTTGAAGGTTATTGAATAAATAACAATCTTTAAAAAGAAAAAAAATTAAATATAGTAAAGGGTTCAAATATATATTATTTATTTAAACAATATATAGAAATTATTAAGTAGTAATTGCAAAGGTTTCACAATAGATTTAAAACAAATAAATAAAATTATTTTTACCTTAAAGTTTTTCACTGAAATTTATATATATATATATATATAAAAAAAATTTAATACTATAAGTCATTGTAAAAATGATTCTTTTACTATAAATTATTGAAATTACAATATAGAAAAACATTATTTATGAAAAATTATTTTCATATTAATAGAACTTTTCAATTAATAAACCTAACTTAATTTATACAAAAATCTATGATTGTAAATAAAAATCTTCTGCGGTGTAATTTTTTCCCTAAGTAGATTTTGAGTAACTGCAATTTCTATAGAAAAAATAATTATATATATAATACATGTATGTATATATATATATATATATATATATATATATATAAATGTACAAAGTGACATTAGAGTGTAGAAACGGTTTCATATTTTTAAATTTAGGATACTGGGTTGTTGAAACAACTGCGGATTTACAGTTAACAAAATTAATATTTTTTGGTGTGAATGTTTTTTTACTTCTTGGTTTCGCCCGCCATATTGACCGAAAAGATTTATTTAAATAGGAAGATCGGCATACGGTTTTGATGTAACGTTTTGTAAGAAAATCGACGGTAAAAACCGTGTCTCGTTAAACGCCTTGGTTTTCAAATTATAAGCAATAAATTTTGCAAAAACGGAAAAATCGCGCTAGTAATGAAACCAAGTAAAACACTCTGTAGTAATTTAGTAGCGAGCTACAAATCGATTTTACTTAAGGTGTTTTACTTAAACAACATTTGAAACGGGGAGACGGGAAATGCGGCGAGGGCCTCACCACCGGCAAGTGTAGGTTTAGTTGCATATCTTATTCCATGGTTTTATAAGATTGTACATTTTAGGATAAGTAAGTCGCATTTTGTGACGCTTGGGGACGGTCGAATGTGTTTACATGTTCCCGTCGTCACGGTGGAAGCTCAATGTCATTTACGCAGATTTGAACGGATGTATTTCTAGGTCAAATTGACGTTTTGTACGATTCGTTTTTTGGTCTATTACCGGTTCATTTCTCTGATGTATGTGGCTACAATTCCCGCACACTAACGTGCTCGTAGAGCTATATCTTAGAGTCGGTGGGTCGTTGAAGGACTTGCCGTAATTAGGTCTACGATGCGACTGGTATCGCTTAGTAGTTCCTTTCTGGTTACGGGTATAGTATAAATGATGAGTCACTGCAGCGGTCACATAGAAAGAGTACACATATGTACAATTTGAAATTAATCGATTAGTCGGTCTACTACGAGCGTATTGGTGCACTATGTTTCGGTGTGGTGTGTCAATGGTCTGTTAGTGGATAGTGTGGTTTAGCTGCACTTTAAATTTTATAATTTGCACGTTTACGTGTAAAATCTGCAGTAGTTTTATAAAAGTATATTGCGAGAACTTTTCGTGCCTGTACATTTTTGCGAGAGATTCTTATTTCGCTTAAGTACCTGTCGATTATTTGTTTGGAACTCAAAATTATCGGTTCTTTAAATCGCATCGCTTTACGTTCAATAGAATCGTACTCGATAAGAAGACTGGACGCGGGTTTAACATTCACCCGGGGCCTAAAGGTGTTTTAATTTTTTTTTATCTAGACTAGCTTACACGGAAGTCAACCCTGAAAGAAGCGTATCCTCAGTTCAATTTATACGGTCGTTCAATTTTACCACTGCCGTAGTCTGTTAAGGAGATATATTTTGAATATTTCTTGTAGAACGGTACGATTTCAAAATTTATTGTGTGAAATAATTTAGGACCGAAAACATTTAACTAAGTTTAAAATTAGATAATTTGATAATTAAAACAAATATCGGTACACCCACCCTTCTGAAAAGGTTTGATTTAGAATGTCAGATCCAAGGCGGACAAAATTTCAGAAACAAAACAAATAGTAGTAAATTTCACACGTTACGTAATAATTTCGTAATTACGTAGATTCAAAGTTGTTTATACCTCCTAGTATTCGTGGTAATTCACGACCGCAGCTAGAGAATAGGACGCAGGCGGCTTTGTCAACCGCCGAGGGCTGGATGGACATGCAAAATTTAAAGATTTCTGTGCACAAGACGAAGTTTATGCTTCTGAAGGGTACAGACAAATTATCAAGCAGTCGTAACCCCCACATTTAGTATAAAGGCTGTGTAATCAGCCGAGTAAGGGTTCATAAGTACCTAGGTGTTTTGTTTGATGACAAGTTGCTTTTTAGTAACCGATTAAGAAAGTTGTGGCGGACGCCGTCTCTGTGATGCACAAACTTAGAAGGATTGCTCGGAAGGATTACGGGCTGTCGGGCCGTCAAATGTACTTGGTGTACCGAGGTGTCTTTGAGAGCATGATCGCATACGCGGCGCCAATTTGGGCGCATAGGTTGGATAGAAATAGAGCACTGCTTCAAAATTTAAGGAGTGCCCAGCGCAGAGCCTCGATAGTATGCAGTGGTGTTTTTAAAACAACCTCCTACGAGGCTACCACCGTATTGGGAAAGACTCTCCCAATCGATTTAGTGGTGAAAGTTCGGGCAGCCATGTGGAAGTTGCGAAGAGGTCGGGAGGCCGAGGCATTTGGGATGCGGTTTCGATCCGGGCTAGAACCGGAGCGGAACGGCGATCATAATGCACCGGATCTAAATTTCGTTCAGTTGCCCATTTCCCGGCTGCGGAAGAGGCTATGGAGCCTCGCGATGGAGGCATGGCAGCTTGATTGGACACCACGACTAAGGGAAGATCCTTGTATAGGTTTATACAGGATCTGGGGGGATGGTATGCCACGAATTTTATCTTAATTTTCATTAAACAGTGCTTTACACTTTTTACAGATTTGTTAGTAGAATAATAAAATATCCACAGAATACCTTAAGTTTAAAAGCAGTAACAGGAAAGATACAAGGGCAGAATCAGAAAGCCAACCTTGAGGCATGTGTATATATGATGATTATTTATACTGAAATTTTAATGCATATGCCAACATCCTGCAAAATTTAACAAAAGCCAGCATGGCTGGTTGGTGGTAGAGTTTCATAAAAAATCTGTTTTTCGGTTGTGTTTGTTTCTAGAATGCTTAATAACTCAAATTTTTCCAAAGTTCAAAATTTATCAGAACTTTAAATAATTAAAACAAAGAAATTTTTCAAGTTACACTATTTTTTTTTACATAGAAGTATTAACTATTTGTTTTAAATAAAATAATAATACCCGTGTATAAGCTGCCTGCTAAATGTCAGTTAACTTCTTTTGAGGTTAAACTAACTCCACAACAGTTTACCATTCAAACCAGTATTTATATTCTGGATTCTGCTGTGACTAAAAGAATTTTGTTGTCTATATTCATTGACCTAATAAAAAACTGAATAATTAATACTAATAACCTAACTGGCTGTCTGTATTTAGAGCTCTTCTAAATTTGTAAGTTATTCAATTTTATACTTGAATTTGTCTATTTCAATTTGATTTGTCTGAAAAATAATACTAGTCTTGAAATACGTGTTTGATATGTATTATGGTTCTACTGCCTAATGGAGGGGGAGGTAAATTAGAAATATGTACTTTATATTGAAAGCACAGGTGTTTATAATTTTATATGAGAAAACCATTCATACCATACATCACATGCATCCCAGAGAATCACACTGACATTACTTTTTTATGAAACTAAAGGAGCTTTATTTTACAGAGTTTATACAAATACAAAATTATAATTTGTTTAAGAGGACAGTTAAAAGATCTGCTTTCATGATAACAATTATTACCATCACAATATAATTTAAGCAATTATTACTTTTCTATCCTGTTCATACAAAAAGGTTTTTGAGAATAACTATTAATATATGAGAGTAGATTTAATAAATTACCTGACTGGTTAAAAATAAATTTTCCCTTTAATCATTTAAAAAAAAATCTAAATGGTTACATGATTGGTAAACCATTTTATCTTGAATACTTAAACAACATTAGTTGCGAGATGAAATAAAAAAAAGCAAGATTGGAAGAAAAGGGAAACTGGAAGAAAAATGTAAAATAGAATAAACAATAACCTTAGTTATTTTGCTCTTGCTTAATTTTAAGTTTTTGCTGTGTAACAAACTGATAAATTAACTTATTTCTATTTACTGTACATTAAAGCAGTATTTAATTCTATTAATTAGTATTCTGAATGTAGTATGCTAGCATGTACTCTATTCACAAATTTACTTATGTAGTGTTTGTGAAATTTATTTAATTAGATTTAGCAATATTCATATCCATTCAGTTAACTAATCAAGAGTTTGTTACTGTTAATGTAATTCAAATGTATTTTAACATAAAATAAACACAAATGTAAATATTATATTAGTATTATTTTCCTAAGTGGGGATAGTATTTATTGTTTTCAAGAAAAAAATATACATTCATTTATTGCTTTGCATTTGTTATTATCTTTCACACAAATAAAGCATTTGAGGTACAAGCAGCTCTAATCAGAGTTGCTAATTTTTCAGATTCTTTATACAGCAAATCCCTGAGATGAACAGTCTGAATGTGTAACTTGTACCACTAAATATCACTTATGTTTCAGTGAGTTTGGCATGGAAGTCGTTCAACATTGTATTCCATTGAGTGGAGACCACTTTCGTTAGTAGGCTTGGCAACGGATGCTTGTTGCTTACAACCATTATGTTTTGAGACTGAGCCAACTGGTTTATTTATTATATGACAGAATTAGTAAAAGAAAATAATGAGTTACCTTTGTTTATTACCACTTTTACAGCTACTACTGGGCCTGGGTGTGTGTGTGTGTATGCAGATTAGAAATTGCAATCACCAGGACTCCAGACAGTGCACTGTAAGCATAAATGTACAGGTAAATATGTAGTTTTGAACAGACTCAGGTCAACCACTCCTGTAATATATGGTTAATTGAACCCCAACAACCAAAATACTCCAGTATTCAAATTCATACAGAAGCAACTATTTTACTAGGATTTGAACCTCAGAACCTTTGTCTTCGAAAATCAGCTGTCAAATAACAGAATTGCGACAATTTAACCATTAGACCAGCCCAGTGACTTAATAAAAATATGAAAAACTAATTTAAGTCCTAATCTTTCTTTAATGAGATCAGAGTCAAGTTATTCAAATTATGTCTTTACCTTTTTTCTATTTAAGGTATTATAACTGAATGATTAAATGATCAAATCAATAAAAAACAAAATTTAATCACATCTGCATGTTAATATGATTTAATAATAAATAAACTGAAATCTTTCTTTATTGGTAAATACATTACATTCGGAAAGATGCTGTTGCACTGAATTATGGAAGTGTAATGATGAAACTTTCTTAATTATTACTTTGTATTTTATTACATTATTTTATAGACCGATATTTCAATAATTGGAATAGTTTATAAAAGGTGATGAAAATTACCTTCTCCAACATCACTACAACACTGCACACATTTCAGTTTGTTTTTCAAACACTTAAACCACAGCGAGTAATCTGGGGGAGTCAGAGCAGGTGATTGTGCCTGTCACCCAGATCCAATTTTTGCTTCGTATAAAGATTGTTCATGTAATTCATGGGGGTTTGATGTTAATCATAATCGTCTATTTTGATGAATAAATATACTCTCCCAGATGAAAACATACTTCATATGCAAAAAAGGTAATATCAAGGATACGTAGAATATTGGTCAATAAAATGTCGTATTTATTCATGTACCGGTATTTTAAAGTGCAACAGATATGATAAAAAGATACATAAATACGAAAATATTCAGAAAGTAAAGCATTTGATTCATTCATTTAAATTACAATAATAATATTACATTAATAATTAATTATCGCTAAGTACTAGTTTAGTTCAGAATCAGTAGGCCAGTAAAACGAAAATAGAGTATCATTTCAAATAACTTTTTAATAGGGATTTTATTTTTAATTAATCACTGTCACTGTCAATGTCTGCAGAAGAGTTACTGGTATTCTCCACGTCGCTCTGCCAAAAGTGATCGTCTTCACTACCATCAAGTTCATTAGATATTCTACATTTTTTTTAACTTTTCCTTATTAATTCTGTGGAAATACCTTCCCAATCATCTTTTATCCAAACACAAATCTGGGCGTTTGATTCTTCCTGTAGGCAAGAGAAAGATATTTTCATCAGCCATCCATTTATACTGTACAGTTGTTTTAATGCAGATTTGAACGGTTTATTAATGCAGACATCTAGTGGTTGCAATAGAGATGTCAATCCGCCTGGAATTATTACTTGGTCTATCATACACTTTTTTAAACGTTTTTCACTTTATCAGTCGTATGCCCCCGATAACTATCCATTACTAACATACCGGTATTTTTTTTATTACATGGTTTACCTTATGCCTTGGCTTTTTGAAACTTACACCAGCTATGAGCATCAGGAGGACATAGTCCATGTTGAGGGTTTTGATCAGTTGAACTGAAATAGAAAAATTCAGCCTTCACTGCTTTATACATTGAATACCAACTTTCAGTATTTCTCCTAATGGCTAAGCCATAATAATTCTGAATACTAATTATAGCTGTGTCTGTCAGCCTATTATGTCCACATAAAGAACTACAATCACTTAATTTCATCCCTCTGTACCTTAATTTCAGATTTTGAAGACGCTTTCCCATTCTTTTTTGCTCGTGGCCTATGCATTCCAACTTCTTTATTTGGAAATCATCTTCATACAGTTTCATTTCCTCCACAAATGACAAAGCTTTAGAATTTCCATCTCCTAGATAGTTCACGATTTGCACATGTTAAGTAAGTGACCGTTCATAAATCTTCTTCGCTCCATTGGTCTCCATCCCCCCACTTTAGTGCGCTTGACAACTATAAAATGGATGGTTGACAACTATTCAAATTGGTTGGATATAGTGGTGGAGAGGAAATTCTTTTAATATAATAAATATCTTAAATAAGAATTTTTATCATTCAATTTCAATTCGATTGTACAATTGGGGAATGGAATTGTAAATAATAGTTTCAAAAAACTAATTTAATACATTCGTTGTGGATAATGGGTAATTGTTTCTATATCAGTTTACAAATTAGTGGAAGGATTGAAATTTTTGTTTGTTTTTCCTATTTATACAAACTGGGCCCGTCTGAACTGGAATGGACTGGACTCGCCTGAACTCTTATTGACTCACGTGAACTGAAATCTCCTTACTTTAACTGAATCTACCCGAAAACCACCCAATTCAGACTAGACTGGTCTCGTTTCGAGAGACTGGATTGAACAAGACAAGAGTGGACTGGATTGGACTTGACTTGATTCGCTAAACTGAAATGAGTTGGACAGGACTGGACAAGATTGGGATGAACTTAATTATAATTGACTTAACCTAACCCAAACCTTTTCTTTCGTTTTGTTAAAGAGGTGGGGATACCCAGTTACGGACGCCTAAGCAGTGTCAGGCTCGTTATCAGGTGTCGCAAGATGTTATTAATATGCGTATGTAAACCTGTGCACTACCGACTAAACCACCACTTAAGTTAATTACCGAACTAGAAGAGCTTGCTACTACACCAAATGGTAATATAGATAAAAATCTAAGGAGATGAAACAGGTTGAGAAACATTTGTACGTCTTCGTGTGGCATTGTTGAAGAAAAGATCCGTTGAGAAAAACACAACTGAGATAGCTGCGCAGACTGATTCTCAGGAAGAGCGTGAGGGGTTGTACAAAAAATGTTAAAAAGAGATCTTAGTTAGGAAGAGTTGACTGAATTGTTGCTCAGGAGGTGGCCGGCTGAGGCCTGTATGCGGTAGATTGTAAAGATTCATGTTTGGAAATCGAGGATGTAGATCCGGTAGTGGTTATTGACCTTGCGTCCCTAAAGACGCCGTTTGTAAAAAGTAAAGCTTAAGGCAATAAAAAACTTATAATAAGATAATTGGTGGCTCTTAAATTACAGTTTACATAAATCAGCGAGTCCCTGCACAAATCATCCGGGTGCAAAGGATTTCCACATGTGCAAATCTGTTTCCTCGAGCATCTCATGGCAGTGTGTCTGAATTTTTGACATCTGAAACACCGCAGTGGTGTTGGGATGAACGGATGCACATCAAGCCTATGAAATCCTGCCTTTATTTTCTCTGGACATCTAGGTATTTACCCCCCCCCTTGCAGGAGAAAATCCGTAAGCAACTAATACTCGCCCCAGGGGGTGTCTCTCCGACTCTAACAGGCCTCCCTGCATACCGGCTTTAACTCCGGCATGGCAGGTCAGCCAGTCGGTTCTAGAACTTTTTCGGTTCTAGGTCGAAGCATCTGGCGTTTCTTCAGTTTTCAGGCAATGGTACAGTACATTATCCATTACTATAACGGTACCTTCAGAAACACAATTTCAACATTATTTTAAACCACTATATAAAATTGTGACTATTCATTTCATCATGATAATCTAAGGAAAGTCTGAATTCAAATACTAATAAACTACCGTTCAAAAACCCATGTTCATTAGCTACATGCGTTACTATTAATTGTTCACCTTTCCGGGGTATACATACCAGTTGACAAACCTTTCATAAAAGCGCCTTTGATCTCTTTAACTTCTTTATCCACCCATACCTTTTCCCAGACGTGTTCTGCATTAACCCAAGTTTCATCTAAATAATAAATTGTCTTATCGTCTTCACAAAACCACTTAATTTCTCTTAAAAATTCCCTACGCCAATAAATAATACCTTTGCGTTAAATCAATAGTAATTTTTTCTGGATATGAAACAAAAATTCATTGATTTTAAAACACTATTAATATACTTCTGGAAAAATTCAGCAATTCAGAATCGGCATTTAATAATGACAACTTGTTCAAGTTAGTAAGCTCATAATTGAAATAAGACGAATGAACTTTTTTCTGATAGCAGTTTTACGTCCAACAAATAAATGTTGTCCTTTTTGAGACATGTAAATAAATGATTGAGGCTTGGATGAATAAAAGTAAATATTATGTTTATGTATATTTTAATTTGTTACATTAAACTTTAATGAAATTTTTTTGGATAATGTTTTACAGAAATATTACTAATTTAATTTACCTATTAATATTTTATTTTATAGATAATTTTTAAACATATTTTAGGTAATTTGGTAATTGAAAATATATTTATGTTACAGTTAGTTTGAATTTTTATGTACTTCAATACTGTTTGTAGAGAATTCAAAAATATGTCGGAATTAATTTTTGTTTTAAGTATCTAAAAAAATGAATATTGTTTTATTTATGTGTACACATATACATACACTGATAATAATATAATGTAATACAGAAATACTAAAAACCATAGTAAACACGAGGTCTGTTCAGAAAATAACAGAACTTTTTTTTTCTATTCTTTATTATTAATTTCACAGATTATTGGACCCTGTACTCTTCAATGTACTCCCCTTCCCTATTCACAGCAATGTTTCTACTTTATTTAACAGTCCTGGATAGCTTATTTGAAATGGTCTGTAACGAATTGGCGTTAATGTCACAAATAGTCTCAAAGCAGTGTCTTTTTATCACCAATTTCAATTTCAGAAATAAGAAAAAATTGCAAGGAGCCAGGTCTGACAAGTAGGGAGGGACGTAATCTGATTTTTGGTACAAAACTGACGAACTGACAAAGATGAGTGGGCGGGCGCATTGTTATGGTAAAGGAACAATGAATTACCTCGCCACAACTCTGATCTCTTTTTGTGGATTTTTTCAAGTAACTGTTTAAAATGCCTTGATGGTACGCATGGTTCATTGTTTTGCTTTGATGCAAGAATGCAAAATGCACAATTATATTAAAATTGATAAAAAACAGAGAGCATCACTTTGACTTAGATCAAGACTGATGTACTTTCTTGGGGCATTGAGATTCCTTTGCCAATCTACTGTGCGATTGAATGTTTGTCTAAATGTCATATAGCCGTAAACCCAGCTTTCGTCTCCCATTATGATCCTTTACATGAATGTTTCATCGTCATTGGCTTGTTCAAGAAGTTGCTAACAAAAGTCCACTCGATGTTCTTTCTACTGTTCAGTCATCAAACGAGGAACAAATTTTAATGCAAATAAATGCATGTTCAATATTTCAGTCAAAATGTCATGACATGATCCAATTGAGATGCTAACTTCTTCTGCAAGTTCCACACTCTCACACTTAAATCTATAACTAGATTACATTTAATACGCATGAACGACATATAAATCAAAAGAGAAAGAACTGATTGTTATTTTGATAACATCAGAATATCGATAAATGTTGTACACTGTAATTGGGAAGGCTCTGAATTTGCGCTTCACTTGTTGATTTAGTGCATGAAGTTTGTGATTCTTATTAGTGTTGTAATTGTGTTGTGTGCAATGTCTTGTTATATTGACGATGATGATATTCTTGATTCAAGTGGCATTAGGGAACAAAATATTTCTCAAATCCTTCCTGAAAAATGTCAGAATATCCATAAAGAAAAGTATTCTTCTTAATGGACATTCTGACATTTTTTATAATTCCAGGATCAAATTTATAAATTTCCAACAGATAAAAGTATGTTATATGCTGTTTACTTCATGTAATGAAGAAAAGTAATGATTCTGTCATCATAAAAAATCCATGTCGGTACTAGGACCAACAATAGTTTAGTATGAGTACATAATTTGAGATGTTGAACATTCTGGTAAGTATAATCTAAGATTAAGGACAGGTTCAATAATGGTATAAATGTCTACCAATAACAGTTTGGTAGCCCACATACATCCAAAACATAAAAGCTGTCAGCTAATTCTTTTTTATGATACAATACTTTTTATCTACATAATTACCATCTATTTTTTCAATATAACATTCATTTAAAATTCTTTTATTTATTGTATTTTTCCATTACTCCCAACTGACACGACTGAATATCAAAAAATCGCCAATAATCTAAATCTAAACTAGTCTCAATCACCCAAAAATCAACTTATAATAAAACATTTTATAATAATATATACACAATCTTTAATTTATCTTCTAATTAGTAAACATAAGAAGTGTTCTCTTCAAAAATATACGATCCATTAAGTGTAATCTGCCAAAATTCACTTCAATAACAAAGAAATCCCTAACAATTCACAAAACTGTTTTAGCATTTATATGAACTTTAAAATGTTTTAATTATATGAGAATAAAATAAATAGACCTTATGTTACATGGTAGATATAATATTCAGCTAAAATCTATGTTCTTTCTCATATTTTTAATATTTTCTAATATTTAACTTTACTTAGTTTTAATCAACAAAATAAGATTATTTTAATAATAGTATGTTTAATTTTACATGAAGTTTTTCCGATTTTTTTATGCTAAAATAATTACGTGAAACAAGATAGGTAGGAAGAACATGTAAAAAATGTAATTGGCATAAAATGAGCCGGTTACTGAAGGCCACTGGTCACAACAGTCATTGGGCACTGAGCGTGTTTAATGTTTAATATTCTCAGTGAAAAAAGTTATTTAAAAAAAAAAAACGTTTGAATACAAGTAAAAAATGGTGTAATAAAAATATTCTATTTTTAAATCCCTGCTGTATACTATAACCAAATGATTCTCACTTACATCCAAGAAGGTAAGATTAAAGCTACATAAACACTTTTCTCACACCTCACACATGTATTTATACTTTAGATGTACGAAGTTCATTGGCTGATTTTCTATTTCCTATCTATTCTCCCAAGAGCCACTCTTAACATACTCTTTAACTAATTTAATTTAGAGATAAATCTCTCATACTTAACATACTCTTTAACTACAAACGCAAATTGGCAAATCTTCAGTTAATGAAGATTCATTTTTGTTATTTTTTACTTTAGTTAATGAAGAGTCTAGTTATCATGTTCTTAATAATAATAATAATAATAATAAAACAGGTACAAAGAAACATTTTTACTAATTATATAGACTCTAAGTAACTAATCGACCCTTAAAAAAAAAACTGAAGTTAATTTCAAAAATCTTCCTAACTTTCATTAATTTATAAAAAAATTAACATAATTTACATAAAATAAACAAACAATTTATCATTCTACATTGAATGTGTTAAAAATACTTAAGAAAGTAAAAAATACTAAATGCAACATATAGTGCCACTTAAAAGTTCTGCATTTTTAATTATTTACACAATTCTTTTTTAAATGATGAATTTAACTAAATTTTAGCTATCAAATTGTCAAGGAAAATTTCCCTAATATAGCTAAATATCATAAAATACAATTACAATAGTAACAATAAACAATGATTGTGAATTAGTGCTCAGTGCATATTTTATTAGCAACTTTGTAGATTTGTGACGCAGCTCAACACAAACAATTATTTACATAATATACCACCACAATATAAATGATAATATTAAGATGAAAAAAAAATCAAAAGTGGTGCTAAAGCAGTAACCTGTCTTAAAGTCCATGCGGTCTGTGCAGGTGTGGGGGAAGTGGTAGTTTTAGAGATGCGGGGAATACCGGCCTGTGTTGGTGAGTTGTAGCTGATTGGAGATGTGTTCGGCTCGTACCCACTGTACACATTCTGTGTGCTGGCAGGACGTTGTGCATTACCGCTATGTATATGTTGAGGCATATGAGAATATACATCTCGCCGTTGAGGGAGACTATAATCTATGCCAGGTTGATATGATACCCCATCACCAGCTGGTGTACCGGTATCACCCCCGCTTTCTGTAGGGCCTCCAGGACCTGGTGAGTGCAATGACCTGAAACAATACATTATTTCTTTATATATACTTCATTATTCAAATACAAATAAATAAAAATTACGTGGCCTACTTATCAAAATCATAAGTAAAATTTTAAATATAGTGACTATACTGCTAATGTAAGTAAATAAATTTTCTTACAAATATTGCTGCATATTTTAATTAATTATAATTTCCTCTCATATGAATCATAAATAACATAAAAGAATAAAATATTTTTGAATGAAAAATGTGCATCCACTATTAAAATTAAAATAATGGTATGCAGCAATTTTGATTTTTCTTTAATTTAAAATAAATTTACAATACAGTAAAATAACTAAAAGTTAACTCAAAAACCATTCAACTCAAGACATAAATGTACATTTCCAACTGTTAAACAATCACCTTTAGCAGCTGAAATGGATTAGGTAAGAGGAAAAAGGTAACCAGAAAATACTTTATAATGAATCCAAAAAATTGAAGGTTCCTTGGCTCTGCTCAGAGAGTTTGTTGAGTGATAACAATGTTTGAGGATTTGTATTTTCAAATTTATTATCTAACTGGATTAAAATTTAATGGTGCAACAATACTTCACATTTTTAAAGTTATCCTATTCAACAGCTTCACAATTTACACATAATAAACAAAACTGCAAAATCTTTAGAAAAATATCACACACACGTGGTTATAAATCCTAAGTTTCTAATGTTTTTTTATATAAAATCTATTTTATATAAAGTCTTAAAAAAACCATGTTCAGATCGCTAAGTTTTCTTTAATCCTGTTTTTGCAGTTTAAAAATGTTTGCAATATACTTTTTTAATGTTCAGGGAAAAAATCATTCAAATTAAATTTGAAAGTAAAGGTAATCTGTGTGTAATAAACTGTTAAATGATATAAATCAACAGATTTTTCAATATGAAAATTACAATATTACTTTTTACCTGAAAAAAAAAAAACAATTTATATGGACAACACATGACTTCCTTGTACGTCTATGAAATTACATTTACACATTTTTTTTTTTTAAATGAAAAGTACATAAAACTTTATCTCATTAAAAACCTCAATTTTTTTCATATTTTTTCTCTTTTGTTACTGAATTATTATTCGTCGTAAAATTTTTTTTACAACGAGAGGCTAATAATTATTAGTAAATCAATATATAAAAATTAAAAAAAAAAGTTAATAAAAAAAAGGAGATGAAGTCCGATTCAAGCTGATGTGACTTCCCTTAAGATCCAAATATTTCATTAATTAAAATTTTATTTGGCTGTAACTGGAATAAATGGAAATAATTACCACTTATGATATATCGTTGAAAAGCTTTCAATAAGGGCTTATTACTGTTAAGTTAAGAAAAAGCCCAAAATCCAAACCTTTTGGAATTTTGGGCTTTTTTGAACACTTTTGGTTCAGTCAATTGCAATCAAAAGGGGAGGTGCACAACTAGATGTTACAACAGTCCTAAAGCCAAAATTTCAACATCCTACGGCTAATTGTTTTTGAGTTATGCAAGATATATGCATACATACATACAGACGTCACATCGAAACTAGTCAAAATGGATTCAAGGATGATCAAAATGGATATTTCAGCTGAAATCTGGAAACTGAAATTTTTACCATCATAATACTTTGTTTACTTCATACAAGGAAGTAAAAGATATTCAAAATAACACTAAATGCTACAAGCTCACTTTAACACTTTGTTAATAATAAATAAAATATTTTCAAACCATTTTCATTTTAATAATAAAACTTTTTATTTAAATTTTGAAGCTAAAAATAAAATATTAATATTAATTCAATTTTTAATGAAATAAAAAAAAATACTGACTTTGCAGTTGTATTAGTGCAGACAATATATTCTACTTCATCAGTATAAGGATTGAGGAAGGCAAAGGCTGATGTTCGTAACCAAACCCATTCTCGACTTTTAGCACGGAATCGATACATCACTGACATGACTTGGCCTTTTAGTTTTAATACTGAAAAAGATGTTCAATAAAAATATTAGAACAAGAACAAGGTAATATAATTGACAGAAAAAAAAGATATATACATAACATTAATAATGTGTTATCACCTTAAATTGACTGCTATGGCCAATAATAACCCCCAACAATGCGGGTGGCAACTATACCCAGTGTTGTTTCACATGGGAAGGAATTCTTAAAATACATCTTCAGTAGTTTGTATTTCATTCTTGCTTCATACACTTCAATTTTACAGGATACTAGTGCCTGAAACATTCCAGGTATTGTAGAAACATCAGGAGATGCAACTTACAGTCTCAATCAGAACTCAGTAGATAAACTTATTCATTAAATAATAAGGGATCTGAAATATACATAAATGACTGACTCATTATTCATTAGGCCATAACATCACTGGTAACCATTTACTATATTTGTAATCTTAACTTTATTTGATTTTGTGATGGAAATATTAATACATTGCCCAACACATTTTTGTTCAATACTAACATTAAAAAAAAAGATTGTTTTTTACAACAGATAGAAACAAACAAGCCATTAAACAAACTGAAGAATTTACTCTCCCTAAGTAAGTTTCCATTTGCAAATTTCAATGAAATTATTCTATGATAGCAAAATATTAATGTTATGTAAAAACAAAAATACAATTCTTCAAACATAAAGTAACGTTACATTCTTTAAATATAAAATTCAAAAATTTAGGTATATATAATGTGTATCAAGTTAGTAGGACCAATTTTAACTTTTTTTAAACTTAACTGTTACACAATCACTGTTATCTATTAATTAAACATAAAATTAAAAAAATTACTGGAGTTCAATTTTTAAAATAAACTGAGGATCTATTGATATCAAGTTAATTACAGTTTTCCTAATAAATAAGAAATGCTAAATAGAACTTTAAAAAATCTGTCGTCTAAACAGTAACTTAGGTATGATCCAAAGAGAGAAAAAATCATCTAAAATATATATTTTTCAATTAAAAAGAATCCTTCAATACTCTTCCAAAAAGTTTAATTTCTTTACGCCCTTAAATACTGTAAAATAGTTTATTATACAGGATAATTAAAAATGATTCATTGGCTTTTAAAAATCTATATTTAGAAAAGTAGTACACATAAAATCATGAATGATACGTGAAAACAAACAGACACTGACCAAGTTTCAATCATACCTTCATAAATTTTCAATATGGCCTCCATTTGTCACACGACACACATCTATGTTGTACTCCAGTTCAGCCCACATGCACATTAACATATCCCTATTGATGGTGATAAATTCTGCTGTAATGCGTTCCTGTAGCTCAACCAAAGTTACTGAGTGTGCTAGCATGTAAATACAGTCTTTAACATATGCCAAAAAAAAACCCATGAGATTAGGAGATCTAGGAGACCATTTTAAGAATGCTAAGTCATCATCTGCACATCACCGGATCCAGTGGCGCGGGAGTTCTTTATTCAGGAAGCTTTGTACTTCAGCATGCCAGTGAGGTGGAGCTCTACCTTGTTGGAATATAAAGTTATTAAATAATACGAGGTATTAGATACCCGTCACAGTATTCTCAGAGAAGAAAAACAGCCTTGTTTTGTTTTAGACAGTGCGCCAAAAACATTAAGTTTTGTGGAATTATGTTCACATTCTACAGAATTAGGTTGTTTAATACCCCACATCCTGATATGGCGATTCAACTTTCCATTCAAGTGAAATGACGCCTCATCACTAAACACCAGACGGTTAGCAAAATCGTCATCCTCCATAGCTTCCTGCATCTTTACAAAATTTGTATTGTTTGTTAAGGTCATGTGGTTGTAACTTTTGTAATAACTTTATGTGGTATGATTTTGCAAATCATGTGGTTTAACTTTATGTGGTTGTAAATGAATTTGCAAAATCTTCCAGACAGTTGAATGCGAAATATCAAGTTCACTACTAGTGCTTCGAGCTGACTTGTTTGGGCTACAAACGAAACTCTCCCTGATTCTCTCCACTGTTTCATCCAAAACACTAGGGTGTCCAGTGCTTTTACCTTTGCACAAACAACCAGTCTTTAAACTGTTGATACCATTTTGGAACGCTTTTACATATAAATATTTAAGGGTACTTAAATGCTAAAAAAAATCACAATTACAAGTTAAAATATAAAATGATTTAAATTATAAAATAAAATAGCTTATTACATTAAAAGCAATGGAGTTTACACAAAAGTTAACAAATTTAATATTTATTTATTATAAGGGTGTTAATTAAAAGCTTCTAAGTTTGTTTATTAAGCCGCTAAAAGACTTAATATCCAGCCATAAATAACCACTTTGTAGAAAGCAGTCTCATCAGCAAACCTAATCACCTTAATTTTACAAACGGTGAAGGAGAAATCAATTAGTTATAAATGTAAAAAAATGATGCCCAAAACTGCAAAGCATCACAAAATGTAACAGGTGGATTCAAATTGTAAACAAGATTTTTCATATATTTATTATTAAAAACCATATACTATGTTTGAATGTTTATTACTCTTTCTACAAAATACCTCACTGCCAGACCTTTCAATTTTCTTTAATATTAGTGATTTATACAGTTAAGCTTTTGTTATTTCCATAAGTACTGAAGTTATATATTTCCCTTTAACTACGAACTTAAATGAAGTAGAAAGAACCATTATAAAAACTAAACTGATTAGAAAAGAATATTTTATTATCTCCTAAATCATCTAACAAGTTTTCTTAAGCGATTATCTCAAAGATTTTTTACTGGCTGACACAAATTTCTTAAAAAACGTCAAATTTCAATCAAGAATCTATCATTAAATTAAAGAAGGAAAAAGCAAGTGAGCAATTTAATGACTTTTGTAGAGATCCTGTCACAGCCAATCAACAATAACATTTTATTGCTACAATGCAATTTTCTGAACTATTTAT